>NW_017728991.1:1266970-1276795 GCF_001723915.1 Gavialis gangeticus | reverse complement strand
ATGGCAGGGCATGGGGGGGCCGGGGGCAGGGGTCTGCCGCGGCGCCGGGGCGCGCGGTTCTCTCACGCGTAGGTTTGACGTTCTCTTCTCGTACTGACCCTGCATACTTGGCAGGACGACTACTTCGTGACGGCCGACCAGCTGTGGGTGCCGCTGCGCTGGATCGCGCCCGAGCTCATCGACGAGGTGCACGGCAACCTGCTCATCGTTGACCAGACCAAGGCCAGCAACATCTGGTGAGTGCCCGCCCACCCGCGGGCTCGGGTGGAGCTGGCCACCGGGCACTGACTCAGGCCGTGCCCTGGCCAGCGTGTGTGAGTGAGTCGGGCCCGGCGCCCAGATTCAGTATGTGTCACTGCCTCGTGGTCTGGTGCATGAGGGGAGGTGGTGGGGACAGGACTCAGCCCTTGGAGAGGAAGGTGAGCCTGGCACTGTCCCCCACAAGGCCTCAGCGCCTGGCAGGATGGGGGGCCGGGCACACCTGCCCGTGGAGGGCAGTCTATGAGGACCAGGGCTGGATCTGCACCTGGGCATACAGGTATTACCCCATGGAGGAAGGCCAAGTTGCAGCTAAGGGGGCCTGGCCCCTCTGACCCCACGGCGGTGGGGCTGTCTACACATGCTGGGAAGTTGGCTGTAGGGCGTCTCTGGCACGGCTGCTGGCTTGCACCAGCTGGGCCCGGTTACACTGGCACCGCCTGGGCGACCCTGCACTTGCGACTGGCCCGAGCCAGGGGCGAGACCCATCCTTGCTTTGGGCTTCCCTCCCTGCTGTTGGCTGCGACCCCTCCCAACCTGACGCCCGCCGGTTCCCCCACCCCGTGCACTCCGCAGGTCGCTGGGCGTGACCATCTGGGAGCTGTTTGAGCTGGGCAGCCAGCCTTACCACCACTACTCGGACCGGCAGGTGCTCACCTACGCCATCAAGGAGCAGCAGCTCAAGCTGCCCAAGCCCCAGCTGAAGCTGTCGCTCTCCGAGCGCTGGTGAGGAGCGTGCCGCCGGCTCTGACGGGGGCAGGGGCAGGGGTGGGAGGAACGAGCTGCCACATGGCGCCTTTCCACATGCCTTTTGCTCCCCGGAGCTGCCCCTTCCCCGCTCCTTCTCCATGCCAGCCCTCCTTTCCCCCTGCGCTCGGGCGGGGGCACGGGAGGGAGCTGCATGAGCACAGTCTGCTGCCGTGTAGGAAGCGCGGGGCTGAGCGGTGACTCACTGAGCAGAGAGGAGGGTGGGCACAGGCATGTGCTTAGCCACCTGCTCCCCAGCTGGGTGCGGGCTGGCTCCTGGGGGCAGTGGGGCGTGAGCTGGGCAGGCGAAGGGCCTGGACCCGCTGGCTCCTCCGGCCAGCGGCAGGTGCAGACTCTGGGCTCTTGCAGGTATGAGGTGATGCAGTTCTGCTGGCTGCAGCCCGAGCAGCGCCCGACAGCGGAGGAGGTCCACCTGCTGCTCTCCTACCTGTGCGCCAAGGGGGCCACGGAGGTGGAGGAGGAGTTCGAGAAGCGCTGGAACTCCATGAAGCCCAACAGCAGCTCCAGCACCAGCCACCACGGCGCCGAGGTCTCGTCCTTCCCACTGCTGGAGCAGTTCTCCGCCGACGGCTTCCACTCGGATGGGGATGACATCCTGACGGTCATGGAGACCAGCCACGGCCTCAACTTTGAGTACAAGTGGGAGCACACTAAAGCTGAGCACTTCCAGGCACCCCCGGGGGCCCTGAGCCCCAGCAGCGCCGCCCAGTACCAGGACCTGTACTACCCGGCCACCTCGGTGGGGCGGCTCAGCCTCGGCGTCTCGCCGTCCTGCTACGAGTGCAAGCAGCAGGGCTGCCAGAGCCTGCACACGCCTGGCGTGTTGCCCATCCTGGGTGCCCACAGCCCCTCGCTCAGCAACGAGTACTACATCCGCATCGAGGGCCCCGCGGAGGGTGGCCCCGAGCTGGACTACACCATGTGCTCCTACAGCCCCGACTACGAGGGCGGCTCCCCGGATAAGGCGCCCTGCTGGCAAGCCAAGGGGGACCCCGGCAGTGGCATGTACGACTCGGACAACAGCCCCACCGTCTCCCTAAGCATGGAGCCCCTCCTGGGCCACGCGCCCCCCAGTGAGAGCTCCTGGGAGCACGCCGAATACTACCCCTACCCCAGCCGTGGCAAGGAGCGCCACTACTACGAGCCCTCCCCAAGCGATGGCACCGACCAGTACCTGCTGGAGGAGCCCCCGGAGGCTGCCAGCAAAGCATGGCCAGTGCCCGGCTTCCACAAGAGCATCTTCCAGGACCCCCTGGGCGTCTCGCCGTCGGTGAACTGTGCCTACAGCCCCCGCCGCTACAAAGAGCCTGACCTTGCTGGGAGACGGCTGGACTACTTGGGGCAGAGCGCAGCCGGCGGGACCCCCGGAGCCAGGCCGGACTGTGTCACGCTGGAGCTGGGCGAGGAGAGCCCCTGCGGCAGCCCCGGGCGCCGGAGCCAGCAGGCGGGGGACGAGGCCTTCCTGGAGGAGGCGAGCCCCATGGCTCAGCACTGGACCTCCAACAGCTCGGCCAACAACAACAGCAGCAACTGCGCCCCGCCGCCCTGTGAGCCCCCCGCCAACGACAGCTGGTGCTACCGCCACATGATCACCTTCCGGGGGCTCATGGCTGAGCCCCTGGGCTCGGTGCCGCGGGACGAGGCCGAGCTCGAGGACTCTCCGCCGGAGTGCCGGAGCCCGCTGCTCAGGGGCTTCCGGAGAGCGCTGCGGGACCAGCCCCTCGCCAAGGACGGCGGCTTCCGGCCAGACCCCGTGGAGCACATGGCTCTGGCCACCATGGAGGACTCCTCGGCCACCTCCTCCTCCTCCTGCTCCCCCTCCCCGCACTGCCTGGACTGGGAGAGTGGTGACTCACGCGCCTGCGGTCACTCGGATGCGACGGCCCTGGCAGGCGTCCCCAGCGCACCACGTGCCTCAGGCGCGGAGCTCCCGGCTGACCCGGTGGCTGGAGCCGGGGCCCAGACATGTGCCTACGATGCCGGCACGGTGCCGAGACCTGCTGAGAGAGAGGAGGGGAGCTGCCGCGCCCCGACGCCGCAGCCCAGGGCCATGCAGCTGCCGGGGCTGGTGGATTCGGTGCTCGCAGAGGTGGGGGTGCCGCTCCAGCTCGCTGAGAGCCCGGCTGGGCCGGCCGAGGCAGCAGCCCTTGCTCTGGAGGTGGGGGAGTGGACCGTCCCTCCTGCCCAAGCGGAGGGGGAGCCTTGTTCCGACTGTTCCCGCGTCTCCTCGGAGGCCTCGGAGGCATCTAGCCAGGCCCCAAGAGACGTGACCGTGGAGAGTGGCAAGAGCCTGACCAGCGACCTGGACCGGACCCCGGACAAGACGTTCTCTAGCGCCAGCTTCCCCGACACGGATGAGGGCAGCGACGAGGACACCACGGAGCTCACCTCCGGCATCTTCACCGACTTCTCCAGTGACTACGTGGAGCGAGCAGACACGGCCCCGTCTTTCAAGTCCCTGCAGAAGCAGGTGGGGACACCGGACTCCCTGGAATCGCTGGACATCCCGTCCACCGCCAGCTCCTGCGACGTCTTCAGCCCCACGGCTTACGCCCCTGCCAGCCAGCCCAAGGCCCTGGACAGCGGCTACGACACTGAGAACAACGAGTCCCCCGAGTTCGTCTTGAAGGAGCCGCACGAACCCCGGGAGCCGGAGACCTTTGCCCCGCTGGGGAAGCCGCCCGCAGGCGAAGGGGACGACGCGGCCTCGGAGATGCGGCTGTCCTCGTCCTTCAGCACCGAGCTGCATGGCCTGAGTGAGAAGAACCCGTACCGCGACTCTGCCTACTTCTCCGACTACGACGCGGAGGCGGAGCGGTACCCGAAGGAGGATGAGGACAGTGATGGGTCCGAGGCCCAGGAGGAGGAGAGGGGCTTCTCCCACCTGGACTTGGAGGACTTGGGGAGCGCGGCGAGCCAGAGCAGCACTGGGGAGGAGACGTCTCTCCCCTGCGACACCCCCGAGAGCTTGCAGAGAGCTGCCAGCGTTGCAGAGGCCTCCATGGAGGTCGAAGCTCCTGGTGGAAATGTTGCAGCTGCGAAGGAAACCCTGGGTTTGGGGGCTTCCCCCTCGCCGCCAGCACCCGTGGTGGACGCTGCTGCCGAAGCCGAGGACAGGGTCTCAGGCCCCGAGCTGGACTCAGATGGCTCCAGAGAGGCAGACGGAAGTGAGCGCCCCCCGGCCCCCAGCCTCCCTGCAGGGCCCGTGCCATCCAAAGTCTTCTTTCTGTCTCCAGTGGTTATGAGCCCAGAGGACGCAGCTCCCTCAAGCACTGGCATCGGCAGCCACGTGCCGGAGCGGGTGCAAGACACCGAGGCCGGTGCTGGGCCGGTCGTGGTGCCCGGCTCCGATCCCGGGGAGCAGGAGCAAGTTTTGGAAGGGGAAGCGCAAGAGAAATGCCCCAGCACGGCCCCCGCGGAGGACGCGTCGCCCACTCAGGCTCCCCAGCTGTCTCTGGACCTCTCCACGCTGCAGCCCCCCCGGGAGCCACGGCGGGACGAGCCGGAGGAGGAGGAGGAGGACACGGAGGACAGCGACGAGTCGGACGAGGAGCTGCGCTGCTACAACATCCAGGAGCAGAGCGAGGAGAGCGAGGACGAGCCGGCGGCCGTGCCCATCGTGGTGGCCGAGAGCCACAGCGCCAGGAACCTGCGCAGCCTCCTCAAGATGCCCGGCCTGCTGCCCGAGACCTTCTGCGATGACCTGGAGCGCAAGAAGAAGGCCGTGTCCTTCTACGACGATGTCACCGTCTACCTCTTCGACCAGGTGGGTCCTGGCCCCGCTCAGCGCCTCCTTGCAGAGACAGGCCTTGCCCCAGGAGGGAGGGGGGACTCCAGTCTTTTACCTTGCAGCCCTCAAACAACGTGGCCACCCCCCACTTCCTAACCGGTGGTCCCAGGCTGCATGGGATGCAGGCAAGGCATCTGTGCCACGTCCCGGGATGTTTTTTCAGAGAGAAGGGGGCTGCCCGGTGCGATTGGTTTCCCCGTTTCTGTCTTCCCACGTCCAGGAGAGCCCCACGCGGGACCTCGGCGACCCGACTTTCCCCGAGGCGGCCGAGTCTTCGCCGCAGCCCGTGCAGAACGACGATTCGGGCCCCCCGAGCCCGGCAGACCAAGCGAACGCCTCCGACAACTCCTCGGATGGGAACGCCTCGGAAGAGAGTAAGACTTGAGCGGGGCAGAGTGTGAAGGCTGGGGAGGGAGGAGACGGGACCCTGCTGCATGGCGCTAAATGCACCTGGCTCTGGTGCCATGCAAGATTAGCACTGCTAGGTGTGCGCACGATGGACAAGAGGAAGCCCAGAGATTTCACCTAGCGATCCCTAGGCCCATAAAAGTTCTGCCCTGCTATGGTCTTTGCAGCAGAACCACTGCTGTCGTGTTTTTCTGAAGTCAGGAGATGAAGGAAAGCAAAGAGCTGGCGTTTCCTGAGAGGTGCCTCGAGCCTAAAACACGTTGGAGAACTGCTACCTAGGCCCGGCGTAGGGAGGTGGGAAGGGTACCAGGTGGTGGTGGTTTGACCAGTCAAAAAAAGACGTGGTCAGTTGATTGATCAAATGCTGGCAAGTCCCGGTCAAGTATTTGAAGCATGAATTGATTACAAGAGCAGAGAGAGACTTTCATCTTTAGTAGGTTGGATACTTACAGCAAACCAAGTTCATTACTTATTATTGGGAAGCCATGAAATGAAATGGTAGTGGATGTTTATAACTCTCAGCGTTGGGCAAGCGTAAATGTGGCTGATATGTGAGGCCGAGCAGTTCTTCCTTTCCTTGGAGGTCATCCTGAAACCCCGGGGTCAGCCCGGAGAGTTACCAAATGGAAAAACACTGTTAAATGGAACAGAAATAAAGCCGCGCAGCAGCTATAAAAGGCAGAAGTCCGGTTTTAGATTGCGGGCAGGCTAAGGAGGCAGCAGGTGCAGTCGTCAAGCCCTTTGCTGTCTGCCTTTGGAGATGTAGTCGGCTGAGCTGGTCTGAAGTCGGGCAGGAGGCAGCGGCTTGGGCAGCAGGAGCTCACTGCATCGGATGCCATGAAAGGACCGGCACAGGGCAGGCAAAATCTGCATGTCCTGTCATAGCTTCTGAAGCAGGGGGTTAAGGGAAGCGGATGAAGCTCTGATTCAGTTGGTCTGTAAGGTGCATCGTTACCCTACAGCGTCATCTGTGAGCAAGGGCGGGAGGGCTGCACCCATCTGGTTCAGTTGGTCTATAAAGTGCATCTCTGCCCGGACTTCAACAAGGCGAACTGCCTCTCTCTGCTCCATGATGCGATGCAGAAGGTGGATGTCGCCTACGCAAGGGTGCTCTTGGCTCTGCGGGATATTGCACAGGTTTGAACTGCAGTCAGATTATCGGTGGTTAATTAATTAACCACTTAAATGAGATCACTTGACTGGTCAGTTGACTGGTTCCTGGCCCTGGTCTGTTCCAGGTGGCGGATTTGAGTGGGACGATGACTTTCCGCTCATGCCCGTGAAGTCGTCCCTCATGTCCTCGCTGACGGTGACCGCGGTGGTGCCTGACCCAGCTGTCACCCCCCTGCCCGCACTGGTCCCCGTCCAGAAGCAAGCGCTGCCCATCCAGCTCTCGCGGTTCACGGTCTCGCCAGCCCCAGTGTCCAGATTCTCCATCACGCACGTCTCCGACTCGGACATGGAGTCCATAGGAGGTGAGTCCTGAGCTGGGCTGCTGGGGTACCTGTCTCCATGGGGTTCAGCTGGACCTCCCACCCCAAATGCAGCATATTCCCCTGGGCATGGGAAGTGTGCTGGTACACAATAGGTGTGTCTACATGTGCATTTAAGTGTGCCTAAATTTAATGCACATTAGCTTAATGAGCACTAAATGGATTTAGGAAGGCGTCTACACGTGTAGCGCATTAATGCTATATGTGTGTGGACTGATTTGGGACTAAAGTTAATCCCGAGTCAGCCTGCAGACATAACATTAATGCACTTTAGCGTGTCTACATGTGCATTAATGTGCGAATAGCCTAAATTTGCCATTTTTATTTCCTATTAAGGGTACACACGTGTAGACGCGCACCCTTCATGCCCATTAGCTTAGACTAATGCGGATTAAAGCATCACGTGTAGACATGCCCAGTGTGTGCTACTCGCATACCACGGCACTATGGCTAAAGTATAAATGAAGTGTAGGGGAGAGCGAATGTGTCTGTTCTGTGCGGGGGCTAATATAGAAAGAGATGCCCATGCGCTAGTCATCACTAGCTCCAGTTTGTGATGGGTTGGAGGGTTTTGTCTCTGTGTAAACACACGCAAGTGCATGTGAGCGCCTTAGTCCAGCTCCCTGCCGGGAGCCTTGTGCTGGGGGTGGTGTTCTGCAGCGGTCCTGGTCCTGGGCTCAAATCTCTGCTTCCCCTTCTCTTTCTCTGCCTCGTGGCCGAGGAGCTGGGATGGTTGCATCTCGTGCTTTAGCCTGCCCGTTTTCCCTGCACGAGGATGCCCCGTTGCACCTAGCAAAACCTGCACCTGCCCAGCCTGGATTCACGCCTCCCCACACTGACCTGGGGGGATGGGAGCTGGCAGCCCGGTCCCTTTGGGGGGTCCTTCGCCATGGCCCCAGGCCTGTTCCTCAGATCCCGGCCGCACTCTGCCTCGCAGCCTGGCGGGGAGCCTCTGTGCTGCCTGGTGCCAGGTTCTAGCTCTTCCTCCCTTTCTTCCCTGTGGCAGCATTTGCAGGGCTTACTTATTTGGGCATGTTCATCATTTCTTCACAATTACTCACCCTGATTCAGAGCGCGGGGAGCGAGTTGCCGTTTCCCACGGTATTTGTGATCTGCGGTGATTTGGTATTACTGGTGATGGATGGTTGGATGTTCTGCACCACTGCTTCCCAAACTTTTGTCCTCAGCACGATCCCATTCATGGCCCCATTTCCTCAGCATGGCCCCTCACTCCCAACCCACACCTCCCTCCCCCATGACCCCATCTGCTGATGTTTTGACCCCATTTGGGGTCATGACCCACAGTTTGGGAACCGCTGTTCTGCACGATCGGTCCATGTCATCCAGTATTTGCTGTTGGTCATGCCCGTCCATTGCTAGTCCCTGCAAGCAGCAGTAATGGATCAGTACTAGTGGTTATCCATCGTTATGTTCAATTAGTCTTTGCTGCACACCATTATCCACCGTTTTGTGTCACCGTGCATTGTTAGGCATCGTTATTTGGGATTGTCACCCTTTTTTGACATTTTTTCCAAAAGCCTCTACTGCGGTTCGTGGCCATCACCAGTGACTTGTCATTATTCAAGATGACGTGTCATTATGCCTTGTTAGGCTCAATTATTTGGGCTTTTCCCAATTATTTGCCTTTTTTCTCAGAACCATTCACATTTTTTCATGGCCATCAACAGCTCATCAGTATTCAACATTATGCATCATTACGTGCAATTATACGTCGTTATGTGTCGTCAAGCATTGTTGTGCCTCGTTACATATTGTTATGCCTTGTTATGCACCGTTCTGTATTGTTAGACATTATCCTGCATCACTACACATCATTACGGGCAGTTATTTGGGATTTTCGCAATTACTTGGCATTTTTTTTTCAGAAACATTCACTTTTCTCATGGTCATCTCCAGCAACTCGTCATTATTCAACATTAGGCATCATTATGCGCAATTAGGCATTGTTCTATATCACGATGCGTCATTATGTGTTGTTGTGACGTGTCGCTATATGTCGCTGTTCACCATTTTGCATCACAATGCAAGTCACTCGTCATTGTTGCGCACCATTACATATGGTCATGCCTCGCTGTGCTTCTCTCCATGCCGTTATTCAGGATTTTCACAATTATTTGCCTTTTGGCAGAACCTTTCACTTATTTCAGGGCCTTCACCTGCAGCTCATCAACTATGCCTCCTTGTGCATAATTATGTGTCATTATGCAAAATTTTCACCATTTTTTAGCATTTTTTTTAGCAGCTTCCACTGTTTTTCGTGGCCACCACCAGCAACTTATCATCGCTCAGGATCATGCTTCGTTATGCACAATTATAGTCTTCTGTGGGGGGTGGGACCTAGGACCCTTGGGGGCTGGGGGTGGCCCAAGGCCTGGGCTCTCTGTGACTGCCAGCTGGTAGCTGGGTGCAGTCCTGCGGCTCGGAGGAGCTTGGTGGCCTGCTGCGGAGTGGTAGAGCCAGGGGTTGAATGCCTGCTTTTGTGCCTCTTGGCTGGGCTGGACAGCTGCTATCTTTGGCAGATGGAAGAGCTGAGTTTTGGCTGCATACGTGGCCCACCCCCTGCTCCCCCCACCCCTGGCACCAGGGCTTTCCAAAAGAAAGCAGCAGAAAGAGAGCAGGGAAGCAGGAACTTGAAGTCAGGGGTGTTTCAGGCAGGCGCCCACCACCAGGCTGGCTCAGTTAGCCCAGCAGTTGAGGGTTTTGGAGGGGCAGGGCCTGCTCGAAGGGGCCCACGATGGCCCGATGGCTCTGGGCTTGCATCGGTGCTGCGTGTTTCCTCGTGAGACGGGGTGCGTGGTGGGGAGGAGGCTCGTCCCCAGGCTCAGCCTCTCCGTGCGCTCTCTCTGTTGCAGGTAGCAGCGAAGACGGGGACAGGGAGTGAGCGCGCCCGCCGGGCCAGTTGGATTCACCCCCGCCAGCATCGGCTTCCACCTCCGAGCTGCGGAGAGGAAATGGAGGCCAGGAGCTCGGCCTTGCCCACGGACTCCTGGACCTTGCTCTATGTGTTTTTTTTTAAGGCAGATTTTGTATAGACTGATGTAATGTGAGCATTTAAAACTAAAGGCAATATCTCTTCGAGCCATAAAG
>NW_017728991.1:1258620-1261970 GCF_001723915.1 Gavialis gangeticus | reverse complement strand
TATGGGCAGGATTTTGCTTGCTGGAGCAGCTGCCGGCAGCCCTCGCGGCGCGGCGGTTGGTGGAGACTGTGCGCCTGCCTCTGTGTGTGTGCGCGTGTGTGTGAGTGTGCGCAAGTGGGCGTGCGTGCGTGTACATACACCTATATAAATTATAGCATTTAAAGGGTAGCGCCATGACCTTGCTAACATCGCTGACTCCCCAGCTTGGCCATTTCGCCACCCGGCAGAGCCCACGCTTCACCGGCTCCCTGAGAAGAGCCCAGCCTCGCCTCCCCGTGCCGACCTCCCGTCTCGTTCTGTCCGGTCGGACCCGACCCGCAGTCAGCTTGGCACTCGTGTGCTTTCATGCCAGTAGTGAGGAGCGGGTGCGCCCCCCGCCACCCCAACCACGTGCTGCTGCTGCCCTGTCTGCCAGCACTCTGTTGCTCGGTACCAAGGCACCGCTCTTCTGTGCTGCTGGTTTTTCCGCCTTCCCGCTGGGTGTTCATAACCTCCAGACTCGCCCCCTGCTTCTGGCACTGGGTTAGAAGAAGAGAGCTCGGGATGGTCGCAGCAGAGCTCAGTGTCGGGGCCAAGGATGGGAAGAAGCAGGTTCGGCCCCTGCTGCACGCTTTGGCTTTGGACAGACGCAGGGAAGCTGGAGAAAGGGCCTGGACGTGCACCAAGCCCTCCTGTGCCCTGCCTTCATCGCCAGTGACCAGAAGATGCTCGTGGCACTTTGCTGTGTTTTTCCAGGACTTTCGCTAGCCCTGAGGGGGTCTGGATCCCAGCCCTTGGCTCCACAGCGGGACCTGTGGGTAAGAGCAGGCAGCGATACAAGCCGGGCAGCGTGCTCAGCTCACCCTCTTGGTCGGGGGTGGAAGGTCTCCCCCTGCGCACTGCACAGCTCCCTACCGTGTCCCCCTGAGGGATGGGAGCCCCCACGGCCCAGGCTGGGCACTTGGTCCCAGCTCCTTCTAAGCCAGCCAGGGGCCTCGCCACCTCTTCAGTGACCTTAGACAAGCTGGGGGCTTCTCTGTCTCAGTCTCCCCATCTGAGAAGTGAGGCCACTGCTGGTGGCGGCAGCAAAGCAAATGCCACACAGTGTTGGGGTGAGCCCTTCCACCAGCCACGCTCTGGCATTAGCCGCCACGACGCCGCGGGCCCCCTGCGCCGCCCCGACTCCCACGTCCGGCTCGGGGGGGCCAGCGGCTGCAAAGGCGGTTTGGCGCGGAGCCTGTTGGGCAAGGCCGGGGCCCGGCTCCGTGGGGGAGGCGCCCACCTGCACCGTTTTCCCCCGAGGAATCTGCCCACGAGCCGCGTGCGCGCGTGATGCTGCCGCCGTGTCGCCAGAGAGCGGCGCGGGGCGGGGGCGGTTGAGGGAGGCTGGGACGCGGGGCGAGTGCTCTCGCTGTTTCTGTTCTGATATTTCCGTAGGTGGAGGCGTAGGAGCGAGTGGTGTGCAATGGCGACTGGCCGAGGGAAAGCGTTGCAGCCCGTCGAGAGGGGCCGTGTGGCGGGGCGGCTGCTGGTGGCCCATAGACCAAACCCTGAGGTGAGCGATTGCCCTCCCCACGCACCTCCACCCCTTCCCTGGCCCCGGCTCCTGCAGCCTCTGCCGTGTGCATGCCAGAGGGACCAGGGTGGGCTCCGTGGCAGAGCTGCTCGTGGCAGGTGAAGGCCCCTTTGCTTGGTGCCAAAGTATGCTGGGCCTGGCCATGGCGGTGTGTTTGGCAGGGGGAAGGTGTGGACAATATGGGCCCCCCACAATCTCTTCTTTGCAAGGGTGCAGCACAGCCGGCTGCTTCCTGAGCGCATTGATTGCAACTGTGGGGGGGGCTGTGAAGCACTTTGACCGCCCCCCTCCGCTCCTCCCTGCTTCCACCCAGCCCCCAGCTTCGCTCGCCCTGCACCCCGTCCTGGCCAGCTTCCAGCGCAGCCTCCTCCTCGCCCGTCTCCGGCATCGCGGCTGGGCTCCTGGCAGAGCGGGGCCGAGCTCCACTGCAAGGCATGGGGGGGGAGGAGAAGGGAGGGGTTTTGGCTTAGGGCTGCCTCCCAGCAGGGCTTTTTGGATGGGTTTGCCATGTGCATTTGTAGCCTGGGTGTCTCTCCTGCTGTGCTGTCACCAGTGCCCCTCTGGGCAGCTCCCTGTGCACACATGCAGCTCTCCAGCCGGGCTGGGAGTTGTTCTGCATTGGGGTTACCTCCGAAGTCTCCCTTGTCTTCTCCAGGCAAAGCCCAGCTGCTGGTGGGAGGAGGCTGGGCAGTCGCACAGGGCAGGCGCGGAGCAGTTGGGATGTAGAGTTGTAGAAGAGGCAGGGTGATAGGGACCCAAAGGGGCAGCATCCAGCCCTCGAGGCAGGTGCGTTGCAGTCTAGACCCTCCCAAACCTCGTGCTTGACAAAGGAACAGCAGCAGCTCCCTGTCCCTTGCCCCAGGGGACACCGCTGGACGAGGGCATGTCCCATCCCACCGCTGCAAGCACAGGCAGGTGTTTCTCACCCCGGCAGCACCTGATATTGTGGGGGACAACACCAAGGGAGCATCGGTACCTGAACAGGGGGACGTCCGGGCCTCGGCTGTGCTCCTCCCGATGGGGTCCTCGTGTAGCTCGAGCCGTGCTGCTGGTCCCGCTCTTTGAATCTGCGCTTTTAATTTCAGGGGCTGTTGTCTTGCCTGGGCCAATGGGGACAGAAAACTTCTGCCTTCTCGTCTGCAGGCCGGGTGGCCGTCTCCTTGCGGGCAGGGGGTGGGAGCGGGGCACAGCCCACGATGGGGGTGGCTGCTGCTGAGCTCTGCACCAAGCTCCCCGCACACCCGGGCACACGTGGCGCTGATGGGCAGTGCCCGCAGGGGCTGGAGGGGAGGGGGTACCCCATTTTCCATGATTCCCCCCCCACCCCCTGCAGTTTCTCATGCATCTGCACCCTGGGGCGGAGGTCCCGGCGGTGCTGCCCACAACGATCCCCAGACCCACGGCTGCGGGTGCACAACGTGTTCAGCTCCAGGGCAGGTGTCTGAGGCACCAAGTGCATCTTCATTTGCACCCATCACCCCCGCGTGGGCTTTCGCCGTTCTCCCAGCAGCAAGGATCTAACGAGCGTGGATCTAAGTAGCACAGCCCCCTGCTCCTGTCGCCACTGCTGCCATGCTGATGTGCCAGCCCTGAGACCCTGGGGCGAGGGGGGGGGGGGTGTGTGCTGTGCCTCCCCTCACCCCCCTGTCCCCGTCTTCCTTGGCCACTCGCGCTGTTCCTGGCTCCGGTGCAAGGGACCTTTTCTAAGCAGGAATGGGGCAGGGAAGCCAGGCTGTCCACACCACCCCCGGGGCACTGCCCCTTGCCCCAGCTCTGGCACCCACCCAGGCCTCCT
>NW_017728991.1:1244803-1252699 GCF_001723915.1 Gavialis gangeticus | reverse complement strand
CTGCAGCCGCCTGCCGGTGGCTGCAATCCTGCCAAGCAGAGCATTGGAAATGCCATCGCACCAGGAACCGCGCCATGCCCCGTGTACCCAGAGCACCACCCCCCACCCCAGATCCACGCTTATCCAACCCCATTATCAGCAATGCACTGGTGCAGGGGCACTTGGGGTGGGGAGTTGCTGCCTGGCAGGGACAACTTCCAGGCCACAGCCCCATCCCAGGGCAGCCATGGGGGGGCTTAGGCATGGAGCAGGCTGGCCCTGGGTCAGCAGGAGAGGTCCTTGCCCTTGTATCATCTTGTCGGGCTTGGTGGACAGCACCCCAGGGTTTGGTCTATGCCTCTGGAGGGGCAGCACGTGGGCAGAGCTATGTCTGGGATTATTTTTTTTAAAGATAGAAAGGCTACGACATTGTCTATTTTATCAATACGGGTCATACTTGCTGTATTTTTTATCAGTGCTGATGTCCATGCAGCTCCCAGCATGTGTGTCAACTCTCATTGGTCCAATAATAAACTTTTTAAAATATCGTAACGCATCTCGGCCTGCCCTGGGGCCCAGGGGCTGCAGTGGTACCCACACTCGCTGCAGCGATGTGTGCCACGGGGTTGGCGGGGGAGCCGGTTTGCAAGGACATTGGCTGGCGCAGGACCGCGGGCACCCCTGGGGCTGGCGGGGGCTGGGAAGAGAACAGTTTATTTCTCCTGGGGGGAGCAGGGAGGGTGCCCATGTTGCATGTAGGCTGGCAACGTGTTCAGAGCCCAGTGCTAAGGAGACAGCATTGCGATCGGCCCCTGCGCGGTGCCAGCAGTGCCCACCCCGGCGCAGAGGCAGGCTGCGAGAGCTGCGCCTGGGAAAGAAGATGCAGGGGACGAGGTGGTGGTGGCGTGTCACTTTTATTGCTCATAAATTACGTCTTCAACACAAAATCATCAGCATCATCGTCTCAGGCTGTGCATCGCGTCCACTCTCAGGCTCCAAAGCACAGGGCAGCAGTGCGAGGCCGCGGAGCAGCTGGGCTGGGAGCGGAGGGCTTGCTAAGCAGCCCCCTCCCTAGCAGGCCGCCCTGGGTGCAAGCAGGGCACGAGGGGGGGGGCAGCGCAGGGATGCAGCATTGAAGCAGCCCCTATGCAAGCACCCATAGCCTTGGGCTAGGAGCCCAGAGCTCCCCGGGACCTCACCAGGCTCCTCACTCCCTTGGGTGCTGGCTGCCGAGCCATGAACAGCCCCTTCGATACTCCCCTACAGCTGCAAGCCCCAGCTGTGCTCCTTCTGTGCTGTGCATGGCACCACCAAACACTGGGCAAAGGCACGGAGGTGGGAGATGGGGGCATGCAGCGAGGGGAACCGTGCTGGGCTTCGCCTCCCCGGGCTGGTCCTCCTGGCCAGCTTTTTGCATAAGGTTTTTTGGTGCCTCTAGGGCCCAATGAAGGCAGCCAGGAGCCTCAGGCAGAGCCCATCTAATGCACTAGGAAAATTTGGGGCTCTGTGCCAGGTAGCATGGGGAAAGGGGCCAGTGCAGCACAAGGCAAGTGCCTTGATGGGGTTGGCAGCACGGATGGGTGGCAGGAGGCAGGGATAACACTGTCCGACAGGCCCGGAGCCGTTCTGCCAGCCAGCTGCATGTCCCTGCACCCAGGCCAGGCCCAGGGCCCAGATTTGCAGCTCTGGTATCTGCAGAAACAAGCCCTTCTCCAGGCCAGCGAGGGGCTGAGCTAGCTAGCATCAGTGATCGGTATAACAGAGACTTTATATAAAACAGCACGACCGTGGCATTCGTGGCCCTTTGCTGCTCTGCTGCAGACTAAAACTACTGCCCAGAGGAGACCCAGACATGGAGCAGGGCATCCTCTAGGCTCAAAGCAATGCAAAAGTGCCAACAGACACCATGGCAAAGGCAGCATCTTGCGAGGGTGCTGCCCCACCACCGGGCAGCGGGCAGGTCCCGGACAGGGACCCCCATGCTCCAAGAGCAGGGCAGAAATGCCAGGCACTTGCTTTTCCCTGTTCTCTCCCTGAGGGGAGTGAATTGAGGTGCTGGGACCTGCAGAGCCAGCAGTGCACCCACACCCCCACTGGGCTAGCAATGCCGAAGCCAGGATGGGGACCTCAATAATAAATGCAGCCGGCAGCAGGCTCCAGCTCCCCGTGTCAGCAGTGCACGGGTGGGGAAGCCTGATCAATGCTCCTGCACTAGCATCAATGCTGCAGTCTCTGCTCCCGTCGCTCCCCGCCCCCCAGGCCCACCCTCTGGGGCGGTCTGCCGGGGCACTGCACGGCCGATCTTACCCGCGTGCTAGGTTGTGGCTACCAGGATGGGGCAGACGGCGATTAAAATGCTCATGTCCCAGAGGCCGGGGCAGGACAGGCAGCCGGAGCTAGCATCTCCCTTCAGTCACCGACACTAGCTCCATGCAGCCGGGGGCTGTGGCAGGCTCCTCCCTGCCTCTCCTCACCCCAGTCATCCTGCACCCCTTGTGTTTCCCCCCTGACGCTGGGGGCTTGTGCGGGGCTGGGGCTGCAGCCATCCCAAAGCAGCTCTAAAAGGCACCTGAACAAGCTAAATGCAGCACATGTCCCTCCGCTGGGAGCGAAGGCCCAGCCTTTTCCGAGATGGTAGGAGGGCGGCAGGGCAGAAGCCACCGTAGCGTTCCCCACTCAGGAGAATCTAGGCACACGCTCGTGGCTGCACAGAGGTCTCACTATTGCACCAAGCGTGGCTCCTCTCCGGAGGCCTGTGCCTGGTCTGAGGCCACTCTCTCTGGCCCTTAGCTTTCCAGCTTCAGGACAGAGGCAGGGAGCTGTAGCATGCAGCGGCTTGCTAAGGACCTGCACTGCCGTGGCACGTCCTGACATGCAAAGGACAGACTGCGCGGGACCCGAGATACCCCCTCATCGTGGAGGTGGCTGCACTGGAGCTAAAGGAGAGAGAGAGAGAGTCAGGGGCTAAGGCTTTCGCTTTCCGCTTTCAAGCAGCAGGTTAGAAGAACCAGAAACCAAAGCGCCGGAGACGGCCATTCTGGACAGACGGACATGCAAGCAGCGGTGAGGATACAGCCCGTGTCCGGCACGGCTGGGTGGGGGAGGCGCTGGCTGTCCCCTGATGCCAGGACTCAGCTGAGGAGTGGAGCCGACCTGTCGTTCGTCACCGTGGGTTTCAGCTGGACGTTGGCAAAAGGGTTTCTGCAGAGAGACAGAGAGAAAGGCGGGGGTTAGTTGGGGCGGCAGGGAGCCTGAGCAGGGATGGCGAAGGGGGGAGCAACACAGCCGACAAGGACTCGGGGGGGCGAGACAGCAAGAGACACCCAATGAGACACCACACGCTCCTGCCGGGGACAGATGGCTCCGGCGCTGGCTCTGGAGATGCACCTGGGCCAGGCTGGATGCGCTGACTTGGACCCATGTGCTAAAAATGGTCCAGCAGGCCCCCTCCTTGCCTCCTAAGACAGCAGCAACCCCTTCTGAAGGGGATGTTGAGCCTTTCTAGCTTCTCCCTAGCCTTTAGAGACCCAGAGGAGCAAGAATCGCCACGACGGGGCCATAGGCCCTGCGGATTTCCCCCTGGTGCTTTTCTACCCAGCCAGTCTGGGAGATCAGGGCTTCAGCCCCTTCCACGGGGAAGCGGAGGGAGCAGGGTTTGGGGAGCAGACAACACGCACGGCGTGCACATAAGTGCTCCCACAAGTGCTGTGTGTGCTGCCCAAGAGACAGCATCAGACACCATGGAGGGAAGGCAGAGGGGCTTTAGGAGCCAGCCCACCACCCCATGCAGGCACTGTCCCTAGGAGGCCAGCACCCAGACAGCCCCACAGCTGCCTGGCATGGGCACTGCTGGGAAGGCAGCAGGGCAGAGCCAGAGTGAGCAAGGAGAGGAGCTGGGAAGAGTTTAGCTGGACCAGACACAAGAGCACATCCCCAGCCCCGGGTGGGATCCAGCCCTCACGCACCCCACGGGAGTGCAGCAGAGCTCAGTACAGACACGCTAGACACCGCATGGACACGCCACGGGGGCATGGACTCTAGACACACCTGGGCGGACACTGGGAGTTATTAACCTCCTTGGCGTGCTCCAGCCTTGCCACGAGGCCTTCACGCAAAGGGCCCCCTCCCCGCACAAGCAGCAGCCCGGGGCTGAGCTGAGTGGCAGGCGCCCGGGGGCTCGGGGGTCCGGAGAAGCTGCAGCTCTGAACAGGGCTGGGGGCGGCCACAGCAGAGCGCTGGGGATGGAGGCAGTGGGGAGGGTCAGGATCCTCCCGGAGAAGGGAGGGGGACTCAGAAGAGAGAGGACCCCAGCCTCAGACTCATCCCTCCCAGGCCAGGCAACAACCAGCCAGCAGAGGGCCGCTCCACACAGCGTGGGAGGTTAATAAAGCAAAACACAGACTGGTTCCAAGGTGCCGGCCTGGGGCCAGCCCGTATTTGCATGGGTGTTCCTGGCTCCGCCATCGCGCCCCACATATAACAGAAGTGCAATTGCACACACAGACACACACACACATATTGGCTCCAGCAGAGGCTTCACGCATGGCTTTTGCCAAAGGACGAGGACTTGCGGGACACCGGTCCCCGAGGGCCCAACCCATCGCGCCCGGACCCTGACGATCACCCACCGTGGAGTGGAAAGAAAAGCAGCCGCTTGCCCCCTCCGGCCACCTTGCCAGGGGGAAGCTGCTCCCTGTCTCCCCGTTGCCCTGCCCCAGCTGAAGGCAGGGGTCGGGGGGTCCCCACGACTGCATCCTCTTCAGCTGAGTTTGGCGCTGGAGGGTGCGTGCAGGGCATGCGGGGGCTCGGGAGGGGGTCGTGATACCAGACCCCCATTAAGGAGGGTGCTGGTGGGGGACAGCTCTGGGGACTGGGAGCAAGACCCCTGCAACACGCGGGTGCTCTCGGCAGCTGCCAGGGTGCCCCACATGCCCACAGGGCTGCTGGTAAATTTGGGAGCCGCAGAGGCCATTCTCCCAGAGCCAGCCTGTTCCCAGCTCCAGGATGGTAAGACGTCTCCCTTCCCTCCACGGGTAGGGAACAGGCCTCCGTGCTGGCCCCCTCTCTGGGGGTTGGGAACGGGGTTTTGGGCTGGGTCCTGAAAGCGAGCGAAGAAGAGAGAAGCAGAAATGAGCCGTTAAACCTGAGCGCGTTTGGGTTCGTAGCCCGAGAGCCCCGTGCCCCGCAGCTGCTGCGGACAGAGGGACCTGGCTTCAGGGCAAAGCCCGCGGCTGCTCCTGGCTTCCTCGGTACCTGGATATCGAGCTGCTCCCACTCTCGCTGGCTGGCCCTTGCCGCTCCGCACACCTGGCTGCAGAGAGGCGACGGTGGCTTGCAGGAGTCCGTCCAGGTCTTGCTCACTCCAAGCAAGAGGCAGGGCCCTCGTGCTAGGCTGCTTCTCTGCTCCTGCCCCACTTCTCCCACCCTTGAACCTGCCAGGGCTCGTGCCAGGGCTAGCAACATGGTCACCCACAGTGAGGCACCCCAGACCTGCCCCATGGGCAGGGGGACCAAGCATGAGAAGTACCTGGACCATCCCCATTAGCAGCAATCTACTCCCCCTTCCCCCAAACCGGTTCTCAGCAGCCCCCTCCCATCCCACGGCAATGTGCGGAGCCCCCACTTCAGCCAGCAGTGCCCCGGCTTCTCAGGACCATTGCACCCCGCTTTCCTTCCAAGACCATCTCCTTGCTCCAGCTCTCATTTAAAAGCGTGGCTTGGTTTTCAGCAGGACGATGCATTACCCTATTTTTAAGCCTGAGCAATTAATATCCCACCTAATGAATGCAGATTTGCAGCTCACTTTTTCCTAGGGTGCCAAAATAGCTTCTGGAGCTGGGAAGGAATGGAAAGGCTGCTGTTGACTCAGGGTGGGGGGTGTTACTTAACTCTCTGGGTTCAGGGTGGGCGAAGGAGGATGATCCCATAGCTCGGACCACGCTGAGGCACCAAGATCAGTGGGATGGGCTTTGGCAGTAGCCGAGGCCCGTGCACACTGCAAAGGGTCCTTGCATTTTGGAGCCCCTCCTAAGCAGAGGCCCCTGGGCTCCCATGGCACCAAGCGCCTGACACTTGACCAGCATAGGGGTAGGAGCAGGGCACCGGGTGCTGACCTGAGTGCAACCCCCCCAGGAAAACAGACATACGTACGTGTTGCCCATACGCCGCAGAGCGCCGGGAGGAGGCTGTGCCCACAGTGATGCAGCGGCCAGCAGTGTTTGATGCAGAGCATCCATGCCGTTAGGCAAGAGCATCAAACACGGGAGGCCCCGAGAGGGGCGTGTGGATTGAAGGGGAGAATTAGATTAAAAAAGGCAGGAAAAGGGAACGAAAAATGCTCAGTGCCCAGCTATGGAAGCATGAAACCCGAGTGCTCCGCCCGGCAGGGAGAGGAGGTGGGGACGGGGAGGCATTATGCTACGAGCCGTGCACAGATACAGGGGTGGTTAGAGACAGGTGCATTGAGGCTGAGACTCAATGACAGCGGAGGAAGACAAGTCCCTTTCAGGAGCCCAAGGAAGGCAAAGAAGCTTCCACCGATGGATTCAGGTGCAAGCAAGTGATTGAGTGAGGAGCTGTGCTCTGGACGGAGCGTCATGGGCAGGCTAGGAGGCCCCCGGAAACCGGCCGGCATTAGCAGTCCCTGCCGGCCACCAGCGACAGAGCCGGGACCCGTCTCCCCCCTCTCCTGCCTGTACTAGCCGGGGGCCCAAGCCACCAGCTCCTGAGTGGTCAGTCCAGAGCACGCCGCAAGTGCAGGGGGTTGGCACATGAAAACCGTGAACTTACTAACTAGTCAGGGGGGCCTCTCAAAACCTGGCCACTTCCACATCAGGGCTGCAAGGGAAACAGAACGTAGTTCGCATGACACACGCTTGAGACGCCTGCCGCGGCTTTCGAGGGAACAAAACAGGGTGAAGGGGAGAGAAGCTAGGCTAAGCGCTGGTCGCGCTCCCGGGAGACTCCATCGGCTGTGTTACGTGCCTCTTGAGGATGAAAATAAAAAGGAAAAGTTGTGTTGGTTAATACTGAGCACTCGCACAAGGCGCACACGATAGCTCTCCGCTGTCATTCGAAGCCTGTAATGAAGGGCAAGCCCGGGTTATAGTCCCCCGTTCGCCAGCCGTTTGGAAAATGTCCTGTGGCATTCCCCATGCTACGCCAAAGGATTCCTATCAAAAAAGGACCGGCCTTGGCCTTCTTGTGGGAAGAGGGTGAAGGGAAAGCCTTGCATGTCAGTTGTTACCGTAGCTCCTCGCAGCCCCCAAGGGAGGCCCAGGGTTGCATGATCTTCCCAACAAAACCCTGTTGGAAAGCAATGAGGTCTAGGTGTCTCCTGGCTTGGAAATCAGCAAGACTTACAACTGCACCCACTTCTTTCTCAAAACAAGTCTGGGCCTTGGCTTCGTGCAGAGACAATGAATTTAAATGCTGTTGCAGCCGTTCCCATGCACAGCCCGTCGGGTTTAAAGGCACATGGTGCAGACCTGCTAGCTGAGCAGAGAGAAATGTGGCAAGGAGCAGTCATCTCCTGACCCTCCGCGGTGCGGGGCATCAGAGGGGAAAAAAATCTGGGCACTGTAGGCTGGTAAGTGGTCAGGGTCACAGGCATCAAAGCCCCCAAAAAAACCACCGAGGCCCGACTCAATGCAATAAATAAAACTTTTATTCAAACAATGAACTCAGTACAGGGCACATTTCTCTTCCGCTTTGTTTTTTTTTTTTCTTAAAAAAAGGTTCTCTCAGCATTTTACAATCTTCATACAAGTTCTGCTAGTTTGTTTTCTACATTCATTCATTCCGCACGGAGTACCCCTGGATTAAAAATCTTTAGCAAAATGAACATCAAACGCAGGAGGCTCTACTGACATGTGCCCGTCGACTATTATATAAAACAAAAAAAAAAAAAAAGAGAAA
>NW_017728991.1:1244281-1244689 GCF_001723915.1 Gavialis gangeticus | reverse complement strand
ATGGGGTGTGTGAGGGTGTATGTATGTGTGTGTGTGTGTGTATTTATATATATGTATATTGCCAGCAATGTCCTAGTAAACAGGCATGTCAGAGGATTTAAAATCACATCAGAGAGACAGAAAAAAAAGGAAGTGTGTATACAGCTTTGCAATGAAGACTTTCACCGGCACTGAAAGGGTTAAGTCTGTACTCTGGGTGTGAGCCACTTTTTACTGACTTCCCCGAACTCAGAGATTGAAGAAGCAATACCAGTAGCCATTAAATCCAATCCTACCGTGTTTGTCTCTAAAGTTATCAAGACACACAAAGAAGATTGACAGGATTTAGGAAGTTGAAACACTGGACTTTTTCCTCTCTCTCCCGCCCCCTCCCCCGCCCCCCCCCCCCCAAAACCAGTTGTTTGGGTT
>NW_017728991.1:1236677-1239281 GCF_001723915.1 Gavialis gangeticus | reverse complement strand
GTTGTTGGGTTTTTTCCTCCTCCTTCTTCTTCCTCCCCATAAAAGTCCAATTTTAAAATGCAAAAGTGTCTTTGGATTTGCTCTGGCAACCTGCATAATACCACTATTTATTCCCCCAGAGACACGACCGTGAGGTAACAATACCTTGCTACAAAAAATATATATATATATACATATATGTATAGTTATAAAACAACCAAAGACAGAGCGAATCGTCCTGCCCTGGGGTGGGCCGCGGGCTCTGGCCACGGGGAGCAGGGCACGTGCCCACCCTCCCCTGGAAACCCCCTGCTCGTCTGCGAGGCAGAAGCCCCCACGCTACCCACTTTCTTAAAGCAACTTTGCTGAGCGTGGCTGAATGAAAGCGGACGCCCCACAGAGCGAAGGACCGGGCCCCGCTAGCGTCTACACCTGCCTTCCCTCCAGAAACCGGCATCTTAGCAGAGTCACGACGAGAGTGCAAGTAACAGTACGGATACCAGAGGCCATGCATATTGGTTCCACGCGGGAACAGTTTCTTCCGTGTGGCTAGTAAAAGGCGGCTCGCGGGAAGCCTCGGACAAGGGACAGCGCATCTCACAACCCGCCACGGCTGACTAGGGGAGGGAACCCGCGGCGCGGGCCTGGCCCGGCAGGTAGGTTCTGCTCTGAAAGACTTCGCCAAAAAGGGGGCAGCGGAAACGTCAGGGAAGGGGGCAGGTAGCAGCACCATGGTTTCCTTGATGGTCACAAGTGATCAATCCCGAAGGAGGAGGGTCAAAGGAGAAAAGAAGAAAGGCAAAAACAGAAAAACACAAAAAAAGGGGGAAGGGGCGGGGGAAAGAAAGCAGAAAGCTCTTCAAAGCAGCAGCTGCCATTGCTAGTCAGGGTGTCCTCACACAGTTGATACCAAGCTGCCACTGCCACTGCGGAATAGAAAGCACAGGGACACTGCCAGACTGCACGCCATGGCGGACAGCAACGCGCGCTCATCGCCATGCAGTCTCCCTTTGCTGCCGCTCGGCTCCAGCCCCTGCACTCTCCCTGGCCCGTGCTGCCAGGCGCCTGCCCCGGGGGCCCATCTGCTCCGGGCCAGCGGTCAGGATGCTGCTGCTGGGAGGAGGACGTGGGGCGCTGCCCCGTCCTGCCCTGCTTTCACCCGCAACTCGGCTCTCGGCAAAGGGGGGAGGGTTTCTCGAGACTTCGAATTTGGCTTGAAAATCCCTGCAAGACTCGACATGACCAGCTTTGTCAGCTGGTCTGTCCCCTGGGCAAATGCCTCTGCTCTGCGGGTCGCGGTCCCTAGCACAGTTAGGTAAGTGCCCGGAGAAGATATGGGGACAGCGCGGAAAGGCCCCAAGCCTTGGCAACATGAGAAGCCGGGGGGGCAGATAGTAGCTTATACCCTTCTAGCCTATGCAGAGGGACTTCTACCCCCCAGAGCGGGGGTGAGCCTACCTACGACCCTGGATAAGGCAAGGGCTGCCCCTGCACACCAGGCCTAGGGAAGCTGGAGGACGATGTCTTCGCTCTGCTCAAGAAAGGCGCTTGCAGGCGACCCGGCCGGATAGACATGCCTGAATGATCCGACCTGCTGCACCCCCCACCCATGCCAGGCCCTGACGCGGCGTGCCCACTGGTTTGTGGCCGGCCACCTGAGAATGCTTCCTACTGAGGGACACTGCAGCATCGCTTATGCTTTCCAGAGCTACGAACACCAGCATTCGCTTTACAGAGTACGGTACGAAAGAACGACTCTTACCTGCTACCAGATCTTGTCCCGTAGTCATCGAGGCCCTAAGGAAAAGGGAGAGAAAGCGAGAAGCCAAGTGAGCATCCAGAGACCCAACAGCTGCCGTTAGATGGCACTGGAAGGTCACGAGGAAGCAAATGCGCTCGCCCCCAATGGCTTTCGGACTCAGAGCCGAAGCATTGGGGCAGGGACGGGGATGGAGGTGACTTTGAGGGGGGTCATGTGGCCGAGGGGCAAAGCGGCACAAAAGAGCACGGCGTGTTCCAACCAGGCCGGTTCGCGAAGCCGCGTGCAGCCTGGTCCCTCCACCCCGCTTCTCGGCACGCGGGTGCCGGGAACTCGCACGGGACCGGGATGAAGTTACAACGCACAGGGGTGAAATGCTCCATGAAAAGGAAAAAAACAAACAAACAGGTGTAAGGACCGTAACGGGCTCCCACCAGAAACCGCACAGGGCCGCGGGCTGTTTTCTGCTTCCACCAGCGTTACACGTGGAGCCTTGGGTGAGCTTCTTGGAGGGAGGAAATATGGGCCGTGGGGCCCCGAGGGCCTGATGGGGACCAGGTGATGCTGAGCTCCAGGGGGACAGGCCCAGAAATGGTGCATCCCTGCACCAGTATGCGTGCGGAGAAGGGGGCAGGGCAGCTCACCACGGAGCCCACCAGAGCCACGGGCCCCTCCGCTTTTGCAGCCAAGCAGCTTGGCCATGTTTTAACCAGCTGGGGAGCCCGTGCCGCCTCGCTAGCTCTGCCATGCAACACAAATGCTGCCCAGGCAAAGCCCCAGGCTGGTTCGGGATGTGCAGCCCCGCTCTCCCAAGAGAGAAAGCTTCTAGTCCTTTCTCGTCCAGATCTCCCCTCCTAATGAGCCAA
>NW_017728991.1:1227543-1231677 GCF_001723915.1 Gavialis gangeticus | reverse complement strand
TGGGCCCCTCCGCTTTTGCAGCCAAGCAGCTTGGCCATGTTTTAACCAGCTGGGGAGCCCGTGCCGCCTCGCTAGCTCTGCCATGCAACACAAATGCTGCCCAGGCAAAGCCCCAGGCTGGTTCGGGATGTGCAGCCCCGCTCTCCCAAGAGAGAAAGCTTCTAGTCCTTTCTCGTCCAGATCTCCCCTCCTAATGAGCCAAGGTCCCGCCATTCCTGCCGCTCCAAGGAAACCATTCAACCCAGAAGCTGCTTTCAAAGGCTTTTGCTGCTGTGCCCTTAGGTAGGGCTGGGCGACAGGCCTGAGGGGTTTCCTCCACCTCCAAAGCCCATGAGTAAGGCAGAAAAGCACCCCGGGGCCCCGTGGGCAAAGCGTTTCTGGTGGGAGACTCTCGTGGAAGCAGCGAGTGTTGCCGATTGGGAGTTGATGCTACCGTTTTGTCCCAGTCTCTGTGTCTCCCCCACCTGCTCCGAGGCGGCCAAGCCGGCCCGTTTGCTCTGTTCCCTTGGGCTTTTCCCCCATGTGCCCATTTTGGAAGCATCCTTGCAGCCCCTGTCCCAGGGGAATGCAAGGATGAAGATCCTGGAGCCTTGGGTGAGCCACAAAAAAAATCACCAGGCAAAAACAGCAACCCCTCGCAACCCCAATGGGAGCATCGCCGTCGTTCGGACTTACGGCTGTTGACCTAGTGTAAGGCTTGTAGTGAGCGGACGGTGGTTGGCACAGGCTACTGGAATACCCTTTAATTGCACAACCATAGGGTATATGGTAGTCCTATAAATAACGAATACAGGCCTGTTGGAGAGCAACCTTCATTCGCTGGCTTTAGCCCGACATCAAAATAACATGGCTCACTGAGAGACATTTTAGTGCATTTACTTATTCTTTAAACCACAGCTTAACACGATGCAGCTGCCAGCAAAAACAGCTGCACAGGCTGTGGGCAACCCCAGCACGGCACTTCAGTCCCGCTCCTAGCCCCATGCGTGACTGAGACAAGGAGGACGACTGCATAACGAATACGATGGTTTGGGAGTTGCTGCATCTGTCACCCCACAAGCATTGCTCTGCCTGTCTGCCCTGGCTCTTCTCATCCCCATCCTTCCTCTGGCACATCTGACTGACCAGCAAAGCAAGTGACCCGACAGGAGGGTGCCCACCACCGCACGGTGAAAGCCAAAAGACGGACATGACAGTCTCTGATGTAACAGCAACATCCCGTGGCCACTGGAAGGTGCCAGGGCATGGAGGGGAATCAGTCTGATTCAGTGCATTAAGCACTGATTTAAAAAGAGAAGAAAGAGGGCCAAGTGGGGAGGAAAACCACTCTTTTTTAAGCTTTCTCCAGATGCAGTCATGGCCCCTTATTAGTCACCATCATCAGACTTTGGCTGGAGGTCTGCTCTTCCCAAGAACTCATATTTCCAAGAGCACCTAAGCGCCTTGGGACCTGGCATCTGATGCTGAGAAGTCAGTTCTGTTGCTCCACCAGCCATCCGTGCCCATGCGTATGGGACATGGGCACTTTCAAAGACATTTACCCAGGAAGACAACTATGCCCCGAAGGAGCAAAATCCCGCGGGGCAAGACTGATCAATGGCAGCAACATGGGCTATCCAAGCACCCACGCCCCACAAGCCCGCTACTGCTGCAGAAGCCATGACCCAAACACCTCCATGGTTGGGTAGCTTGTATTTTTTTATTTTAAACTGCCACTAAAATCAAACGGCTCCATCCTGCCCCCCACACCAGAGGCAACAGCTCCCTGGCTGCTAGCAATGACGCAAGGATCGATCTACGGTCGCTGTCTGCAGCCAACGGTTACCACTGCCCACCGGGGTCCCAGCTGCTCACCTGGGAGAAGGCAGGCACTGCCACGCTGTACGGCCGCTGTTTGAAAGCGTTGGCGTTCTGGGGGGGGAAGCCCTGTGAGGACATGCCGTAGTCCGGCGGCGGGATGGCGACGTCATCCTTATCCAGCAGGTTGCCTGTACTGCTGCTTTTCCCTGGCTGCAAACTGCAAGAATAATCTGTCAACACCCTCCCCAGCCTTCCCCGTCGGCAGCCCGCAGGGACTCTGCTGCTTTTCAGAGGGGGCCTCAAGTAGCAAGCGCAGCAAAATGGCACAGTGCATTTAATCCTGAATCTCAGGAGCGAGTGACAATTTATCAGCTTTCAAAGACATGAACGTGTCCTCTGGAGACCGTCACTTCTCCAGCTGATGGGGGTGAAAGACCCTGCAGTGCAGGGAAGGGACGTCCCTTTATGCCTGAGCCCTGGTCCTCTGTGCCAGTCTGACCCAGAAGCCCCTTTCAGGTTTATCTGGTTGCTGAGAGTGGTCCCACCGCCTGGTTTTGCAGGTGGACGGGCACCACAATGCAAGGTCCTTTGAATCCCTGTGCATGAGATTTGCAACCCTGTGAGGGGGCTGAAGACAGAGGGGCAAGAAGAGGGGACCACTTGCCAGAGGGCAGAGGACCCGCTCTTGCTGGGCACTTGGGAGCTGTTGGCATGCCCCTGGCAGCAGCCCTCGGGGAGACCATGCCCTCCCACCCCTGTCAGCTCTGGCTCCTTCTCCCTCCCTCAGCTCCTGCATCACACTGCAGCAATGTCTGAGGTGGCACATGCCATGTGCCACACCTGTGTGCTTGGGGTTATTCTTGGCATACCCATGGAAACAAGACCCAGTGCTTCAATAGTGGAGCTGGGAGAAGCCAGTCACATTACTCCCTCATGTCCCTCATGCAAGCAGCCCAGAGCCAGCAGCCCCATGTCTCCCAGCACTACGAGGAGCCTGCTGCCCGAAGCGGGGTTTTACCTGGCGTGAACTCTGCTGCTTCCATCGCTGTCCAGAACCCGCGTGTACGAGAAGGGGAACCAGCCTCTCCTGCAAGACAGAAGTGCGAGGAAGAGTCAGCTTCCCCCTGCATCTTTGCACAGATGTGTTTCTACGCTGGACTCTAAAAGGACCCCACCTGCCTGCATTGCATCTCCCCCCCCGACTGCCCTTTGGGAGCCGGCAACTCGATCAGCTTCCTAGACATGTCTCAGAACCAGTAAGGAAGATGCTGTGAAAAGAAAGTCACTCCCAGCCTCCTTGTCCTGCTCTACAAGTGTCTGCCCTTCACCTCTCCATCCTGCAGTGACCTGGCAGGAGACGGGGAAGAACCCGGCAGAGTTTTTTTTGTAATCTCCAGGGAGTTCATACAGGGCTAAACTTGCCCCCTGGGGTCTTTTGCTGTGGGCTGCTGGCCCTTGCCAGCTCAGGCTTCTGCAGGGAACATGCGCTTTGCAAAGGTGGGTAATTTCAGAGGGCTGGAGTTCGGCATGGAGCTGCGCCCCACCATCAACACCCTCCCCTGCCAGTGGCGGCCAGGGATCCTGCTGCTTTTCAGAGGGGACCTCAAGTAGTGAGAGCAGCAAAACGGCACAGTGCATTTCGTCCTGAACCTCAGGAGCGAGTGGCAATTCACCAACTTTCAAAACGGCAAACGCACCCTCCGGAGACAGTCACTTCTCCAGCTGATTGGGGTGAAAAATGTGCAGAACGTCTGCTTTGCAAAAGGGGGTAAGACCCCCATCACCCTCCTTCCTCCCCCCTACCGAGACTCTAGCAGGTGACAGCCACCCGCGTGCCTGCTACAGGAAAGCAGAACGGCAAGAAACGAGTCGATGAGAGGCCCGGCAGAGTAATGACTCACTTGCTCAGCCCCTCGCTACAGCCTGGTTCTGCTAATTAGGTCAGTGCTTTATCATGCCCCAGCCATCAAATTCGGCTAAGCCGGTGTTTCATCTTAGAATCACAGACAAGGAGGGTGGGAAGGGACTGCAGGAGGTCACATCTAGTCCAGCCCCCTGCTCCAAGCAGGACCAGCCCCAACTCCATCATTCCAGCCAAGGCTTTGTTTAGCTGGGTCCTTGCTCAGACAAGGCCAAGTTCACAAGGTGCCTTCTAGCCTTGCAGGAAGGCACGGAGCAGGATGAAGGGGCAGCTGCAAGACACTTGCTGGTACTTAACCCAACCCAAGCCTCTGCAGTCCAGGGGGGCTCTAAACCAGCGGCACGAAGGGGTGGGGGCTCTCACATCTTTGTCTTCTCGCTCTCTCCATAGTGCCAGCCGTCCCGGGCCTCGGG
>NW_017728991.1:1214523-1222543 GCF_001723915.1 Gavialis gangeticus | reverse complement strand
GGGGGCTCTCACATCTTTGTCTTCTCGCTCTCTCCATAGTGCCAGCCGTCCCGGGCCTCGGGCACCAGGAGTGTGATGAGATCCCCCTCCTTGAAGCTCAGGAGGGTGCTGTTGTCCCCAGCAGCGTGAGAGAAAATGGCTTGTACTCGTGTCCGACCGTTCCTCTCGAGCCCGGCGGCCATGGAACTGGAGCGCGGCAGAGTCTTGTTCTCAGCTGGTGGGAGACAAAGAAAAGGCCTGAGACCTCAGCCCCGGTGGCCATGCACACCACAGACACAGCCCCAACCCGAAACCCTCTCACGTTACTCATAGCCACAGCACGATACAAGGATGCCACAGCACGTGGCTTGCTCGGTGTTGCTGCCGTCGAAGGACCACGGCACTGTGGGACATGATAAGCACATCCAGGCTTACTGGACGTAATGGGAACTCCCCCCTGGATGGCCAAGGCAGTTCAGGAGGCCCCCACTTCTTGGCTATGCAGTTGGCTTTTAAACTACTTTCAAAGGCAGGAGCACACAGGTGGGAAGCTCGGCTCCCAAGCTGTGCATTTCCTCTGGCGTTCAACGTGCTGACAATCCTCACATTTCAGACCATCTAAATGGTAAGTGCAAACAGGTCACTGTGTAGTTCAGAGCTTTCTGGACTCAATGCACCCCCGGAGAGACTCGAGGCCCCCCCTTGGAAAGCGCCAGCTCTTAGTTTTCATTCTTTTTTTTTTTGACTATGGGATGATGATAGAACAATTCTTCTGTTGCAAAGAACTCAAAAAGCCCACAGCAACAGACTTCTGTTTGAAATCCCTGGGCTTATCTTGTGACTTGTGCTCATAAGCCTAACAGTGCAAACACTGCGTGGCACCCTGGTTGAGAATCACTGTTGCAGTGGCACATGCCCAGGCTGCATTTGTCACTCCAGACACTTCGCCATTATGTGTGGGAAGGGGAAAATCCAGAGGGGAGCTGTGCAGGCCCACATGAAAGGAGATCGAGGAGTTGCAGCTTCTGAAGCAGGGCTGAGATATGGTCCTAGAGTATTGACAGCATGCGTAAAGGCAGTGCTGGCACCGTGGCGAAAGCCCCCCTGGCTTTGGCCTAATCCAGTGGCTTTATCCCATCAGGGCAGGTGACTCTCCGTCATCTCTGTGCCCTACAGCAGTGCCTGGCGCATCAGGGTGTCCCTGGGTCTGTCTGCAAGAGCAGAGTGCAAGCACGAGAGAGACAGCCCCTGCCCTGCGGAGTGACAGCCTGCTTCGCCCCACGGAGCCATCCTGATCTGCCTCTTGGAGGGCGGGAGCGTTTCCTCCCAAAGGAAACTGCCAGTCAGATGAAACCCCATGGTTTTCTAATCCTGTGCCCAGCCACGCGTGAAAGTGGCAACATCTTTCACGCGGCTGCTGAGATGCCCCATGCATTACTGTCTAGTTACTAATGAACTTAACCCAGAAGCTACCAGACAGGAGGCAACTGCCTCCGAGGGAGCCATGGCCCTTTGTGGCCACCCAAGCCCTCCTTGCCCTGTATTGACCCCGACAGCTGCTCATCCCAACTGAGCTGGTTGCAGGACTGTGACCCCCATGTGCCAGATGTGCTGTGTGGCCACTGGCGTGGCTGTTTTAGTGGTGGGGGGCAGTTCTTACTTGCTGCATAACTGTTTTTGGGCTGGACGTTTTTGCGCACAGGCAGCGTGTTGGAGTAGGAGTCACTCAGCTTCTGGGGCTGCGGGGGAGACAAGGGCTTTGACTGGGCCGGCTTCCTCTCCTGCCAGTGGTTGTAGTCCTCGCTGTCAGGGCCCGAGACACCATTCATCACGGGGATGGTTTCCTGCGCTGACATTCGCTGCAGGGAGGGGGGAAAGTGGGAGATGGCTGCATTATGCACATGAAATGATAGTCTGGCCATGCGGAGCAGCATCCCAGCCCTGCTAAGCCTGGTATCCTGCCTCCAGAGAGACAGCCAAGACTGAAGGCATCAGGAGGATGGGCACAGTCACCCACGGCACATCTAGGCCATCAGCAAACCCCTTCCTAAACCCTGCAGCTATCCTGTCTTACAGCACGTTACTCACTGCATGTCCGCCCATGCTGGTCTCCGTCCTATTCCCTGCCATATGCTCTGAGACTGGCCCCAAGCCCCACCACCACACCCGGTGAAAGTCTAGGAGAATGTGAGCCATGGTACACCCTAAAGGAGTAGGCTTATAATGCTCAGCAAAAGCTGTCTTGCTCACACCGTGTGTACTCACCCCAACAAACGGGGCCAGCTCTGGTGGGACTGGGAGCGGCTTGGCACCAGGGATGGGCTCTGAGATGATGAGGTTCGATTTGGACGTCGACAGAGGGGCAGGCAGGATGGTCCCATTGCTGCTGGCAGCCATCTGCTGCATCAGCTGTATGGCCCGGTCCGGGATCTTGTTGGGGTCGGCACAAGACTGCTGCCACAGCGGGAGCTTCTGGGCCAAGATCTCCTTCCCCTAAAAGCAAAGGAGGAGGAGTGAGTCCACAAGAGTCCTGTGGGGAAAAGCCTGTGTGCCCCTCAAGAGCAGGGACAGGGAGAGAGACATCCTGGCATGGTTCCCATCTCATACCAAGCCCTTTGGATGCCTCATGTCCCAGGTCCCAAAGGCCCAGGAAGCAGATCAAGACTATGATGCATCTAAAACTGGCTTGAGACCTCAAGTGCCCCTGACCTGGATGCACAGCAGACTGGAGCAGTGAGAGAGATCCAGCTACCTGCATGTGCGCATGCTCAACACTGGCATGGCCCAGGGCGTTGCAACCAGGATTTGGCTTGTGACAATGGACAAGCTTGCAAGAGCTCATTAAAAGCTGAGCAGGAGGGAGGGAAAGGTAATGAACTTCCTCTGCTGGCAGAAGGAGGATGGAGGAGCTGACATGAAGAGGTGGAACCCACGTGTGGAAACTAAGACCCATCAGCCAAGACCTGTCGTGTGAGCAAAGGCGCCTCTCAGGGAGGACGGAGCAGACTGTGCTGGGTAAATCAGTGTTAACGGGGGCTGAGCTTTGCAATGTGGCTCCTCTGCACAGCCCAAAGCAGCCTTTGCAAACTCCTTTCCTGTGGCTGACCAAGCTGGCAGCTGCTGTGCGACTCGGACAAAGTGATGCCATGCCTGGAGCCGGCCCACTGGCCTGGCTAGGCACGTTTATTTTGGTGGGAGGCCGTGTTTGTCCTATTCTGCCCTACTAAATCGCCCCCCTGAAGAGGCCTGAAACTTGCTCCCACCAAGTAGGTGCAGTCTTGGTGCCTGGCTAACGAGGGACAGGCGTTCGAAGGCAGACTGCGGGCAGCCAGGTCCCTTGCAGCATGTCCTGGTCATGCCAGGGGACTCCCATTCCACCCCATAAGAAGCTACTAACTGCTGGCCTCAGATCCCAGGGAGACTTGGACACGTCATGAACAGAATGGCAGGGATGTGGGACAGTGACAGGTGCAGACACGCCACTCGTGCCCCAGATATGCCACTCCTGGGCACGGGGATGGGAGGTCATCTCCGCCTGTGACCCAGCCACTTCCCAAAGGAACCTGCTAATCTTCTAGGGCTGCTTGGTTTTTGCAGCTTCTAACCTCCAGTCTTTGGAGGCAGAGGCTCTAGCTTCAGCCTGCCTCACCTGGAGCAGCCTGGTGGCACAGAGGGCTCCTCTGTGCAGACTCCAGGGCTGAGCTCTTGCTTTCCTGCTTAGATGTCTTGCAGTTCCAGGGGTTTGGGCTGCTGAACTTCTCAGGTGCTAAAGGCATGGCTATACCATGTCACCAGCGCTCAGGGAAAGTGGAGCCCTGGAGCAGACCCCAAACATCTGCACCTGGGCTTGGAGGTTCGGTGCTGTAGTTGCTCCGAGATTCATTCCCGCAGCCAGGCTGCAACGTGAGGGCAGGAGAGCTGCTACGGAGCAGGGAAAGGGGTGTGCTGAGCACTGGGGGAGTGATGGAGTCATAACCCAAGAGTGAAGAGCAGCTGCCATCCACCACGCTGCTCTCAAAGACAGGCCCACCTCACCACAGGACATGCAGGAGAATCATCTACCAGCACCACGAGGAAGCTAGCCAATTTTTAAGCAGCACACAGAGGCTGCTGCTCCCAAAAGAGAAATTTAACTCATCCCCAATTAGCAGAGAGCAGTACTGCAGGGTAAATGCTTACCCATTTGCCTCTAGATTAGCTATTAACCAGGGGTTTAATTAAATGCCACCCTGAGCTATTTTCCTTGGTGTTAGCAAAAGCCTCTTTTGTTGTTTTCTTTAAAGAATAGGGTCATTTTCCCAGGACAGATTGCAGTGCCTTCAGCAAAAAGCTGGTGCCTGCTGGCACATGCATGCAAGCACAGACACGCGTGTGTGCACACACGTACGAGATGCTGGCTTTGGAGTGACACTGCCCGGCCCCAAATCGGCAGTGGAGCAGCACTTTTCACCAGCCATCCGTGTCTCGTTAGCTCAGACAGGTTTGGGAAATTAGAATACACATTACACGTACACCCACCCACCGCATGGGCGAGCCACCTGCAAAACCTCCTCATACAAAACAAATCTCTCACATCCTTGGCTGCAATTAAGGTGCTAATTTTAGCCCGTGATGCTTCAATAAGGTGCTTCTGTGACATTCGGTGGCAACAGGAGTGCCACAGGTCTGTGGCCGGTGGGGGGAGGACCCCGGAGCTGTTCGCTAGCCCTTGGAAAGACAAAACTCTCCTTTTTGGTCCACGTGAAAAATTAACATATGTTGGTTATTGACTCAGCACATACTACAGTGCTGGGATGGCTATGACTAATTGCAACTCGTCTGCTACTCCCTGCTTCCAAGCTCAGCCTTGACAGATGGATGGGAGAAGTGAGAGAAGTGATGTCGGGTGGGTGGGGGCCGGGGTGGAGGCGGGGAGCAGGAATATTCGAGATGGCAAGCTCCCGCAAGAGGCCAAGGGTCGCATCGAGAGAGCAGGGGGTATCTAGAGAGGCACTGTACCGGCGTGAGCTACGGAGCCAGGCACCAGGAGCCTCTGCCGAGGTCCTGAGCCGGCAGGCGAGAGCTCTGGGCTGTCCTTCCCCCGTGGAACAGCGAGTCCTCGTGAGCAAGAGGTGTAGGCAGGAGCAAAGTGGGCAAGTGGGAGTTGGGAACAGCAGCCGCTTTCCTATTTAATCCTCTCCTTGGAGAGTGATGGGCTGCCAGGTGACACTCGCCGCCCCACACCCGGAAGCCGCCTCGCCTGCTTACAGGCCTGCCTGCTGGGAGAGGCCTCGCGGGAGAGGTATATTCAGTGCTCTCCCCAGGGCTTTGCTCAGCAGGCGCAGGTGGAGGCAGGTCACTATCTTCTCCCCATGGCTGCCCTATTTGGGGTCTTTAGTAGCCAACTCCACAGAAGCATCCGCCCAGCCATACAGACAAAGGATGCTTTTCACCCTGCTTGCCCTGGGGCAAACCCTCCCGAGAAGCCTGCATGCCCAGCATCCCTGGGTGGTCTGGGAAAGGGGGTAAAACTAGCTCTCGGAGCAGCAACCCGCAGCTCAGCACCATCACTGCCTCGTCGGTGGAGAATGCCAGCCTGCTCTTTACTACCAGCTGTGAAGGCTCCTTCACCACAACGACCAGCTGCTGTAGAAAAGCATCTCTGGCCGTTCCCTGGCGAGGTGAGGGATTTCAGACACACCGGCTCACCTTGGCGTGGTAGGTGATGGTGTTTTTGGCCACGGCACACTGCTTCTCGACCAGGAAGCAGAACCTCCTCCTCTCTTCTGTGAGCGCTGTCTTGTAGCCGTCGGAGACGTAGCTTTCTAGCTCGCCTTGCTTGTTGCTGATGGCTTCAATATACTGCAAGGGAAAGACACGCAAACGGATTCAATGGAGAGGGCAACCGCTCTGCTGCACAGTTATCTCTGCATTCAACGAGGTGTACAGAAAGTTCCCCAGAAACCCACAACCACATCTGTCCGGACACCAATCCCCTGCAGAGCGGGCGCCGGTTTATTAAACCCGACATCAACGCAGCGGGGTTTTTTTGTTTTCGGTATTGCCCGTCGCAGCTGCTCCCACGAAAACCATCACCGTGCTTTTACATAACACGCATTTTTTCACATGGAGTTTAGCTAACGACGTGCCAGCAGGGGGCAGCAGGCGCGCACACGCATGCACACGCGTATGCCCGTGTGTGCGCGCGCCTCACCAATTGTCCTTACTCATCTGAACTCCCCCACACAAAGCCACTGACTCACAACGTGGGCTGCAGAAGGCGTGTGGGTGGGATGGGGGAAGGGGAAGAGCTGTGCTGTTCACTGCCGCCCTCTCAGCCATCCCCACGCACCTGGGTGCTGCTCGGGGAGAGGCCTGCGAGAGCCGCCCACGCTGCGGGAAACGGGGCGAAGCTCCCTGCTGGCATGGCCCAGGCGCCGGAGCCGCCATCCCCCTTGCCTGCAGCAGCCTCTTCCTCCCAGGCAGATCATCAGGATGACGGCTGCATCACCCTCCCACCCGGGGTATTGTGTGATGCGCATAATGCAGCCATCTCCCAGGCTTCAAGAGCTGCTGAGAGCATCCGGAAGCAATTAGGAGCCTGCCCTTTCTCTTCTCCAGTCCGTCTCCCCCTCCCTGGCCCACTCTCTTGTGCTCACCTGCCCCCGGGACAGGGACCTGGCCTTTCTCTGGGGCCACGTGCACCAAGACACGTGTCCACACCACATGGAAGTGACTCAGAAGCATCCTTAGAGCAGAAACACTAGAAGCCACCCAAAATGGCTCTCTGGCCCGTGCCATCAAGTGTGCTGCTTGGACAGACTGCAGAGTCAGGGCCAGCCCCACATCTCACATAGCACCAGCCCCAAACACACGCGGGCATCTGCCCTGGGCTGCTCTGCTTTGGTTCGTCTATACCAGGGAGGCTCAAGCAGGGGCCACACACCCCAGGGTGCCTTGAGATCTTTTCCAGGGGGCTACATAGTGTTAGCACTACTGTGTTTGGAAAGACAAGTCACGAGATGAGCCTGGAGATGTCCAAGAGAAATCCATAGGTGTGGTTTTTCCGGGTTCTTTGCAACAGAAAAGCTGCTCTATTATTTTTATGTATTCTAACAAAGAGCTGGCATATTTTTTTTAATGTATTCTAACAGCTGGCATTTTCTGAGGGCGGCTTTGAGTGTACCCAAGGGTGCCTTGAAACTAAAAGGCTGAAGAACCATTGGTCTATAAAGTTCAAATGTACCATGCCTTTTACTTGACTTCAGATTAACACTGCTAACTACGTTTCTGGTGGAAGAAGCAAGACAGAAATCTCCGGCTAACTGGGAAACACTCACAGCTTTGCCAAGGCCAGGCCAAGCTCCCTGCCCCACCCAGCTGGATGCCTGCTGGGGCCAAAGAAGACACCACATCCATTAATGACTACCAACCCCAAGGAGCTGATCAGGGGAGACAGTAAGCAAGGAGTGCGCTGGAGGATTCAGAGATGGGAACAGCTGCTCGTTGTTGGGTGGATGCCAGCTACTTATTCACTTTACGAGGGCTGCCAAAGGTTGTGCCTACCTATTAATTCAGTCTGGGTTCAGGGGAGCTGGGCTTGGACAGTTCCTAATCCATTCCCAGCCCCTGAACTGCTCCTCTCTAAAGAGCATGGATAACTTCAACCAACGGCATGCCAGAGAGAGCACACCAGTTCAACCTGCTGTGGATCATGCTCCTTTTCCACCTCCTCTTCCCTAGAAGGTGACAGAGTCACGACCGGCTTTGCAGTCTGGGCAAAATTAAACGTGGCTGAAGGACTCCGAGCTCTCCTGGAAAACGGCCACACCGGGAATTTGAGGTCCTGCAGCTTTCTGCCTGTCTCCAATCTTTAATCGAACTGTAGCAATTTCAGCTTCCAAGCCCCTTGGCACACTTGTGCAACACAGAAAATGGGGTGAAACTCATCTGGGAAATGGCCAGTGAGATAATGTGATCGGCCCAACACCCCCATGAGAGCTCGTATCAGATCAGGGCTAGCACTGGGGAACTCCTGGCTCCCGGTCCAGTGGTTGGACTA
>NW_017728991.1:1205852-1209523 GCF_001723915.1 Gavialis gangeticus | reverse complement strand
TCGAACCGTAGCAATTTCAGCTTCCAAGCCCCTTGGCACACTTGTGCAACACAGAAAATGGGGTGAAACTCATCTGGGAAATGGCCAGTGAGATAATGTGATCGGCCCAACACCCCCATGAGAGCTCGTATCAGATCAGGGCTAGCACTGGGGAACTCCTGGCTCCCGGTCCAGTGGTTGGACTATGCCTTCCTCCTCTTCCTCGGAAAATGGCCGTGTTGTGCATGCAAAAGCTTCCTGGACTAGGTCCCCCCCCATCCCCCCTCCAGCTCCAATTCAAATGTCATTAGGGAGAAATCTCTCTGCAATCACAAGCTGCATTTAGAAAACCTTCAAACTCTTCCCCAGTCTTCCCCGCGCCTCCATGCCGGCGCCAATGCTCTGGAACGGAAGTAAATCAAGGTAAGTGACCTAACAATGCTCCCTGGCTCAGCACATGATGAAACGGGTAGTAACTCAAAGGATTTGCAAAATGCAGCTGCTGGGCTGCATGGAGACCAAAACCCAATGAATCGGAGACGGGCTGTCAGTCTGTGGCCAGGCAGCATGAAGTGAAGGTAATCGAGAGAAAAAAACCCGGGCCGGACCGTCACGGCAGCCGTAGCCAGGTGCACGAGCCCTCCCGTTCCCTGCAGCCTGGAGCCTTCTCAGCAGCCAGTGGCAAGTTACAGTGGATGCACGAGCACCCAACTGAGCACGCTGGAGAAGCAGCGTCTTACCATGGTCTAGACCCGGCGCAGGGAGCGCTCTGCAAAGAAAACACCCACTGCTCTCTCTCAGCATCCCACTGACATAGAATGGCCGGAGGTGTTGAAGAGAGAGACCCTGCACAGACCCTGGCTGGTTTGTTTTTTTAAAATTTCTTTTGCATCTACACATCCATTCATGCGCTTTAAGTAATGGGCATTAAATCTAGTACCTTCATGGTGAGGTACTAGGAAAAGGCAAATTAGCCTATTTTAATGCACATTAGCTAAAGAGCATTTTTTGTGCATGTGTAGATTTGCCCCGCAGGAGCAGAGGGCAGGCAGTCTCTACTCTCAGCCACCACTACTCACTTCCACCTGTGGTTCATGTCCCCACCCCCTCCCAGCCCAAAGTGGGAAGAGAATAACACCTCACCCCCTCCAGTCCCTTTTTTAAGAAGGAAGATGCAAGTGCAAAGCCACAGCCAATGGCAGGGATGCTCGGGGGCAGCGGTGGGACCTGGAACACCCTTGAACCCGTGTTATTCAGCAGACTGAGTGGCCTGCTGCAAAGACTCCTCCTGGATAATTTGACTTTGTTGAACAAGAAGCAGCATCAATCCAACGCGAGTCACTTGAAAGTGAGTGTGGCTGGTCCTGCACCAAGCTGGGGACTCGGGTTTCACTTGGCACAGGACGCCTGGAGCCAGGTCCTCCCAGGGCGTAAGGGCGGCGAGGAAGAACATGACCTCTGGACACAAAGGACAACCCCAGGGTCAGTCAGCCTCCTGTGAAAGGCAGGATGCAGTGATTTCCATGAGCTTTGCTAGATCCTTGGCTGTAATCACCATTTACAAATCCACGAGCAAGAACCCTTGATCTAACTCTTTGATTTTAGTCTGGTCTTGCAATCGTACTTGAGTGATTTCCCTCAAGAAAGGCTGCGTCTCCCACTGGCTGAGTATCAAAGTTGATTTGCAACTAGAAAGATCTAGCACTGCTTTTTTTCCCCCTTTGCTACTCAGGAGGATACACATTCAAACAGTTGTGCAGCTTACTGCGTCTTTATCCAGATTCTTTGATTTTACACTACGTTGGAAAATGCAACCCTCACATTTACTAGATGATTAATTATTTACTCATCTTTGTAGGGATGGATATGGGAATTCAATTAAAAACAGCACTGTAGAGGGTTTTTTGTTTAGTTAAATAAAACATTGTTTAGTGTGCTTGATGCATAAGAAAGAGGTTTTAAAGGCAAAACATGTTTCGGGAGCTCACTCATTTATCAGCCACGGATGGCTACCTGCAACTAGTGAACTGAGCTGATTGCTCCTAGCCTGCAGGCCGTGCAGTTTTAGGACTGGTAGATCTCAGCCTCTCCCCTAATTTCTATCACAGGTTAGCACAGCAAAAACAAACCCTTTCCAGCTTTTTTCCACCCTCAACACTTTCTCTACTTACAATGATCTTGATACCGAACCAAGTAGACCGGGGTATCGAAGTCATCCCGTCTCATGGGCTGGGTGAGGGGCTTCAAGCTGACCCACAAGTCATACGTTGGAAACCCCTGAACTAGACTGGAGAGAGGAAAATATTCTCTCTGTAGCTGCTGAGAAGGAGCTAAGCGTAGCGCTTTGGGAACCTCATGATTTCAGCTGCTCAGACAGAAATGACCCCCTCCCTATTCAATGGTTTGCCTTTCCTAACATTTCAATGCGTAACAGGTACCACCTGGATAATTTATATTTAAAATTATCCCAAATCGGAAGTAGGAAGGCTTGGCCTTCAATGAGGTCGTTGATTTCCGATGGAAAAAGGTTGCATAGGTTTACTTGGAAGAAAAAATATTTAAATAAAAAGTCCAGTAATAATTTCGCAGTAAATAAATAAATTAAATATGTAGCCACTCTGATGCAAAGTCCCAGACAAGCTAGCTCCAACTGACTGGCTCGTGGAGATGCTAGAGCCCAGCCCTCCACAGACAACAGGCAGCTCTAGAAAGCGTTTCTGGGTTTCTAGGTTGAAGAGCCTTCAAATAACTCTCTCCTCCCCTGCGTAAAAACATCATGTTAAAATTCAACAGGAACAGAGATGACCTAATTAGCAATGTCAGCACTTTGTCTCTCCACCAAAGGGAGCAGAGATTCGGGGCGGGGGGAAGAAATTGTTTTATGGCTGTTGTTGCTTTAGGCTTGACGCTCTCCTGCTGGGGAAGGGGGGACAGCATCGAAAGACGGAGAAGAAAAAATCCTGCAAAGCATCAAAAATCTGCGACGTGTCAACAAAGTCTGGATGAGCCGAGCCTTGCAAAACATAGTATTGAGGCCTGAACACGGGAGCCCGTGACCAGTGAGAAGGGCACTCGCACCGCCAGCAAGGTGAAAGCCGTCCTCTCTGCCAGGCTACATGGACAGCAGAGGAGGCATGGCCCGTGCAAATGATTCCCCAACCAGCCGCCATTCCCACAGCCTACAGCTTTAACTCTCTGCCTCATGCACCGTGTTATAAGGGTGCTGCTAAAATTAATGCAGCTTAATACAAGCAGTTAGGTCTGCTTCGCCAGGCTAGGTAGCTACCCTAGAACTGTGCATCTTTAGGAGAAAATTGACTGTGTTTCCACTCTTCAGCAGCTCAAAGTGAGGAGAAAGAGAAGAACATCTTAGTGGGAAGATTATGCCGGAGCAGAAGAAAGCACATTTCACAGCTTCCAACTTGCACAGCTGTTACCGCCGCTAACCTGGGAAGACTGGGGGTTGTAGAGAAAGAGATGGTTTTAGACCAACAAGTTCTTCCCAGATAGTTTCATAGCTTCTAGGGTCGGAAGGGACCTGAGCAGATCATCTAGTCCGACCCCCTGCCATGGCAGGAAAGAGTACCGGGGTCAAACGACCCCAGTAAGGTGGTCATCCAACCTCCTCTTAAAAACCCCCAAGGTGGGAGCCTGCACCACCTCACCTGGAAGCTGGTTCCAGACCCTAGCCG
>NW_017728991.1:1177375-1205531 GCF_001723915.1 Gavialis gangeticus | reverse complement strand
GAGATGCATCTGTGGATGCACGACAAGGTGCAGTTGGCCTTCCTAGCTGCCTCCCCACATTGCCGACTCATGTTCATCTTGGAGTCAATAATGACTCCCAGATCCTTTTCCACCTCCGTGCTGACAAGAGGGGAGTTCCCCAGCCTGTATGTGTGGTGCCGATTGTTCCTCCCCAGGTGCATCACCTTACACTTGTCTGTGTTAAACCCCATCCTGTTCTCCTCCACCCATCCTTGTAACCTATCTAGGTCCAACTGTAGCCTGTTGCTCCCCTCTATTGTGCCCACATCCCCCCACATCTTAGTTGCTACCAGCCGACTAAAAGCAAGCCTAGGTTTGTAGCACATTGACATGGAAGGTATGGGAAAAGTTAAAAAGGACCAAAAATAGATAAATTTGAGATTCAAACCCTTTGACTTGTGCTGATGACAAACTCTTGAAAACAGTGGGCATCATATTGGGACTTTGCTGAAGTATTCAACATGAACGTACGCTTATTAGATGAATTCTTCCACACTGTTTATTGAGAGAAACAAAGCCGTGGCAGCTAGCGAACAGTGTAAACCAAGGGCAGTGCTAATCATCATCGTACCAAGCGGGCCAGCAGGGGATCACCCTTGAGGACAAAACTACTGGTGATTAGGGGGGAGAGCGAGCAGCACGCTGACGGGTGCTGCCAGCACCTCTACACTGGGGCGCGTCTACATGAGATGCGAAATGTGCAGTAGACTAATTCTACTGCGCATTAACACATCATGGCAAAACCCGTGCTATTACTGTATTAGTCTACTGCGCATTAACATCACTCAAAAGGCGTGCACCGGTGCTTATTGCACAGTACTGCCGGTTATTGCACCTTGTTTTAGTACCTGGTGATACAGGTACTAAACTTAATACTAAACTTACCTGTAAGGTACTAAACTTAATGAGCACTAACTACGGCGCATTAATGAATGTGTAGACATGCCCTGGGAGGAGGTAACAACACTGAACAGGGTAAAGGGGAATGCAATGGGATGGTGAGCCCGCTGCCCGGCCAGAGCTCCTCAGCCCCTCCTATAAGCACGGGCCTTGCACCAGCCCAACCTGCAGCCCGTCTCTGGAAGTAGGACGATCCCTCTGGCTCTGGCCCAGGACAGTAGTGTAGCAAGCTTATTTGGGTCTAGGTTGTCTCCTGCCTGCACACTGCTGCTTCACCCAGTTTGCCTCCCTCTGCTCTCCCCTCTGAGGTTTTAAGTCACTCATGGGATATTCCCTCATTACCTAAATGCCTGCAGCTGGGCTTCTTCAATGAGGTGGCCTGCTCCCTCTTCCTAGGGCCAGGCCATTTGCTAGTAGCCTTCACCTCCCTGCAGGGGGGCTGCAAAGAGGATGGAGCTGGGCTGTTCTCACCGGGGGCAGATGACAGAAGGAGCAATGGGCTCAAGGTGCAGCAAGGGGAAGTTGAGGTTGGATATTAGGGAAAATTCTCTCACTGGGAGGGTGGTGAAGCGCTGGAACAGGCTCCCCAGGGAGGTGGTGGAATCTCCATCCTTGGCGGTGTTTAAGACCCGGGTAGATGAAGCCCAGTCTGGGATGATGGAGTCAGGGCTGGTCCTGCTTGGAGCAGGGGGTTGGACTAGATGTGACCTCCTGAGCTCCCTTCCCATCCTCATTCCCTGCAATTCTATGATTCTGAGTTAATTAGCAATTAAAGAAAGGCCAGGGGGCCTGAAGCAGTGCTCAGTAACAGCCCCTCGCTACCTCCTCCCAGCCCCATGGCACGACACAGACGTGCACCCTATGCTGAGCCAGGAGCAGACCTGACAAGACATCCTTTTCTTATTTTAATAATAGCATAGAAGTCAGTGTAAACACTTGGCAGGGTGACAGGTTTCGGAGAATCTCGGAGCCGTCAGGCCGGAAGGGACCTCCCAAGGTCACATCTAGTCCAACCCCTGTCAAGGCAGGATCATCCTGTCGAAACCACCCTAGGCGAGTGTTTGCCTAACCTGTTCTTAAAACTGCGTGAGCAGCCCTCGCCCACCCAGGCACACTGCCCGAAAACCCCAAGGACACCACAGCTTGCTGCAGGGAAACCAGGGAGTCTGTGGAGGTCAAGGGGTACAAATCTTTCCTGATCTCATATGTGATGATGGGGCTGCCCTGGAGCAGAGGAGCAAGACCCTCTAAGACCAAAGTCTCCGGGGCGTGCTTTCTCTTTTTCTTTCTCTCTCTCTTTGTTTTTTTTTGTTTAGTTCTAGCAGGAACATTTTAGTCAGATTCAAAAAGGGACCAGACACATTCTTGGAGGAAAGTGGCATTTGTAGCTATTGAGCATGGGAGTGAGGGGCACAGCTTCTGAATCAGAACTACCTGGACCTTAAATGCTAGAGGCTGCAAGTGAGAGAGGAGTGGTGGGGAAATAAAACCCTGATCAGATCCAGATGCTAGAGAAATGGGTCTGATCAGGGCTTTATTTCCCCCATGAGTGGCTTAAAACCTCAGGAGGTGAGGGCAGAGGGAGGAAACCGGAGTGAAGGAGCAGCGTGCAGACAGGAGACAACCTAGACGCAAGTAAGACTGGGCAAGACAGACCTAGGATCTAGCCCAGCAAACGGCCATTATTGTGCTTGTCTTCTTAACATCAGCTTACCCTGGTCCAAATTCCCAGTCTCGGCTGCAGCCAGCACCTAACACCCTTACAGCCCTTGCTATCACAACTTCAAACTAAGTTTGCTACTCTGAGCCCCCTACAATTTATGAAGGAGTGAAACCGCCTTGCTCTTCCTCTGCCATGAGCAGTAACCGTGCTTCTCAACCACCAACTCGTGTTTTTATTGCCTGCCCTGCGACAGAGGAGGCTGTGATGGCTTTCCCAGGTGATGCTGAATGGCAATTAGGATGCAAAGTGTCTCTCAGGGGTGCAAGAGGAATGGTGCTCCTTTTTCTACAGCTATTCAGCCTCATTGCTCATGGTGCCTGGGCTGGAAACCCTGGAGCTGGCAGGAGCTGTGGGAAGAGTCCCTCAGGAACATGCTTCCAGGGCAGGGTTAGCACCAGCTAGGAGCCACTGCAGAGCGCTCACCTGTTCACAAATGCAAACTAACAACCTCCTGGCACCTTCACGGTCCAAGGGGCTCAGGCCTGCCAGGCTCCGCGCACTCTGGTTCCCATCCAGCAAAGAACTTTGGCAGCCGCCTTCAAAACACAAGCACTGGAAGCAAGTTCAAACCTGAGACGAGCGACTTGGCGGACAGCAGCGGCTGTGCCTAATGCTCTCTGGAGGCAGGCTCCCCCTTCGCCGTTCTCATCTAGGTGGAAGCCTTTGGGGTTTTGCTTCGATTTCACTGTAGAGGGAACTAAAAGTCTCACTTCAGCCCTGGAGATGTGGACACTTCTCAAAGAAAACCCCACTGGAAGCCACAGACTGAAGGCTGTGAACCGAGCTGAAGATGACCTCAGCTTCCCTTTGGATAATTAACAGAAACAGAGCTGGGGAACAGCTGTGAGGGCGACCAGGGAAGCCACGAGATGCTACCAAAACGGCCATAAACCCTCTGGGAGACCACAGGGTTGTGCACATGCCGACACGCAATGACCCGTCTCGCAGGCCCAGCTCTAGGCCACCGCGCACCAGCACGGTTCAGCTCCCTGATGGGCACCCCGTGCAGCTCGCTTGGGGCACGGCACAGCTCCTGATGCTCTCTGCAGCCTCCTCTTTGCAAGTAAGTGGATCTGGGGGGCAGAGTCTCAGTGCCTGAGTCACGCATTGTGGCAGCGCAGCTGGAAAATCTTAGTCAAACATTTAATCCAGGAGTTTTGCAATGCCCTTCAAAGGGAAAAAAAAAAAAAAAAAGGAGATTTTCTCCTCCTCTGTGCCTCTCAGGCAGAAGTGCTCAGACTCTCCAAATGCACACATATGCATCCTGGTGCTCGGGGGCTATTCTGACATACTTTCCTCCATCAGGCATCCAGCGGGCTGTAAAGCTGCTGCACTAGTAAATGTTAGCAGGAGAGTCTCATCACTCAGGTTATCTGTGGCCAGCACTTCTGACTCACCACACTGCTCTCATCCCTTTGTTCAAATGCCTTGAGAGCTGCCCTCTTGCACACTGCCCACAGTGTGGCATGCGTCCGGGCACACGTGTAAGACTAAGGCACGCACCTACGTGGCATTATCCATGTTACCCCACTTGTGCATCTGCCCTGGCTTCACTCCAGCTCTACCCTAGATTACAAGCAGGCGGAGGCACGGCTGCGCTCTTGACAACAGTAACGAGACAACAGGACCGAGAGGAAGAAAACACGCATGCATCCTTGACGAGGCTGACACGTGCCCTGAACCTGAGCCCTGGGGGAGCGCACGTGGCGCTGCCAGTCTGCAAAGCCCTTGTAGCTGCTGACTCCAGCGATGCATGCTGCATTACTCCCTGCTGCCCCTTTTCTCCCGACAACATGGTCAGCCCGCTCCTGCAGCAGCATCTCTGCCACCTCGTCTCCCGGCCCTGCTCCCCCCCGCGTCAGTCAACGCACATCGTTTGAACGACTGCTCGTTTGCTGCCAAGGCCTGACAGGCAGATCCCAAAGCAGGACACAAATTGCATTCTCTCTGCATGAAGCACTTTGCTTAGTGAGCAGAGCTGCACAGACAGCTTCTGCACTAGCTGAAGCTCATCGGATGTGAAATGTGCATCGCCGAGTCTCTGGAGCACAAGGCTCATAATTTGGCTGTTTCTAAGACTCCAGCCTGCCGTTTTGTCTCCCTGTGAACGACTGTCGTTTCTCATTAGGTTTCCCATCTCACGGGCCTCTTCTTCGGGGCAGCAGCCCATCCGCTCCCTGCGCCAGAGCACACTGTGCACACGTACAATATTATATAAAATACAGACAAAGAACTAAAACAGCAACCAACTGCTCTCTTTGGCTGCCTGCGTGGGTGTTTCAAGATCAGCCACTTAAAACAATCCCTCAGCACGGAGAGCATCTGGGTTGCGTCTTCATCAGCTTGCTAAATGCAGGAGGATTTTTCTTCTGAGGCCACGTTCCAGAATTTGAAAAGTCTTCACCTGCGCAGAAATAGCTCGGAGGAGCTGTTTCCAGGAGATGAATGAGGCAGCTTGGTTTATGGAAAAAGGGGTTTTAAAAAAAGCCACACACACAAACAGGAACAGAAACAGGTTTCTAACAGGGGCTGATAGTGCTGCTGAGCTGTAGCCAAGTGAACTCGGCATAGACGCAACCTCACAATCTTCTACTTGCCCTTAAAGCAAATGGGGTACAGCTGTAGCAGCCAAATAGAAGATGGGGACAAGACCTGTTCCCTCCTCTCGCTGTCCCACCTTATCAAACCAACTTGCCAATATAGACCCCCAAACGGGGCAAGTGCACGTTTAAGGCTCCTCTAGCACCAAGCCCAAAGCTATTTGCTGGCAGGAAGAACCAGGGAGCCCCACTACCTCTCCGAAGCCCGAGGGATGCCAAGCACCAAGATGGACACCTCCGAAGAGGCTCCCAGGAGCTTGCCAGCTCTCCTTGCTTCCCGTTGGGTTGGAAAGGCAGCGGGGTGGGCTTGGCTGCTTCCCCCCGGCGGGAACTGGCGATAATGAAGATGTCGCGCGGCAAGTGCATGAAGGCAGGGTCGTGGGGGGGCGGGGAGCCATGTGGGAATTTTCCTGGCCTTCAGCAGAGAAAGCAGGAAGGGTCATAGGTGACAATTCAGGCTGGGATTCATCGAATTCAGACTCCCCTGCCAAGTCTGATTTGATAAGAGGGGAAGCAAGTCAGGCTGGTCGGAAAACTCAACCACCACAACCATGAGCAGGAGGCAGAGATCCCCCCGGGAGAGATGTTAAATAACCCCCTTACTTCCCCACCTCCCTGCACCTGTGCTCAGGAAGGAAGAGAGAGGCTGTTCGCCGTGTTCATCTGAAGTCAGAAGGCAACACAGCCCAGCTCCCCGCATCCAGCCACTGAAAATCAGGAGCTGCCTCGGAGCTTTTACATAAGTCTTCCCCGTTTGTCTCTTTATGTAAGTGCTGGTGGCCTGGTTTGAGCCAACTCATCAATTACTGCTTTCTGACCTATAACTAAAATTATTTTGCCTTATGGGAATATCAAAACGAGGCCTCAATTACAAAAAGTTTATCGCAACTCGAGGCTGTTTGACCCGATGGTATTTAACGCTTAAAATATGCAGACTGGAGTGGCGTGTGCGTGTCTCTCTGAAGACACTAAGATACCTTGCCGGGAGTTATAATCCAATCAAGGACCAATTTAACCTAACCTCCCCTTTTAGAAAAGGCTGCCAAGCCTCTCTCCCCACCCCCCACAAATACCAGGAAGAAGCACGAAAGAGAGCCCAGCAAGGCCGGGTGAAAGATGCCCACCCTTCCTTACGCAGGGTGGCAAGCCAGGTGGGATGGGTGCCAGGGTCAGTCTCTCTGCAGATGCTTTCCCTATGACCATGTCCTCGGCCCCCCTCTCCCGGAGCCGAAGCAAATAATTCACCCCCTCTCAGACAGTCTCTCCAGGCCCCAGGCTCCAGCCCCTGGTCAGCATTTGGGAGTGCATGGCCCAGCCAGCTGGGTTCGGCCTCTCAAACCGCTGATGCCCCGAGGCCTGCGCCTTGCGCGCGAGCGCTCATCTGGCTCCTGTTGCCTGAGAGGCTTCCAGGCAGCTGCAGCAGCGACGGGAGAGAGCAGAAAAAGATGGACGGCGTTGAGCTCAGAGCGCCCGGGTGCATCGGAAACCGGGTATGACAACCCTGCCACTCTGGAGCAAGGCCAGTCAACTTTTTGGGGAACGTTCTCGGTACCAGCAGCCAGGGCCGGGGGAGGAATCTAGACGCCACAAAGGGACACGCACAAGGCTGTGTTTAACACTGAAGCGCCGCAGCAATTGTCTATAGACTGGTCGATGGCACCAGGCCATGCCTTCGGGCACAAGCACGTCTCCCGGTAGAGCTTTGCACACTAGACTTAACTCCCAGATGCGAGTGATAAATAATTCAGTTGGGGAAGGAGGGTGCAGCACAGAGAAAGAGGAGGGGCACACAGACCCTGGTGGGGGAAACTGAGGCACCCTGGTACATGGGACATGAAGCCCCAGGCAGGAAGGAGGGGTGGGAGGGTTCAAGGAGCCCCCTCACCTATGGTGCGAGTTTCCCTTGGTGAGCAAAACCCTCTTCTCTTCCACAATTGGAAATGAGATGGAAAATAAGAAAGAGGTCTTAGTGGTCAAGAGCAACAAGGCTAAAGGAGGAACCCCTGATGCAGGAAGCCAGAGACAAGCCACACAAGTGGTTCTCCTTCCTTAACACAAGCCAAGCCAGGTTTGCCCTCACCCCATGAATCCCTCGATTGCAAATCTCAAACCAGAACAGACAGCTGTGCCCTTCGCCCACTCTGCCAAGGTCACCGCTGTGGAGAAAACCTCGGGCGATGTCTACACAAAAGACTTCAGCTGGCTCGGTTATGTCAGTCTGGGGTGCAGAGAGGCACTGCCGCCAGCCAGTGTGATTCTTGCTGGCAGAAACCCCTGGTACCAAGACTGTGCCTTTATCAGGAGAACTTGCTTTGCTCTGTGCCAGCAAAAAGCTGAGCTTTGCTGGAGCCGTGCGGCAATATTCTTACCCCAGCAAAGTGCTCCTGGCACAGACACAGCCAGAGCTGGGGCTTTGGGGCACATGTACAAGGTTAATGAGCAGCAAGCTCTCTTGCGTCATCCCAGTGAGCCCATTACCTGCTGCATTAAACAGGCGGCTTTCACAAACCAACTTCATCGTTAACCTGCTAATTCAGTCTCAACTGTGGTCAGGAAGTGATTGGGGTTCAGCTGTAATTTGTTCAGTGAGGCTCAGGTATGTTTGTTTAATCTGAATATTGCTTGCTTAGTCTTCCTAATACAATCCATAAAGCAGTGCACAGGACTGGCTTGTCCTTCTGACTTCCAATACGTGCCAAGACCCCTGAAAAGAGAGATCCCTTTGCTAAAGGGATGTTGGAGCCACTTGGCCAAACCCTTGGTCCTCACTTATACCCAAGCCGTGAGCAGTGACGAGCTGGGCTAAGCAGACACTGGACTCGGTAACAGCAACTCATAGCTGCAGGCCAGATGGGAAGTCAGTGGCCTGAAACCTCACTACACCAGACCCAATCTCAAGGCCCGAAGCAAAGACACTTTAGAGCATTGAGACGCTCACAAATGGTCACTGCAAACCAAACAGATGGCCACCGCAATGTATTAAATACTGTCAAGCGCTAGCAGGAGAGATCATGGACACACATCAACTAAGCGCATTAAGAGCTGCTCATAGGCACTGTCATGTGGAAGCACAGCTCTTTCCACTGTGAACCCTAGCATGGTTTGCTCACATCCATCCTTAGAGTTCCTCCTTCATCTAGTTAACAGAGAAAGAAAAACATGTATAGGTGTTCACGCTGCAGCTGGAGCTTTCCAGACCCAAAAGGGACAGAACAGATCTGGATTAGCTCTTCACCGGCACTCGAGGTTTGCGCACAAGGGGCTTTGCCGATTTGGGTTTCGGTTTGCTTTGAAGTGGAAGTGGATGTTGCTCTTTGTACCTGAGCAAAGCAATTGCACATTCAGCTGGGCAAGTTCAAGTGGAGTGCCTGATGGGTCTCAGCCATGGGCCTTTCCCTTTGTGAACAAATCATCTCACATGGGACACTTCTGCTGAGCTCTGAATGCCTCCCCACCTGCTAAAATCGGACACAGCAAGGGATCTCTTGCACCTTTCAGAGGTAAACCAGCCCACGTAGCATCCTGGTCCAAGCAAGCCCCTCATCCTACCACACGGTAGCCCTCAAGGTTCCCATTGTCTAGACACGGTGGAGCAAGGATGGGTTAAGAGAAGAGGGAGCTGGAGCTCCTGAGACGGTTGGGGATGAAGGAAGGAAGCAACACATTCAAAGCTCATTTAAAGAGCATCTTGTCCCCTCCAGCTGGGGCCCAGATTCGAAACTTGGGTTTTACTTCCTGACAACAACAAAATGCTGCAATTCAGCAGACAACAAACCCACAAAAAAGAGCTGTCACATTTACCGCAGCTCTCAAGAAAGGTGGTAGTAGATGGCAGAGCATCTGAATCCCGATGACCGTTCAACAGGCACTTGCAAAGTGCTGCAATATCTTAGAAGTGCACAAGTCTTCAAAGCAAAAGCAGATTTCCTTTCTTTATTGAGCAAAAATCAATTTTTTCTAACCACCAGGATGTTCTTGCTGGCAGCCACTTCTCCCACTATTAGAGAAGATAATCTCCAAGGGTCCAGCTCTTGTGTGACGGGTCTCCTTTTCAAATGCGGGCTCAAGGAGGCTCGGCTCCGGTTGCTGATGGTACTGAGAAGAGCTTTTGGCATCCTGGTTACAAGCCCAGGTGGATGGCAGTGGTGTTACAAGGCCACCACAAAGGTGGCACCATGCCAATCCCAGCTCCTCTCCTACAAATGCTAATTCCCTTGCTGAGAAAGGCGCAGCTCGCTAGCTTCCCATATGGAGCGAGCAGTCAGAGAGCTCGTATCCTGATGGAACAAGACTGAATGTGCACGTGACTGCAGCCGTTCAGCCAAGGATCTTGAGCTGGCCTTAAAGCCTGTTTCCAGGGAAGGCAGCAAGATATCCCGTTCTCCGTGCCCCAGGCAAGAGGCTTCCCCCTCTGACCAGCTGCTCTTTAGATGCTGGAAGTCAGAAGAGCAGAGCTGCAGACGCGATGAACCACAACGGGTGGTGAAGCTCCATTCCTGGCAGGGTCAGCCTTTGTGCTGAGCCAAGGCAAGAATCAAAACAAGAAAAAGGGGAAATGTTCTGGGCGCGGGACAAGGAGAAAGGTCAAGACGCAGGAAGAGGATGACCGTAGCGGGCAGGCCTCACCTCTGGAATGGCTCGCGTGCCCCAGGGAGCACAGAGCCAATGGTTGTGCTGACTCCGTCCCCCCGGCTCCACTTCAAATTTGCAAACCAGTCTCGCACAGCTGTTTCTGCTAGCCATGAAACAAAGCCTCTTCCTTCCTTCCAAAGTGTTCATCTTAAAAAGCTGCCTCGGCTGAAAAGTTTATCTTCCAACATTTTGCAATAGGTGTTTAGAACAAGAGTCCACCTGAGCCTTGGACATTTAGAGGTCCCCTGCCACAGCCATGCGGAGCAGTTTTATCAACTGCCCAAAACCCCAGCTTTCAAATACACCAGCAATAAAAGAGAGTGACATATGGCAAGGGTTGCCATAAGGGGTGTGTTGTTCCTTCCTGTCTGCTGCAGACCTGCAACACCGACACACCGGCCAGCCCCGAGCAGAGGGGAAAACAGCACTTGGTCCAATTCAGCAATGGCAACTTTTTATTTTAATCCAGACAAATCCAGCCATTGAGCAGTTTTCACGGCTCTTTTTAAGCCTACAAGCCATCATATGGCTTTTTCAAAGAGATAAGCACTTCCCTAAATGCCTACTCTGGAAAGATAAAGAGAGTCAGAGCCTGATCCTCTTCCCCTCCACCCGAGCAAGCACCCGTGTATCTGTCAGCTCACGGCAGGAACATCAAATGCTCAGTTTGATGGGCTGCAATGAACAGTCGCTACCTCCCTGTAGCTTGTGGTAAAAGGCACAGATGGGAAAGAGCTGGGGAGAATCCATATGGACTAACTCAGCTAGACACCCTGCATGAAGGGCAAAACTCCTTTCAAGTCGGGGCAAGGCCCACTCCCCAGCTAGTTGGGTATCTGTGGGACATGCCGTAGGCCCCCCTCATCTGTTCAGCCTCGCTGATCCTCATACCTTGCATTTCCTACAGGTACTGGTGCCCAATGGTCTGCAATTCTCTTTCTTTCAGCTAATGATAAAGAAGAATGAACATCTCTCCTTTCCCCCCCCACTACCGTGTACATGGGCAAATCGTCACGTGTACAAGTGCCCTTTGCTATGCTGTGTTTTTCTGATCGGACCTAATGAAGAAAGCCTTGCATTCGAAAGCTTGCCTAACTCTATCCCGACTACACAGCCAGCCCAATAAAAGCCAGCCCCCTAAGGAATCCTTGCCTCTTACAAAGAAACAGACACTTGGATGCACAATCAGGTCTTTTTGCTGGGCAGACAGGACCCCGAAGTATGTTTTAGTGCCCCCACAGACTCAGAAGGAGCTGCGTAAACCTTATTTGACTTGTACAAATCCTTCCTGGACAGCCCTAGGTGTTTAGAGGGCGCATAGAAATAAGAGCTCAATACACAGCAGTATAAAACACAAAATAAAAACAAGTCTCCCTTCTGGAGGCTGGAGACGGGATTGCTGATAAACACCTCTGTTGTTCCCCTTCAGTGATCTTTCTGATTCATGCTGCCAAAAGAGTAATTTGCTCCCTGGATTTTGGTACAATTAGAAATGTCACTTCCCCTGCATAACTTTCACTCTAATTATCTGCTGATTACTTTGCACGTGCTTTTCGGTACACAGCCCTTCAACAGAGCTGGGCTGGGGAGTCGTCATCCGTGCTTGGGGACCGGTTGGGACGGGTGACTTGTCATTCAAGTAACCTTTGATTAATGTCAGTCCCGGGGGTAATGCGGCAGCTCCCGCAAAAGGTCACTTGCAAGAGGCAGGATTGTGCAGCTCCTCTGGCCCATGCACTAATTCTCCCCCACACCCCTCCCATGCAACAGGAATGTTTCAGGACTGCTGTGTTTACCCCATGGCCTTGGTGATGGGAACAGGCCTGGACAAGCAGAGAGAGCATTTTAGGCCACCACGTGCTTGCAGATGGATGCGCTGTTTATTCTGACTTGCTGCAGACTGACAGGGTGGGGCAGGTGAAGTTTGTATCTCAGGTCACTGACATTCACAGGAGACCAACGCCTGGTATAAACCCAGTCATTAACCCGCTCTGGGCCCAGCTCTGTCCTGCTGCTCTCACAGTCATCCCTGGTGCTGCGTGCATCAGCGGTAACTTTCAGAACGCTTTGCCAGATGCATTTTAATCAGACATTATTCCCGGACTTTCTCCCTGCTTGGAAATCCAGAAGCTTGAGCTTCTATATCTGACAAAATGTCACGCTCCCCTCACTGAGACTGGGCCACTGTGCTGAGCTGCTCGCCTGCCTATCTAGGGACTCTGTGGCACTCTCAGGAGGATGCAATCAAAATCTGATTAGAAAGCAGTAAGGAGTATTCAAGTATCCTTGAATCAGAAGTCACTGCTTAGTCAAGTTATTTGCTGTCTCCAATGAAGGCCCCTCCAGCCTGCGCTTGCCATCCTGTCACACCCAAGGGTAGTGGGAAAATGGAGAGGCATTGCAAAGGGAGAGGCCCTGCAGGAGATCTCTGCAGAAAGAGACCGGCAGGGAGAGGTATCTAGCACAACAGAATTTCACCAAGATGAAAATCTTCCTGGTTCAGTCACCAATAAAAGAGGAGACTGCAGTCAATTCAAGGAGAGAGAATTAATTAATTGAGCTGCAGAGCAAAAAAGGGTTTTGCAAAGTCAAGCACCGTTCCCTAATTTAGGGATAGCACAGAGAGGGAGACAACCCAGCCAGGGTCACAGCGCTGGAGCAGGAACCAGCCCCCCACAATTGCCGGTCCCATGGGCCACGGTCCCTGGACTCATATCTTATAGGAAAATGCAGGGCCTTTACCTAAAGAGCTGATGCAGCTGGGCAAGTTGTGTGCAGCATGAAACAGCTGCCTTATGGAAAAGCAGCCTCGTGGGCATCCTCAACACTGGACAAAGCCCCCAAGCAGGGCAAGAGTCCTACCTGCAGCTCCTTGTCCGTGTACTTCTGCGGGTTTTTGCTCCCTTGGCTCTTCTTGCGAAGTTTCTTCAGCTCTGCCTGGCACTTGTCCAGTGCATCTCCTTTGGTCCGCTGCTCTGTCTGGTATTTTTTCAGTGCAGCCTGGAGAGAGCACAGCAGAAAAGCTCTGAAGAGCAGAAACCGGGTTCTCTGCACCAGATGAGCACAGATCACGCCCTCGCAGCAGCCACGGCCTGTCAGGCTCAGGGTTTGAAGGGCATGTTTAAAGGCAAATGCACAGTCTCTTCCTCCGAGAGCTGTGGGGGCACCGTGCTCCCAACAACCCAGAAATACTGAGAGCAGAAATACCATCTCCATTGTGGTTTCATAGTAGGATAGAGAGGTAAGGAATGGAAATCGCTAAAAGCAATGAAAAGTTGATTTCATGCTGACCAGGTGATCGGAAAGCATCTAGCATGCTCCAAACACTACTGGAATCCAAATCAATAGTTGCTGAATTAGTATCAGTTCTTGCAAACTAAACTGGGAAATGCACATCTTACAATGCCCAGAACACACTAGCCTGGAGGCCATGACGGGGTGTGAAAAGCTCGTGGTGGGCACAGCAGGAGGAAGAGCAATGAAGCCTGCAGGTTTGCAGAGGACAGCAGGAGGGGATTGTTTTTGCTTAAAAAGCTGCAAAAGGGCCATTATTTAAATAGGAGCCTTCTGGGTGCCTGGGCTTTAACCCTGGCAGCAGTATTTGGACCTACACAAAGGTGAGCAGAACGAGCCATGGAAGGGTGCAAGTCTTTCCCCCACCCTGATGGAGGAGGAAACAGGGCAGCAATGAGGATGTCAGGAAGCGCTGATAAAATTCCTATGCTGGTTAAATAAGGGTTTGATTTACTTACACTGAGGTACCGGGAGTCCAGCTCAACCTTCTGCTCCAGTTGTATGAGGAGCTCGTTGTGAAAGGACTTCAGCTGCAAACAAAAAAAGAAATGCACAGTGGATGCCCTGGATTCAAAACCAAACACACAGAGAGGAGCAGAAGAGGGGATCCCTGCCCTGTGCACCATGAACTGAGGAGTACTCAGACAAGACAGTAACGGGTTGGTGAGGAGCGGATGACAGAGCAAGAGCAATCGTGGGGAAGGCCGGGTTGCGGAGCTGCCGCGGACAGAGACGGGTTAGCATCAGGACAGCCAACTGGATAGGGGAAGGCAGGTGGATGATTGTCTGGATGGATAAAGGAAGCAAGGCTGATGGACGGAGGGAAACAGATGGGAGCTCACTCGGAGAGAGGGTCAACGTGGAGCTGGACACGCGGAACAAACTAGGGACAGGAATCGGAGCCCACTGGGTTCCTCAGTCTCAGGCCTGGAGGCTTCCCTTAGATGCTCACTAGCTTTGTGGAATAATACCCAGACAGGCTGGTTCTTCCACTCAGACAATGAAACATGACCCAGTCCTCTCAAGGCATCCCAGTGCACCTCTGACCCGCCTCTGGGCATATTCCTTTGCTCAGCCCGAGGTTTATTACTGGAGGCTTCTACTCTGAGCAGTTACTTTATGCAAGCTCTCTGCAGCACCACACTCCCCTCTCCTGCTAAAGCTGAACCAGCTGAGACACCTGCTCGTCCAAAAGTCTGCCTACTGCTCCCCACAGGTGTTTGGCTCCTCCAGAAACCGCCTGCAAGCTGGGTGCCACTTACCATGTCTTCCAGCTGGTTCTGGATTTGCCTGTGAACTTCTGCCATCTGGAACAGCACGTCCCCTGGGGAAGCAAGAGACAGAAGGGGAAGCATTAGAGACCTCTGGTGCTCAGCAGCCCTCCCAAGCTGCTGGGAGCGATGGGAGTACTAGCATGGGTGGGGTGGCAGGAAGGAGAGCTCGTGCAAAGTGCACGGAGTAGCTCTGGGGACTCGGGGAGTGTTTGTCAGATGCTCGTTTAAGTCAAGTCTCACATGCGCAGACGTTGAGCCAGGAGCTCTGGATCTCAACACGCAGACTTGTTTGAGGATGAAAAGGAAACAGAAAGGAGAACAGGCAGCGGGCTGACTGCACCTCTCGGGAGCCCTGCCCCAACATGAGCGCACCCCGCCTGCCAGCTCACCCCAGCGGAGGCACAGGCAGCGCTAGGGGTGCACGTGCCGAACGCCAGCAGGTTTGTGGCGGCTGCAGTGTGTGCACCCTAACATCAAGGGGACGTGGCACCCAGAGTCTGGAGGGAGCAAGGGCATGGACATACTGCCAGGATAAAATGACATTAAAGCCCCAAGCATCACTAAGCGCCGTCAGTCAGAATACAGAGCTTGGGCCAAATCTTTGCCTAGAAAACAGCCAAACTTGGTTCTCCCATCCTCTCCCAAGCCTCAGCCCACCAGTGCAAAGGCCAAGTGCCTTCGTGGACAGGTTAACATTTCACTACCAGGATCAATGAGTGTAGCACGTGCACGGGGGTCCCAATAAAGCAGCATTAGCCCCCCCTGCTGCGTCGCGTCAAGGAGACGGTCACTGAACACAAGCTCCCTTAACTTATCTGGTCACAGCTTCCACAGGTTCGGTTTGACTAACCCAACTCTGACTGCATTTGCCGGCTCTTCCTTTGATGTGCACCATGCTGGAAGAGCAACTGGGCAGAGGAGACAAGAAGGCATCTGCAAATTGTCCCAGGACCCTGAGCAGCAGCTACTCTGGAGGGAATGAAATGCTCAGACCTTCCCTAGGGTGTAGGTTGTAGCTATGTTGGTTTAAGGACGTAGGCAGACACGGTTCTTTGGGTAAATCCGATATCTTTTATTAGACTAACTCAAATAGTTGGAAAAATTCTTCTTAGTGAGCTTTCGGGCACAAACATCCTTTGTCAGGCTGAGGAAGTGTCTGCAGACGGTCTGTGCTCTTCCTGGATGGAGCGGTAAAGCAGCCAGAGGCCAGTATGTATGCAAGAAACCCAGATCTTCCCTAAACACCCGAGGCGTTTGGACAGCAGCAGTGATTTAGGGTCCTCCATGTGTCGCACCAAGTGCAAGCCTCCACACACACATCTCAGCAGGCCACCCTGCAGTCTGGCCCAAAGTTTCAAGCCTAGATGGCAAGTTATTTGTGGAATGAAAACAGGAGTTACATTTCACAGCTCTTCTGGGCTCCCAGCCTGAAGCTCAGACTGCGATCTTGGCAGCTTCTCTACAGTAAGGAGGATCAGGAAGGGTCTGCAGTCAGATGGGAGACCTCCAGAGCAGCCCAGGAGATGCAGGAAGGGGCAACAGCTGGTGGGTGTAGTTCATAACGAAGCCTGGCACTGCAGGGAGCTGTGATGATTGTTCTTTAAATTGGAGCTGGGGTGATGTTGCAGCCACTCGTGGTCACCAAGAGACCCCTGGGTACTTTCCTGGTCTAAGAGGTGCTAGTGCCAGGGTCCCAGCTGGGTTAGGCTGTGTTATTCCCCCAGCTCTGCTTCAGAGAGACAATTCCTCTCTTCCCCTTCCCAACCTCAGGCACACGCTACGGGAGACGTGTGCCTTGCCACATTCTGCGACAGAAGCAAATGCAATGCGGTGCGGCGGGGGGACCCACTGTTTCTCTCGTTTCTATAGCTACACCATTGCTCATGTCCTTGGAGATCCCCAAGGAGGCGAGGCAAAATCCCATCCCAGCAACATAGCAACCCAGCAAAAAGGACACCTGAGCCAGCCCGGCTCTGCCAGGAGCAGACAAAGCTGCATCCAAGGAGAGCCGCTGCAGCCCCAGAAGCGGATGATGTCTAGTCTTCTGCGGGGGATAAAGCTGAAATCCCAGGAGCATTACATGTCCCTGGGAAGACTCTGAAATATGCTCAGAGAGGCCACTTGAGGGCCCAGGATGCAAAGGTGACAGAGCTCCTGCCAAGAGAAAGCTTGAAAAACTAACTCAGCGGACACAGGAGCAGTAGCCATAGTTACAGCCACTAATCCCTGCTCAGCCCGGCATTTTCCCTGCAGCACAGGCCATTTTGAACTGCACAGGGGATACAGCAAGGAACAATTTGCCCCCATTGCTCCCTTCTGCACTGACGCCCCCTTCCAAGTCCCTCCTGCCTCCAGGGAAGGGCAGCCGCCGCATGCCTGCTGCCACGCAGGCCCCAGGATGCCAGCCAGCACCATGCATCTACACCCTTCCCCTTTCACAAAGGGGTTCTCTTCCCAATTCACAGGATACATGTCAGCCTTCAGCCTAACTCGCAGCGCTCGCTAACAACAGCACGGCAGAGTTAGACCTCCAGAAAGGTCTTGCTGAAATCACAAAACCTCCCATTGCTCAGTCTTGGGAACAGCAGCTGGCTAGCCACAGGTGCAATTCTGCAACCTTGCAAGCCACGCATTTCCTCGTCCATGCGCAGTTGTGGTTTCCACTTGGCTCTTGTCAGCTCAGCTCCCAGGATCAGTGTTTGCAAATTTCTGTCTGTCCAGGGGAAAAGCAAGCAGAGCCCCGTGCTGTGCAAAGTGCACTAAAGTGCTTCCCTTGCCCGTCAAGTGTCAGCTACAAGTGCAGCACGAGAGCACTTCTTGCCCTTGCTATGCTCTGCAGATTCCACTCTGCAGATTATTAAGAGGGCCAGGAATTCCCCAATTCTCAGCCAGGGTCCCACAGCTCCCTGAAACCCTTTCAAGGGGTGCTTTGAGATCCTTTCAGGGGTGCCACTGTGAACCTTGTGGGTAGGCTACTGGTAAGAGGCAGAAACAGGTCCACAGCCCAACCTTTTATTTGCTTGCACTTTAGAACATGAAAACAAATATTTATCTCAAAGTCTATCTGGCTACCCGCTACAGCACAATCTGTATTCTCACCTATACCGGCTGGGGCACTTGAGAGGTGGGAAGAGGCTGGCATGCAGATTGGCAGCAGGTCTCCTGGAATTGGCTAAATTCTCCAAATCTCCTTCCAGCCTATGCCTAATACGTATAAATGGCTAGTTTTAACATTCTAATAAATTATCTCCGATTGGTTTTGTTGAAATATCTGCGTTTCCCTGAAACTGCTGGAACTGGACTGAACCAGATCTCTTGTGGACTTGGAAGGTCTCAATGGATGCATCTACACGTGTGCTTTAATGCGCATTAGCCTATTTTAATGCATATTAAAGCATCACTAAAATGTGCATTAAAATAGGCTAATGTGCATTAAGCATCATTTTAAAACCGTGCTCTTTAGTTAATGCGCATTAAGACAGGCTAAGTACCTCACACTGGAGGTACTAGATTCAATGCGCATTACCTAAAGTGCATTAATGCATGTGTAGATGTGCCCAATTAGTTGGGATTTATATCCTTAGGAAAGAAAGGGGGAGGGTTTCTCACCTCCTTTCCTTCCCAATGTGGAACATTGTTCAATGCTGGCCTGTTTCTTCTTACTTTATGGTCTTCTCTGACAAGGCTGTTTTTGTTTCTACAACTGATTTAAGCATCTTAACAGAAATATATCTATTATAGCAATAAAACATCTAATGCATTTGATTACATCAATCACTTCTTCTCATACTTTACTATGATACAATAGATATGGATTATTTAATGTATGGTCTTCACTTATGTCCTTTCACCCTTGTGCTTTGTTTAATTGTGTTCGATAGCTTCCTTTACTTTGCTGACCAAGTCAGTTGTCACATCTGCAAAGGTTCCCACTACAGTGACACAAACAGGTTTTTGGCCTTTGGCTTAGCAACACTTTTGCAGATCCCTTGAAAATAGCCAAGGCTGGCAATACCACGTAATATGGGCACAGTTAGATGTGGCGACAGGATTCATGAGATAAAATTCAGAACTGCCCAGACCAGGGGCAATGTTTTTGGCTGGAGTGCCAAAAACACCCACAACCTCGATTTGTTAGATGCCGGTGTGCTGGGTCAGATGGTAGGGGAGTCGCAAGGGGCCTGATCCTTGTTGCGGCAGCGCAGCCCCAGCCCCTTCCCTGCCATCCACCCTGAGGTGCGTGCGCCAAGCAAAGTGTCTTCATGTGCCATATGCTAGCACCCATGCCGAGGGTTGCCTACTCCTGTCCTAGACCTCAAGTGTAGGAGGCTGCAAGTGAGAGAGGAACAGGGGAAAAACCCTGGTCAGACCCAGTTCATGCTCCCTCTCAGGGTCCACTCTCTGCTGCTGTGCGACATGAGACTGGGCACGATGGACCTACGGTCTGATCCAGCGAATGGCTGTTCACGTGCTTGTAGGAATCCATTGCGTCAAAACCATTCGGCTCCGTCGTGGGCTTACTGAGGTCTTTGCAACAGAAGAACTGCTCTATTTTTTCCGTAGTCAAAAGTACGAGTGGATATTCAGAGCTAGCATTTTCCAAGGTCCCTTGAGCCCATAGAGGTGGAGAGCCTCTGCTCCGGGGTCTGACCTCAGGCCGGGCCAGGCTGCAGACACAGATGTATTGCTCCCACTCTGCAGTGCTATCAAACCGTGCCTTGACTTGCAAGGGACTGAGGACCATGCACACTGTGTGCAGGTCCCTCTTGGGCGTCAGCCATGTGGACCAATTAAAAAAAAAAAACCCTATGGAGGCTTCCTTCCTTTGCAGACCTGAATTCTCCATCCTTTGCCTGGGTTCACCACTTCTCAAAGCCCTTTCTAAACCCCAGCAAGTTGCAGTGTACGAAACACCAACCCCTTGTGTTATCGTGGGGCAGCTGGCAGGGGGGCAATCCAGCCCCGCTCCTCTGAGCCTTGATGAAGCAGGTGCCCTAAAACAAGCCGTGCCTACGGGCACTGAGCAAAGCTGCAGGGTCAGCCAGGGAGGAGGGAGGGAGAGGAAGGGCCCCAAAATACCAGCCCAGCACCACACACGCCGTTCAATTGTTCCTCCACGCCAGGGCCCTGGTCACTCGGCTGTTTTACGAGCCAGACTGCACAGAACGAGGCATCTCAGCCCATGCTCCCTGCAACCAGCCGAGAACACCCATGTGGGGTTTTCTAGCCAAGGGACTGCCAAAACCGCACGGTTCAACTTTTACAGCCACTCTGCCAGGGCTGAATAAAGCCTGGCAGCTCTGTGCTCAGCCGGTGCCGGCGGTCAGCTGCAGCAATTACACATCTCTGCAATGAATAGTGACACGCATGAAAGGGAAGGTCTGGGCAAAAGGTGAACGCCGCGAGACCCGCAGGAAATTGCTCTCCGGTGGAGATGTGAAAGCTAAATGGTGGGAAGCGCCGGGTTCTCGCTCGACGGAGGACAAGGAAGAGTGATGTCATGTTACGACTCGCTGTGATTTCCGGAGTTTTGCTGCTTTGAAATCTGCGGCTGTTAACCCACGCAGCACCATCCCTTACAGGGGAAGATAAACGGAGCCGAGTCACAGGACCGGTCCAGCACCACAGGCATTCACGTCCGAGTCCAGACTTCGGGGCTGCCTCTCCGCACAGGCAGCGTATACCAACCTCCTCCATTACGTACCCATACCCCTGGCCCTTCGCCCAGCCTGCCAGAGGTCTCCCTGCTCAAATGCAGACAGATGAAAGGGCCCAGCCAAGCATTGGGGGGGGGGGGGGGCCCCCCCCCCCCCCCCCGGGGCCCCCCCCCCAAAAAAAAGAAAAAGAAAAGGGCGCCCCCCGAGAGGGGGGGGGGGGGGGGGCCCCCCCCCCCCCCCCCGGGGCCCCCCCCCCAAAAAAAAGAAAAAGAAAAGGGCGCCCCCCGAGAGGGGGGGGGGGGGGGGGGGGGGGTCATGCCCACCACTGTCCCAAAGGATCTTTTCCCAACAAGGAGTTATGCATTCGTTTCCTTTGCACGTCAAACTCCCTCTGCCTTCAACAGGCCAGCGTGCCAGGAGCTTTGCACTGCTTGCCAGGTGCACGGAGATGCCATCTGCATTGACACCAATCCCACTTCAAATGGGGGACAGGGCACAAAGAGCTCTCCCCACCTGCCAGGCAGCCGAAACCCCAGGTCCTTATTCTGGACGGCTCACAGATCCTGGCTCCCTTCAGCACAGTGAGGGGCTGTGGCCATTTAACACATACATGTTGCAACAGAAATCCTCTCTCCTAGGAAATGGCTCTAATCCATTGCCATTAGCCAGGCAGCCACAGCCAGCAGCTGATACTACTCCTACTTCAGTAAAAATCTGCAATGCCAAAATGCCAGGAAGCTGTATTGTGCCCAGCGTGCCCTGAAGAGCAGGGCAATTAAGAAGTCCCAGGTCCCAGGCAAGCTGGGCAAAGCCCCGATGCTTGGGTTGGAGTTCATAGGAAGTCAGCTCATCTCTCAAGTTCCTACCCGATGCAAGGCCAAGATTTGGGGGAGGGGGTAGCTCCGAACCAGACCGAATGATGCCGGAAATGGATGCTTTGCATCAAGAGATCCCCACGGCACATTCAAAAGCCTAACCTGTCTTTCACGAGTGCGCGCAGGGTAACAGCACAACAGCAAGGATCTCCTTGACGCTGGAGTGTATCGCCGAGTGCATCCACGCTCACATCCCTCTCTCGGGACTGAGAGATGGATTACAACCAGAACACTTGCCCGATAAAAGCTACAAGGCCAGTCACTGATTGACGGGACAGTCGACCCAAAAGCTACCGCGTGGGCAAACGAGTCCTGGGAGCAGGGAAAGGGTTAAAAGATCTAAAGGAAATGCAGCTCTAAAGCATGGAGAGAGAGGCCTATACTTAGCATCAGATCGGCATCTGCGGCATCCTACCGACGCACGGTGCATCTGGCTGATGGGAGTGCAGTGAATTTCAGCTGTGGGATTTGGGGATTCAGACTTGGCTGGGACCCAGAGGCACTGATGGAAGATGTGCGTGCTGAAGCAGTGAGCGAGCCGCTCCCCAAAGCACGGCAGCGCCGCAAAGGCATCAGCCCAACGCTTACTCCCACGTCAAGGGCTTTCACATCAACATGAAGACGGTGTTTGCAAAGGGAACACCAACACAGCACCGCCGTGCAACGAGACAGGGAACACAGAAAGCATCGATTACACAGCAAACTCTGCACCTCGAATCCAGGACGCCCCCCTCACGCGCTCTCACTCATGCACGTGCGTCACAGGTGAAGGAAGCAGGCGGGGGTTCAGTAGGTTGCCCAACACTGCAGTGGCTATAAAGGGAGTTGAAGTGGGGAGCTCCCAGCCCCTGGCTGGGCCCATAAACCACACCTCTCTGGCAGGCAGTGCCATTGCTAGGGAGGGCCAATGTCATGGTTGCAAAGAATATAAACAATGGTAGTGACACAGCACAAAAAAAGAAAAGAAAAAGGAATTGCTATTTCGGTCCTTCTGACTCACAGGATCCTTTGCTGAGAACTACAGGATGATTGTGCACCCGAAGGGGTCTCACCCACCACGCCCCAAGAAGAACAGCCGAACAGGTCAGTTTGCATGGCTGCGGAGATTGCCATCAGCCAGCAAAGCCTGGGGCAAGAGCAGTGCTGCCCCTTGCAGAGGGCACGGCAGAGAGCTCAGGTGTGGAGGCGTTTCATGTGGAAGGTGCCTGTGCCTGGGGGCCTTCCCCTCGCCCACAAGGTGCTGGAGTATTTGGAGATCAGCCTGGCGCTTGCTTAATGTGGTTTTCTTTAAACGCGTTGGAGAGAGGGGGTGGCAACATGCCGCCTCTTGCAGCGCAAACGTCTCGGGCCCAGGAGAGGAGGGAAGCACTGCTCTTCCTGGGGAGATACTGCAGGAGAGGCCGACAGCTTGCCACTCACCCGCTGGTCTCCGGAGAGGCCTCACAGCAGAGGTCTGCTCTCTTCCAGCACCGAGGCTGTGCTGGCTCCTGTCCCAGAGCCAGCTGGCCAAACCCACCCAGCTGGCCTGACAAGGAGCATCGCCCCTGCGAGAGGGCTGAGTGCCAAGAAACCATGCAACAACCCCGCTGGTTGGAGGCATACAGAAAAGGGGGGGCACATTTAATCTTGTCGCAGCCTTGTACACCGCTCCTCGGGCTTTGACCCACAGCTCTGCATCTTCAGAGCGAGAAGCAAAAAATAACCCCCCATGCAATTAGCCAGCAAGGAAATGCAACGCCCTGCTACCCGTGCGTGTGTTAACGCCACAGGGAAGGACCCTGTGCAGAAACTCAGACAGAAACTGTTTGCTGTGCAGAAGAGGCAGAAATGAAATCAAAATCAGAACCTGACTCAGAGAGGCCCGGTCCAAGAGATGGGAGGCAAATCCAGAAATGAGCATCATTTATTTAAAATCCACAGATACCAGCTCTTTCCTTGGACGCTTTGCAGAGCAGTTCTAAGTGCCCTGGAAGGATGGTTTTCAAATTGCAAAGGTGCTAGATGACTTGGGTTCCCTTCACTAATGGTAGCCTTACTCTGCTCTGAAATAACCCACTTCTGCTCCCGTTAGGGCGCTTGCACACTTTATGTGTTACAGACCCGGGTTGCAAGCATCGGCTCCAAAGGCGAGGAAATGCGCGCTGGACTGCACACCACTGAACCCCCTGCTTACGCAGGGTAAAATGACCGGTCTGCCCCCTTCACCCAGGTCGTTACTGACACCGGCTCAAGTGGGAGATCACCCAAGCCAGCAGCATCAGGACAGCAATTTTTGCATTTTTTTTAAAAAGGTCACAGCTCCGAAGACGATTCTTTGATCAAAGACTGAAAACCAGCGTCTGGGCAGCAGCTTGACACAGTGAGATCCACCCACACACCAAGCTGGTTTCTAGGAGAACAGGCTCGTATCGGGGAGTCTGTAACACATCCTCTGCTCGCTGGTCCCCAGCCAGCCCTTTTGCAACAGACCTGTTTCAGCCCACCCTCCCCTCCCAATCCGCTCCCTAACAGAGGGCGAAGCCAATCCCCAGTCCATACCAGTCCCAGTCACCACCGCTGGGAGAGGCCGGGAAGTCTGGCACCCTTCAACAGAAGGTAAAAGATGCAGTAGGCTAGAAAAAAGTTTGCTGTGCAGGACATTGCTCTGCATCGGGGCTAACCGCGGCAGAAGCAGCACTGGCAGCTCCGACCTGCCTTTGGGAGTAGGAAGAAAAAAAAAAAAAAAAGGTATATTCAGTCATTAATAATAAATAGAGCCACAGACAACAGCCCAGCAGATGGAGCGGAAGTTTGTGTCTCCCGAAATCCAAATGAAGAGCAATGAGATTTTCAATCAGTGGTTAGGTGCCTTTGGCTAAACCCTTTGATGTCTCTCGCAAATGCATTCGGGTCTAAGGAGGAAGATGCAGGCTTAGGTTCGGGAGCCCTGGTGCAGGGCTGTCGCTTCAAGGAGGAGGAGAAGCCCATAGGGAGACTTTTGTCCCTTTGTTTTCCACTGCTCCTCTCTGCCCTGCTGCTCTGCCCCTCCTGGCTGAAGCTGTTCTGGAGTCTTTCGAGGGACCAGATAAAGGCATTGCTCCTCCGGTGAGCACAGCACATTGCCCAAGGACAAAACCCTTCACTACCCCAGGGGAAGTCAGTGGGTTTTGCCATTGGCTTTGAATAGTGCCGGCCTCTCACTCAGGAAGCTGTCTTCTTTTCCGTTTCCGCCTTGGAAAGCTGGGGTTGGAGGCTGGCTAGAGATATCCCACCTCACTCCGCCCCTACCTGCATCATTTGGAGGACTGATCTAGCACCGCCGACAACGTTGCTCAAGCTAAGCAGTAGCCAGTTGGATGAATGGCAAAGCGGTGTCAGGGCTCAGTTCCACGGAGGCAGAAGAGCAGGTAGTTCACAGACTCCCCCACATAACAGCACAGCCCCCTGAAGGCATCCTCCTCCCCACGGGGCCCAGGCACCTCATCTAGAAGGTAAGAACCCCAGTCTGGAGTCCTCTGTCCAGCTGCGGACCCCCTGCTACAAAAAGGACGTGGACACATTGGAGAGTGTCCAGCAGCGGGCAATGGCAATGGTTTGGGGGCTGGGGGACAGGACTGGTGAGAAGAGGCTGGGGGAATTGGGCTGATTCAGTCTGCAGAAGAGAAGACAGAGAGGGGATTTGATGGCAGCCTTCACCTCCCTGCAGGGGGCTGCAAAGAGAATGGAGCTGGGCTGCTCTCAGTGGGGGCAGACAGCAGGACAAGGAGCAATGGGCTCAGGCTGCAAGGGAGGTTTAGGTTGGCTATTAGGAAAATCTCTATCACTAGGAGGGTGGTGAAGCACTGGAATAGCCTACCCCAGGGGGTTGTGGTATCTCCATCCTTGGAGGTGTTTAAGACCCAGCTAGACAAAGCCTTGGCTGGGATGAAACAGTTGGGACTGGTCCTGCTTGAAGCAGGGGGCTAGACTAGATGCGACCTCCTGAGGTCATTTCCCACCCTCCTTGTCTGTGATATTCTGCACTACAGACACATGCAAAGCTGCAGGGTTATTGGCAGCACTATCTGGATACCTTATTTTTCTGATGTCGGCATCTGGACTTCAAATTAGCTGCAAGCAGCACCCACAGCAGACAGCAGCCCCATTTGCTGTGCTCTTGTTGCAAAAAAAAAAGCTAACAGCCACCTAAGTTGTGGTGATAGGGGTATTATTTGCAAGTCAAGGCCTATTCAGCGCTGGGGAGGCCTCACCTGGAGTGCTGTCCAGTGTTGGGCCCCTCCAAGAAGGACATGGACAGGCTGGAAAGAGCCCAGAGCAGAGTAACAAAAATGATCAGGGGCCTGAGGAGCAAGACAAATGGGCCTCAGCAGGGGAAATGTAAGCTGGAGATCAGGGGGAAATTTCTGACTCTGAAGGCAGTCAGTATTGGGACAGGCACCTGGAGAAGTAGTGGGTTCTCCATACTTGGAAATTTTCACTAGCAGTTTGACAGACCCTTGGCTGGGATGGTTGAGTCAGGGCTGGTCCTGGCTTGAGCAGGTGGCTGGACTAGATGACCTGGTGAGGTCCCTTCCAGCCCTGCTTTCCTATGATCATATAAAATGAGCAATGAAGGAACAAGCTTCTAGGACTTGACCGTATTGACTCCAAAAGGCCACAAAAAGAGACACCAAGGTCCATACATTGAGAGCTGAAAGGGACCTCAGGGTGAGCTACACAACTGATGCCTGGCACAAGCATGTCACACCCCTTCCCTTTCCCCTCGTCCTGTCGTGTCTACACGTGCACTTTAATGTGCATTAACTTATTTTAATGTGCATTACAGCATCACTAAAAAAGTGCTATTTACTTAATGCACACTAAAATAGGCTAATGTGCATAAGCATCACTTAAAGCCATGCTCTTTAGTGAATACACATTAAGACAGGCGAATGCACATTTTCTTAGTACCCCACAACAGAGGTACTAGATTTAATGTGCATTACCTAAAGGACATTAATGCACATGTAGACATGCCTCCTGGCATCTAATTTCCTCTCAAAATTGACTGCCTCATTTATTATAGCTAAGAAGCAAGAGTGGGCTGAAGTTCTCTCGGCAACTTGCCCACCCAGACAACGCTGGAGAGCCGTGGAAACCTCTGCTGTTAACACTGGCTCCATCTATTAGACAAAGTTTAAGACTGGGGGTCCTTTAGCTTAGCTAAGAGGCAAAGAGGAGAACCAACTAGCTGCATTACCCAAAAGCTCACTAACAAGAATTTTCCCAACTATTTGAATTAGTCTTGTGGCAGAAAGCCACCTTGGTTTCTCCCCAAAAATCTCTGCCCTGTGACACTGCGATTTAAATCTCTGTGCTGTGACCATTCAATTAGGATGGGCCCAGCACACAGGGGACCACACCCTCAGCCTGTCTCTTTAGGGAACTGGAGCTGGCTGCATTCCTGAGGGAGGGGGAAACCTGCTCCCTCTGCTTACGTGACTTGCATCACTTACCTGGGTAAGGGGTTTCTACCTGGGGAGCTGGAATCTGCCCGGTAACAGGTGATGCATTTCAGATTGGTTGGCTGACAGCCAACTGGGGCTGACCTCCGCTGGCCCAGGTGAATGAGGTCACAGGGGCTATATAAGTTAGGACGGGGAAGGAGGCGTTCCCTCCGGCCATGAGGTGACGCAGCAGCCAGGCAGGGGACAGAGAAGCCTTAACATCTGAAACTGGCTCTCTCCCCCCAAACTCATGAGCTAGGAACTGCCTGCCTCCAAAGGGAAACTTCACCTGCCTTTGGAAGATGCTTGTGAGTAAGCTACTCAATCTGATTAGATATTTAGCTGGAAGTATCACAGATGCGTAATCAAAAGGCTACCACAGCCAGACTGTTTGCTCTTTAGGATTTCTAGATATTGCTCTATCCTGTACCCTAGTTTACCCTACCCCCTGTAATCAATAAAGTTCTCCTTTTTGACTGGTGTGGGAGACTTATTGAGGGGTGGGTCTAAATTATGCCTAAGAGACCCCTTGGGTCTGCGGACTAAGGGAGATTTTACTTTTTGCCTCCGGGCTTAGGGAAGTACCCCAAGTGCCTGTATTGGGTCGAGTACCCGTGGGACTATTAGGCCTGTGTTACCCCAAGGACACAGGGCCGTGAGACAGTCCATTCTTGGGGTGGTGGCAGCACGTTACCCCCAGACTAGCGAGCGTGCTCCGGGAGAGGGGTCGGCCGGACATAAGGCGCCCCTAGGGAGGCATTCGGAGCCTGGAAGGTGGTCGGGTGCAGGGAGGTGAGCGGCTCAACGCAGGAGCACCCCCTACCGGCCTGCCTCACGTGGTGGAAACAGCGGAGGGATACGAATACCCAGCTGTGTTCCTGAGGTGGGATCTCTGCACCCGCCACAAGTCTAATAAAAGATATCGGATTTACCCAAAGAACCTTGTCTGCTTGTGTCCTTACACCAGCATGGCTATAACCTATACCCCTGATGCCTGTAAAGCAAATTCAGGAGTTTCCCATACAGCTGCTGCAACCAGTCTGGTTTAATCTAAACAGTTCTCATTACATTTTTATTGCCTGTTCACGAAGGCAGTTGCAATTGAGGGTCAACGGCTTGCTTTTATGTTGCTGCTCCCCTCTGTACACATGCATCCTTCCCACTGCATTCATCAGCAAATCTCTAATGTCCAATTACCGAGGCAGCTTCCACAGGGGAGAGGCAGTGACTATATTCAGGGTAAAGTACTAATTAGCAGACACAGGAGGGTGTCAGTGTACAGACCTCGTTACAGCGGCAGGGAGGCAGGCAGCGAGAAATTGCACAGTCTTCTGCCTGGGTGCACCGGGAAGGTGGGAGAAGGAAGCAAATGTCTCCAGTGCCCAAACACAGAGAGACAAGAACCGTTCCTACTCCCCTCACATGGGGTGTGGAGTCGGCCGTCAGGCCTGCCCCCCACCCCTGCCCCCGCCTTGGGGGCACCAAGTGCAGGAGACACGGGCTAGCGCTTCCCATTTCTCCAACAGCATTGCTCCTCTGTAAGGCTGTGAACAGCTTTCAAAGATGAAGTCCATGAGTTTTCTGAAGAAAGGGCATTAACCTGAAAGCTGGGGCAGAACAGAAAGGAGGAAGCAGAAATGGCTCTGACATGGCTGGGCATTCCCATGGCTTTCTTCTCTCTTTTTTTTTTTTTTTTTAAAAAAAAAAAGACCACA
>NW_017728991.1:1172532-1177200 GCF_001723915.1 Gavialis gangeticus | reverse complement strand
TTTCTTCTCTCTTTTTTTTTTTTTTTTTAAAAACAAAAAGCACCCCCCCGCCCACAGCTCCAGCCTCTCCTGTATCAAAGCGCTGTCACTGGCAGCAGCTACTAGGGATGTCCCCTGTGCTGAAGTCAAGGAGAAGGGACCAGGGTTGAATTACACTTTGACTCTTGGGGGGGTCTGCAAAAAAAGATGGGGCTGCCCATCACAATGCCCTAATACAATGGAAGACCTCCCAGGTTATGACTTGCAAATCTTATAAGGCACTCAGCCCCCCACCCCCCAAGCTCCCCCATAACTTGAACTGCTTGTACTTCCCAAGCGCCCTTGGAAAGGCAACAGGTTAAAGCGATTGCCCCTTTGAACCCAAATAAACCTGCAGGCATCGTCCCCCACGCCACACGCACAAGTATTACAAAAGAATATAGCAGGGAAACAACAGAGCTGGAAAGGTCAGATCAGTCAGGAGGCAGGCAGGGACAGACCAGCCCTTCGACCGAACGCGCTCCCTGGCTCCAACGTGCATTATGCACCTTCCTGATTCATGCTGCTTTTGGTACAAAGCTCTCCCTTTCCCCCACAGCCCCTGTAAAGAAATCTCTGGCCGGCTTGTCTGATTTCCAGAATTATTTCCAGGGGTGTCAGTAAATCTTCTCTCTGTTGTTTGCTCCGACGCCGGCGGATGCTTGGAAGGTAATAAAGATGATGGCAAGATCCAATCTTCCCACGCTCCCTCCCCCCCATGACCAGCAGAGAGAAGGAAAACGTGCCTCCTTCGGAAATTTGTCGGGCTTATCGAGGTGACGAGCTAGATCGCCGCTGGCTCACGAGCGCCAATCTCTTGCTTGTGAGCATCTCCAGTTAAAGACAGAGTCAGTCTCTGTAGATTTAGGGAGACAGTAGAGGATGGATCTGTCTTTGGAAAGGATGGTAAACCAGGGACCCTTAGCAGGCAGGTGCTATTGGAGGGGCGACTAAAAATAACACCTGAAACCACTGCTCTTTTCACAGATGCTCCCTGAACAGCCCTCCAGTCTCGCGAAGATGGATTTTGCTTAAATCAACGGAAGAATCTGTTCACGTACTACGGCTCCCGCTTCAGAGGCGGCGGCAAAAGTCAATCCAGGCTCCAGAAGAAAGCCCGGTTTTATGGCAGCTATTAATTTAGAAAGGTCTTTATTGTATTCCTGTAGCTTTGATTTAACAGAAGAAAATCCATTCCCCACAGGTTCTATTTATGCTACGTTTAAGCGGACCACACCAAATTAACGTTCGAGCTCTCAACCCAGTCACAAAAAAGCAGTTTAATAAATTGATCTTCAGCTGTTACCAGCCAAGTGCGTTTGCAAATGGCAAATTCTCTGAGTACCGAGACAGTGGACTTTGACCAGCACACAAAAGCTGGGCTTCCTTCAATATTTATCCAAGCCAAAAAAGCCCATGTCTGGGTCTACGAGAGCAGATGAGAAGTAGCAAGCTCCAGAAGTGTCTGACCGATGGTGGATATAGTGGCTATGTTCTGCATTTGATGCGTCATTGAAGGGAAGAAGCAAGCTGAATGCAATGCAGCATTCAGCCCACACCACAAAGAACCACCTTCATTTTCATCCCACGCAATCCAACAAAGCCCATTTCATACCGTCATCATTGTCAAGACCAGGGAGCAAGAAACCTCAGCCATCTGTGTGGGAACCAGAGGTGAGGCACAGGCAGGCAGGTGTTGCATCTGCTCCTACACCAAGACCTAAGTAAGGCCTAAGAGCTGCCACTTGGAGCCTCCCCCATGTGCCAGCCCCTCCATTTCAATCAAGCTTGGAAAGATGAACCAGCAGCAGTAGGAAGAGATGGTAGCAAAAGGCAGGCCACTTGCCCGGCTCCATCCCTGACAGTCCTCCTCTAACAGAGGTGACTAATCTGACAGACCTGGGAGGAAACTTCCCAAGGGACTCTTCCCTGGGGGTCCAGGACAATTGGTTTTACTGATGGTTTAGACCTTCCAGCATGGTCACGATGGGGAGAGGCACAGACTCCAGGAGCCTCCTCTCCTGACAGAACAAAGATTAATTGCCTGGGTATTTTTATCCAGTCCAATCTGGGCAGCTCAAAGCATGGGGCTTCCCCTGCCCCCCTTGGGAGGCAACCCCATGGGCCACAGCACCTCTGCCCAGAGGTGCAATTTGGCAGTGCCAGGAGCCCAGCCAGGAGGAAACATTCCTGGAAATTCAGCTGCAGTTTTCCTTTGCATCTCTCTATAAGGGAAAAGCAAACTGAGGCACCAAGCGAGCCCAAGCAGCATATAAGTACTCGGTGCAGTAAGCGGTGGCTCCTTGCCCCTCGCGTGCCCATTCTCATATAGTCTCCCAGAGCCAGGCTGCGACCTTTAACATGCGTAATGTTTATAGCCGCACCTCTGCTGCCACAGTAAGTCTCTACCTGAGATGACTGCAAATCCAATTAAGAGGAGTATTAATCCCTCCCAGAAGAGGATTCAGCACAGTGCTGCAAACTTCCTGCCTGGGCCAAAGCCATGGGTACGTCCAAGACTTGCTCTGCAGTCAAAGAGGAACGCAACCTCACCCACATCCATAATCCTGCTCCCCTCCCTGCCCTTTACTGGCTCCTCAAGGCATGGCGCGTGGTCTGACATCCCATATTAGAAGGCAGATGGCCGGCTTTCTGGTCCTGGGATGGGATTCTCCCCAGCTGATGTGCCGTGGACCTGTGCCAGGGTTTCATCCTCCAGATGAGACTGCAGAACCTGGGCGGCACAGATCAGGACGCTGCCTCTCCATGGAGATGTTTATCATGCAGCCATCTGGAAGTCTAACGAGCCTAGTTTAAATCAAGCCTTACAAGGATGGTTTAATTCTCCGAGTCCAGCCCCTGCCACTTACATCTCAAGCCGCTCTGTAACAGATGGCTTCCATGCCAACCAGCATGGCACGGGTTATGATTTTATCAGGCAAAATGTAGATCAGAGGCAAATCCCCGAAGAAAACTACTCTCCATCAGAAGATAGTTTCAGCTTAATGATGAGAGATGAATCACTGCCCGCTCCTTCCTCTGTCAAAGCATTGGTCCTGCACCGACCACCTTCCCTGCTCTCCAGCCCTTGGGAATAGGAAATCAAAGTCCTCTGCTCAGTTCTGCAGGGGGTCTCTGTACTGAAGTGCCATTGGGGCACTGAACATCGAGGCTTAGGGCTTTGATACATAGTCATTTTGGGCAGCTCCTGGAGCTCCTAACCCTCAGATTGTCTGCACATTAACACCTTTAAGTGGCTTAAAGCACTTATGTGGCTCAAAGTTACGCCACTCCAGGGCAGGATTATCTCCAATCTGCACAACCCAGCTCCTGTTCCACTGTGGCATGGCCACTCCACACAGATGTGCTGCCCAAGCTGAAGGTGCGACTGCAAGCTAACACTAAGCTGATCCACATCTGTGCGGCTCACAGAGTCGTGTGCAACACAGCCCAGCAGCACAAAGAGATTAGAGGGAAGTTGCTTGAAGTTCCACTTACCAGACAAAAACTTCCTTACAAAATTGCTGTCTTTGCCAGGGCCTGCTTTACACCATGCATCTAAGTGCAGTGCACGTTAACCAACGGAAAATGAGTAAAATGTTGGGATTGCTGATGTCACCGAGGTGCCTAGGACCCTGCTGACAGCAACAGGATTAGGTGCCTGGGACACTGCTGAGCTTCTGAAAGCTGCTTGAAGTCCTCAGGAGGCACATCCCAAAGACATCTCCAGAACTAAAACCAAGGCTGAATGTTCAAAACACTTCACATTAAATCTACCAATGTCCCTAAAACTAACCCACAGCATCCCGGAGACTGAACTGGAAATCTTCCAGCAAAGCAAGGCTCTAGATGGAGTTACTACAGCGTGCACAGTAACCAACCTCAGTAACCAACCTTGGAAAGGGGCCAGCCCATGCAAGCAAGAAGAAACAGGGAAAGCATTTGAAAGCCACACCTTGGTATAGTGATTCAGTTCCTAGAAATGTCAAGACAGCCAGTCTCCAGTCCCACTGCAGGCTGGATTGCACCCACCCTAACCCCAGCGTGCCTGCTAGACTCCACAGCTGCACCTTTTGGAGAAGGATCTTGAATGCCATAACATGCCGTTCCCTTCTCTCCTTCCTCCCGTCTGACACGTGGCCCACTAAATCCACAGACGCAGCGTCTTTCAGATACTCCTGCGATTAGCAAGCACCAGCACACACGGCTGCTCCAAGCTGTTGCAAGGTGCCCTGATCCTTCAGGAATGAACGTGCACGCTCAGAGGAACCAGGTGGTCTACTGCAAAGAGCAGCTTTCACCCGTTGCACCGAACTGCAACCACCCAAGTAGGAAGCACCAACAAATCTGCTACGTGATGCAGGGTCAGTTGATCATTAATGGTTTCAAAGCAGATCCTCGAGTTATATGCACCATCCTTTTGCCTTCCTTGCCTCAGCATACAGTCCACAATGTTGTGTCAACAACATGTCTCATGAGCAAGGGCTTGGACTGGAGGGTAACTTAGAACGGCAGCTCCTGTACGGTCAGGGTTGTACCTGGTCCACACAAAGCATTTGCAAGCTTTGCAGAACGCCCTGTCCAAAGCCACGTCTGCTCAGTGCACCGAGTCCCGACAGCCACACCCTCGTCTGCAGGGTCAAGGAAAAC
>NW_017728991.1:1163598-1167532 GCF_001723915.1 Gavialis gangeticus | reverse complement strand
TGTCCAAAGCCACGTCTGCTCAGTGCACCGAGTCCCGACAGCCACACCCTCGTCTGCAGGGTCAAGGAAAACCCGAGCACTTCTGGGACCTGGTAGGTCACTAAAGGATCCTTTATGCACTGGTTACTGAGTGTTGCTGTTCTCAGCCCATGTACAAGCCCAAGGCACACCCCGGCCTCTGCAGCTTCAGATTTAGTTAAGGTTCAGATGACCTGAGAAGCAAAACATGCCTATGCTGCTAGTGGAAACATGAAGCAGCAATGACCTACCTTTAGGAGAAGTCACTGAAGAAAGCATAATACCTATTGAATGACATCTGCTGCCAGCCAGGTTGGAGAAAAGGCTTCTGGTACAGACACAAAACCCCTGAGGACTCGCAACCAGTTTTCCTAGTCCAAGAAGTAACATCCAATGAAGGAAGGTGGGAATTGGCTCCCACCATATTGAAGGCAGCAGCAAAGCATTTTTCAAGTTCTTGGAGCACCAAAAAGCACAAGCCCAGCATTGTTTCCCCCTGTGTCAAGCAACTTGAAACAAATGAAAGTCTCTTCTAGAGCAAAAGGATCCTGAGCTCTGCTGGTGTTTGTATCTGAACAGCCAGAAAATTGAGGTCACTTCCATTCCCCTTTACCCACGACCAGGTGTTCGTCTACCAGCTGGAGCGTGGACTCACAGCTGCATCGAATCCCTTGTTGGGTGCCTGGATCACTCAACGGGCCAGAGACATTTCAGAACCACAAGATTGTTCACAGCCCCGGTGCTTTAGTATTTTCTCCATTACCTTCACTACGCATTTGCCTAAAAAAAAAAAACTGATGGAGAATTTATTCAAGAGCCAAAGTAACCAGCAAGCAGGGAATTAAACTTGGGTGGGTGGGGGCAGCAGCCCAAGCAGGATGTCTTGGGTGGGTTCGGCATCCAAGGACAAGCTCCAGTGCAGCAACTGTACCCGGGTCAGCTCGGGTGTACCTATGCTAGCTGCAGCCACTGCAGCAACCACAGGGCTCCTGCATTGTAGGCCACAGATTTTGCTCCCAAAAATATCATGTATTCACTTCTAGAAAGGTGTTGAGACTTGGCTGCCGAGTCTGTCTTTCAGATTCACCTGATGGTGTGCCCTCTTTAAATAGCATTGGTGTAAACTTTTGGGCAGGGATAGGGTGAGGAGGCCAGCTAGGTGCTAGACACAGGAGTCCGGCATGCTGCCGCGTCAGAGTTGGCGTTGGAGAACACACAAAGCCCTGAAAAAAAAAAACTTACACATGAGAAAGTTGCTGCATACATCTCAGAGCACCTCTGCTGCCAGGAAAGGAGGAAAACATCTCCTGGCAGTCACAAAAGAGAAGGATCAGCCTAGATTTGCTGCATTAATGCAAGATGGTAATTTGTGAGCAGCCAGTGCTCGTTAAAGCTCCCCTACTGAAAGGAGTAACCTAGATGGAAAGGGGGAGGGGGGAAACAGCTCTTGTTTCATGCACGATCAGCTGGTGAATTGTACCTTGTTAAGAGGATTGATAAGTTCAAGATCTTCTCAGGAAAACTAATACCTTCGTTTACCTCCAATGAGCAGAGATGGTGCTGGGGAAACCAATTTAAAAGTGTTTCCTCACTCATGTCTGGGTTTAAGTCAGGTGAGGAAGGCATTTATGTATGTGGCTGGTACTGGTTCTCCCGCACGGCTCATAAACAGCACAGAGCACCAGAAATCAGTCTCCTCCCAAGCACAAAAAGCCTGAAGAAGAGGCGTTTGGAGCCAAGCTGTCAGGTACATCACTTCTGATTTTTCCATGTTAGATGCTGAGCTGAGTCGCCGAACAATTAAAAGTGCATTATTGCAACATGCACTGGGAATATGCAAGCCACCCACCGCATGAGTGCCGGGGGATTGTTGAGTGTGCTCAGTACGTGTGCGCCAGAAGCTTCTCTTCAATCCTCTCTCTCTTTCACAAGCTGCTACCAGCAGAGCCTGAGGAGCACAAACCAGATTTCAATGCCTTGCACAAACCAGCACCCTCTCAAAAGGGGAACAGAAGAGCCCCCGTAAAACGGGAAGGAGGCCTCTCTCTCTTGTGCTTTGTTTTCAAATGGCTCAACCGCACTGGCAAAACTTACCCAAACTTCCACTTCTGGGATGACAACAAAGCTGCTGGTGTCTCTCGGCCCCCGCGGTAAAAAAAAAAGCTGTCAGTGTTTGAAGTGGCCAAAGACAAACCCTTCGCATCGAAATGCCTGCACTGTATAACTTTAACTGTGCTGTCTCAGCACGCAGCGCCTACAATATCAGATTGTTCATTTATAACCCAGGAGCAGATTCTCTCATTGCATACAACGCTGAATCCTCCCCCAAGAAAAAGTCCGAGCAGTAGCTCTGCAGCTCTATTGACTCAAGGCCCCCCCCGCTAGAGTCAAGCGTCCCGTGGAAAATACCAGCTCTTACTTATCACTTGATTTTTGACTATGGAAAAATACTAGAGCAATTCTGTTTCAAGCAACTCCGAAAGATCGCAGCAGGGCAGAATGCTTTTAACACTATTTGAAACTTCTGGGTTTACCCTGTGAATCATGTTTGCACACCCAACGGTGCTAACACTAGGGGCACCCCTGAAAGGATCTCAAGGCAGCCCAGGGTTGAGACTCATTGCTTTAGAGCGAACCAGGGCAATTTGCAAGGGAGCATCATGAAAACCAGTCTAAACATGCGGCCTTCAGTTTGGATTATAATTCAGGTTTTTTGGAAACCTTCTGTCTGTAATGAACTGCTTCTGCAAGATTATTGTGGGGAGTATAGCAGCAGTGACCCAGTGCAGCTATCCGACCACCATGACCAACGGGTGGAATTGGTCGGAAAGAGAAGGACACAGGGCAAAAGATACGAGCTGGCCAGATCCTTAATACGAGACAGTGGTGCATTTACAGACAGGAGCCAGGGGACAAGAGTCGCCGACAGAGCATTTGCAGAGTTGCAAAAGCATCAGGAGCAAGGCAACTTGGAGGCAGGAGGTAGAAGCAGCTCTCAGACAGGTCAGGCTGACAAAGGGAACTGGAAAAGCCGTTCCCTGCATGCCTGATTTGCCGAGTAAAGAGAAGGGAGGGGAAGGAAGTGCAGCGGTGTGAATCAGAACAGAGGACAGTCATTCGACTCTCCCAGGCAAGTACAGAGTTATAGGTTATGCTCTAGCGGGGAGGACTGCAGGTACCGCGCACCAGGCCTGCGGGCACTCTTTTGCAGTCAGCAGGGCCCAGCACGGAAATCCAGCCCCCGCCGTACGCGACCAGGTGTGCACACAGAGCTGCCGAGCCTGGGACTTGTGCAGGAAGACGAGCTGCGGTGCCAGCCCCGGCCCCTAACAGCGCTGTCCGCTCGCTCGGTGCGGCCCGACACAGCCGTCTGCCCAGCCGGCCGGCACCGCTGAAGTTTCCCATGCTGGCAGCTGCTGCTTGGCCGATTCAAACAAAGCCACTTCCCCAAACATTTACAGCTGCACCAAAAAAATTAAATAAATAAACCGCCCACCCGAGCTCACGCTGAAATTTTAGCCCGGAGTGACAGCCGCAGCAATTATTATACAAGCCCCTAGAAAATGGGATATCGGTGTGAGCGGGGAACGGGATCCACAGCCCAACCTTCCTCTGACAGCTTTGCATTGACACGGCTGAGTCAGGCCTGCTAGGCAACTCGTCTCACCAGAGGCTGTAAACAAGCATGATTCATTGGCACAAGGAGCCTCATTTCACATTCCCTAACCCGGATACGGACACGAGAGCAGAGCCAGTCAGGCCCAGGCACTGGCCAGCCCCAGGAAACCATCTGCAGCAGCTTTGTGCCAGGACACTGAAAGCATTTGAGTTTTAAGAGCTTCCTGCAGTCCCAAATCATAGACAATGAGGGTGGGATGGGACCTCAAGAGGTCACATCTAGTCCAACCCCTGCTCC
>NW_017728991.1:1155068-1162193 GCF_001723915.1 Gavialis gangeticus | reverse complement strand
ACTCTCTCCGATTTGTCCACATCCTTTCTGTAGTGGGGGGAGCCCACAACTGGACACAGGACTCCAGATGTGGCCCCACCGGTGCAGAAGAGAGAGGAAGAACCACTTCCCTAGATCTGCTGGCAAATGGAGGCTCTTGATCGCTGAATTTAGCCACAGTTTGTCCCCGGGGGTATCAGCCAGGCCAAGGAGAGTGGTAGCAAGCAGGCAGCAAGACATCCTTGTGAGACAGCTGCATCGCTGCATGCTCCTGCTCCTCACGTGACAGGAGGGAACATCTCCCAGGAAGACAGAAGAGGGCTGGACCTGGCATCTGCACTTTCCCCACTGTGATGAGTGAAGAGTCCCAGCACGAGCACACTCAGAGGTGGAACAACACACGACCGCTCATCTTTACGTTACAACCACTCACAGCTTGCAACGAGGTGGCTGGGGGCGCGGGCATGAACAGAGCGTAGGCGTGGGGCAGCCCACCACATCGCTCTCTCCCATTGAAGGGAGGTGGATTTACTCCATCGGTGCAAGCATTTACCCAGCGAGGATGTCGATCCCAGGTCTGCCTCGCTCTGTAGACACCCCCGTCAGCACCCTACTGCTGAAGAGCTTTCTCTCCCCTTGCCCGCAGGCAGTGTCAGGGGAGGCTTCTGCCCCTTTTCTACGCATTGCCCTTTTCTCCACCCAGCAGCGCAGCAACAATCATCTGACCTCTCTTGTTCCCGAGAAAGGAGGGTGCCAACTGAACTCAACCTGGCAAACTGCCTCAATTTTTCTTTTCTTTTTTCTTGCAGCAGAGCCAGCCAATCCTTCCAGAAATCCAGAGCCCTCCAAGAAAAGCACCAGGTCGCTCATGTATTTGACATGGCCAACGAATAGGGTGGATCTTTATTTTTAAATTACAGTGAAATACCGAGGGACTTTCTGCTGCCAGATGCCTTCTGTCGGGGAGGCAGCGTGAGCTCTACATTCGTTTCCCTCCCCACCCTTCAGATCCCGTCCCAAACACTGCAAATCTTTAGCAAGATGCCGTGCGACTCACCCAGTTCCTTAGAGCCTTGGCTTTCGCTGGCCAGCTCCCCCATCTTAACCAGAGCATCGAAGTATCCCTTTGCTGCGAAGGTCACACCTGAAACCATCAAAAGAAAAGCAGAGGGTGTTATCTATGAGGATCCTAATTTATGCAACATCTACATGCAAAGCACACCACAAAGCAAACAGGCAAGGTCCAAAAGGCTTATGGTTAGTGCTAGGTAAAAAGACTATTGGGGCAGGGGGACAGAAGGCATTAGAGCTATGAGATTAAGGGGTTATTTGGCCCCCAAAAAAGGTCGGTGATCTCTGAAGCAGGTGCATTTTCAAACATGCTCTGGTGTTTGCAATGCACAGCTTGCCGCGGCTGCCGGAGGCACGGCCACATCGCTGAAGAGCGCCGCCCTCCGTAACAGGCCGTTCTTGTAGCTGGTCTGTTGACACTCCATCTACACACTTTATCACTTTAATCAGATAAGCAGGGGGGTTTCCTCTAATCACAAGAACATGTTGTACAGCTCAGGCTCGACTCCAGGACATCTCTGCTGCGGTTTCTTCCCGCACATGTTATTGATTACGCTGCTTCCTTTAGATGTCCTTCACAGGGGCCCAGGGCAGAGCAACAGAAAAGCCGGGCTGGAAGCTGTGGGACGGCAGGTGTTGCAAAGGGAACGGGGGACATGGGGCCAGGACCCACAGCTCAAAGCAGGTCCCCCCCACACAGGACCTTTAGGCATCCACAGCCAAATGCTTTAAAAAAAAAAAAAAAAATCTATGCATGGATTAAAGCAGCAGCATTTCAAGTGAGAGATTCTCCAGTTCTGGGCCAGATCGATGGGGGATGTCTAATAAAAGCACCCCTGATTGGAAACTCAGAGTCCCCCCTCCAGCCCCCTGACTGCAAAGTGTTGTGTGTTTCCTCTCCAGGGCAAACTCGATTTTTACTGCTGCCTACGCAGAACAGCAGAATTAAAATGAGATTAATAAGAAAAAAACCCACACAACTCATGAATTGAGATTTAGTTAACGTGGTTTAATGCAGCTGGAGACTGCCATTAAGTCCCAGTACCCCAGGAGATGAAACAAGAGGCCAGAAGAGCAGGAACATTTATATGTTTTGTTTTTTTTTTCCTGAGGCGGCAGAGCTTGCCTGGCAAATCCCACTGGTTATCTGCACATTGTCCAAAAGCACTGTCTGAAATCTCGGCCAGAGGATGCAGGCCTCAAGGAGGGAGCCTGAATCACCACATCCAGGCAGATTTGCTCTCTTTATCAAAAGAGGCAGCTGAACGTGGACCCTGAACTGGGAGGTAGGCGCAGGGACTGCCAAAGGTGCAAGGCTCGCCTCACTCGCCCCTTTTTCTTACGGGGACATACCTCAGCATGGATTCACTTAAGAGCAGCTTGACTATAAGATTTTTTTCATGTGTCTTCTTCAAAATGATAAGCCTATTCCCTAAAAAGGCCAGCTACCTCCAACAGATAGTCCAAAATCCAGTGCCAAAGGGGATCCTGCACAGCCGTCATAAGCACAGGGTCTCTGTGAAAAGGCCAGTGCATGGCCCCAGAACACATGCTGAGTGCAAGTCCAGAGTCCAGCCACACTGGAAGCCAGACAAGATTTGAATGGCTTTAAATCAAGCAGCAATGAAAGCCAAGGGACCATCCAGCAACTGAAATCTCAGTGCCCTTAACTACTTCCCAGAGGAACAGATGTCTTCACTTTCATCTCTCCAGGATTTTATCTGCATCACTCTGGGTGTGCCTTGCCTTCCTTCCAAGCAAAGCCAAAATCAAGTCTCCATTAAAAAAAAAAAAAAATGTTTTATTACTATTTAAAAGGGCCAGATGATCTTTGGGGGAAAAAATGCCACAAACATTTTTAACATCCTACTGGCCTCTAGAATCGAATGCTCAAGAGTGCCTCATGCTTGGACTATTTTCGAGTCCTGCAGAGGCCAATGACGGTGTCTGGGGGCTGGGGGACAGGACTGGTGAGGAGAGGCTGAGAGAAATGGGCTGATTTAGTCTGCAGAAGAGAAGACCGAGGGGGATTGAACAGCAGCTTCAGCTCCCTGCAGGGGGGCTGCAAAGAGGATGGAGCTGGACTGTTCTCAGTGGGGGCAGATGACAGGACAAGGAGCAATGGGCTCAAGTTGCAGCAAGGGAGGTTTATGTTGGATATTAGGAAACACTTTCTCACGAGGAAGGTGGTCAAACACTGGACCAGGTTGCCCAGACAGTGGTGGACTCTCCATCCTTGGAGGCTTTTAAAACTCAGCGAGACAAAGCCTTGGCTGGGATGGAGTTGAGGCTGGTCCTGCTTGGAGCAGGGGGTTGGACTAGATGTGACCTCCTGAGGTCCCTCCCAACACTCATTTTCTATGATTCTGTGATTCCCAAGAAAACGGCTCCATGCCAGGTTTCCTAAGGCAATTTGCCCAAGACAGGTGTTGTGCCTCTCATGCCATAATGAGAGGACAGTGATGTTCAACCAGGCCAGAGGATGGGCACAGGGCAGTCCAGGGGCCAGATCCTGTGCCCAGTGTTGGCAGGTCATGTACTGGGTCTGCCCATGTGCCGGCCAAACCCCGTGCACCAGTGACACCACACACCATCATTTGGTTTGTAGAACTGGAAATTTGGCATCAGGGGACCAGCAACTAATGCTTCCACAGCCTCCCAACCTCCAGACCCATGGGAAGCCCTACGGTCCAGATGACATGGGTCCACAGGCCAGGTCGAGCCCATGGGCTGGAGACTGAGCACTGCTGTGATAAGACACTTGACTCTAGCTTCCAAAATCCTCACCACAGTGATTCCCCCATGAGCACAGGCATCCTGTGATGTGCTTCTAGGACAATGCTGTTGCCAGCCGCTCCCCTAGATGCTGCGTGGCCTGGTGCTCCCCGGTTGTCAGCTAGGTATGCATTTGCAGCTCAACTTCACTTACTTGCCAAGGCTTTCTCGTAGTTCTTCCCCATGGAAATGAAGTTTCTGAGGCTGGGATTGAACTGTTCCATGATCGTCTGGATGAAGGAAAACAGGGAAAAAAAAACACAACAGATGTTAGCAAAGGTGGCTGGGAGGAGAGACAATTAAAAGGAAGAGGGTTCCCTGTCATTAGGCGAAACCTCCCCATGGCCGCCTCATGTATGCACACACAGCAGCTGATTCACAACATGCACACGCGCCGCCATGCCGAGCGGAGCACCCTCCCACGCGCCGCTCCATAGACAACACAATCCAAACACTGAGCACGCAACGGACCTGTTTTAATAAACGAGACATCACGACCACATTGCAACATGCCCAGAGGAATACTTTTGCTCTCTCTGCAGGAGGTAGCGAGCCAAGGAGAAACAGGATCACAGGACAATACAGGATCGGATCAGCTGGGATCCTTCCAAAAGCTGAGTAAGAATGTACTCAGCTGCACAGTTGACAGAAACAGCCCGACTAGAAGTAATGCTCAGACTGATCAATGCTATATTTTCATCCCTCATGTACCGAGCCCTGCTTTTATGAGAGGAGACTAAGTCCTCGCAACAGTGCCAAGTTGTACGGGCAGCAACACAGCCAGAAACCCAGGGGCGTGGGATGCACCGGTGATGGGGGTTTGTACCTGGGTGGAACAACGCTCCAGTCCCAGATGGGAGCTGGCCAACTTGCCCATGGTGACACCGAGCAGAAAGCCATCTGCCTCTGCACGGTCAGAGAAAGGCTTGCATGCATGCAACCAGTGACCACGGCCCCTCTTTGCGCATCTCACTTTGCTCCTACCCCAACGACTGAAAGCTGCGTAGATTTTACGTCCATCCTTACATACCCAACTTAGCTCTAATGCTTCATGCCTCCAGCTTGCTGCAGGCTTTGCCTCTTCTCCTTTCTGCATGTGGCACACTATAGTTTTGGAGGCCTCTGCATGGTTTTCTGAAAAACCCTGGGTTTGCTAAAGTGTGCTATGGGGGTGCTCTGTGGCTGTGGCACTGGGGAGGCTGGGTTTGCTTGGCCTTGAGCGCGGCTGCTTCTGACAGCATGAAGGGGCGATCCTTCCCTATCCTCTGCTTCTAGGGTAGTGGAAGATGCATTTCGGGAGATGCATTCAACCCTTGCGTGCTTCCGCGCAGGGTCTAAATGGACGCGCCACCTCCCTGCGGTAGCAACGCAGTTTCCCTCTGGGAAGAAATTACGGGCAGCGTCAGCAGCTGAAGGTCTGCTGTGAAGAGCAAGGAAGGTTTCTCTTTCCCGTCTTACGTTGCACTGGTCATTACCCAGCCTCTGCTGAATCAGCTCATCAGATTAAGAGAAGGGATTAGAGGAACCTTCGTTTCCTTTTATCAGCAAAAAGCAACTGCTCCGGAGAACCAGGCCTCAGAGCATGCTCCGTCGCCAGCCGCTGGCCCAGCCCCGATGCTTCGTGTGAGGAGTAAAACCTGAAGCTAACAGCAGCCCTTGGGCATGTCTGAGTAATGCTGCCTTCAGGCCCTGTGGCTGGATGTGCAAGACGAGAGCCTCCTCGAGAGCTCAGGTTGTCATAGAGTCTAATTGAGAAAAGTCAGCGCCCACCAACGTGAGACGTTTCGGACAGGGCAGGGAATTAGGTGCTATTCTCAGTCTGCTCCTAGCCACGCATCCTGGCTGGGTCTGATCCACTTACCGCCAGCCTGGGATTTACTTTTATTAACTTAAAGAACACTGAAATAAAAAACCAGAGCCCGAGCTTTCTCCTGAGCCAATATGTTCCTACCGCCTTTCCCTGCAGCATCCATCTGTCTCTGCTCCTCGCTCGCTCTTCCTCGGAGAGGTTCACACCCTTTTTTGCACTACTGTGCGAGTGCTGGCAGTGCCCAGCTGGCTACCTAGAGCAAATCAGCAGAAGTAGCTGTGCAACGCTGCAGCATCCCAGCTTCTGGGCCCTGGGTGCTCAGACCTCTGCCCAGGAATTTCCCATCCTCTTCCGGGAAGTTTTAGTGAGCGAAGGCATTGCCGAGAAATCTCCTTCGGCATGTTACAACACACAGAAACCAACACCGGTCCTGAAATCATCTCGTTTGGCAGCAGCTGCCAGCTTTTCCATTCCCAAAGGCCAGGGGAACTCAGACCAGCTGTGAAGCTAACAAATGGATTCACATCCGCTTCAAGAGGCAGCCAGAGGATTGCCCTAAGCCAAGAGACACCTCAGCTTGATCAATCACTGCTAACAAGAAGAGGGCTCGGAAAAGGTTATTACAAAAATCATCAAGGGACCATTGATGAACCGGTGATCACGCAATGGTGTACCTTTTGGCAGTGTGCGCACCAGCTCCGAGCCAGGCCAGGTGCCATAAGGCAGAAACCGGGCCCAGCACAACTAATATTGCTCTTTTTTTTTTTTTTTTTTGTGAATTTGGTATGGCCAGGAGGGAGGGAATGAGAAAGATCAACCCCCAAGAGGCACACGGTGCAAGGGAAGCATTTTTTTTTCCACCTTCCCATAAATGTATTTACTTTAGACAGAGGTAGGGGAGAAAGTAATCAGATCCCAACAAAGAATGAATCTTTGTGAGCTGGGAGTAGGCAGTGAATGGACTGGCCTCCCCGGCTTGGCCGAGAGTCATTCAATCTCCCGGTAACTATGGCATCTGACAGCCCAGACCCAAGTTCAGCAGCTGAGCCGGATGGGAAGGACAGCGAAGTCTCCGCGCTCTTGCTGTGGATCCCACCTTTGACCCGGCTGCAAAGGGGAGAAGTCTCCTTGCTGCCCAGGGCCGGGACAGGGATCATTTACCTGCCCGACTCTGGAGAGCGCTCCACCTTGCCAAGACAGCAACCCCCCGGGCCTGTTCACAAGGCTGGTGGGACAAAACAATCTTTGTTCTGCAACCGGTGGAAGGGGGGTGCTATCTCCTCTGCTTGGGGCTGGAGGGGGGCTGTCAGAAAAGCTAAGGCGGACACAGAGCTAGGACTTGCGTCCAAAATCAAAGATAATAAAAAGTCCTTTTTCAAATATATAGGGAGGATGAAGAAAGCACCAGGAAGCATGGGGCCCCTGCAAGATACGCTGGGCAATCTGGTGGTTGCGCCAGAGGAGAAAGCAGACCTCTTTAACCAATTCTT
>NW_017728991.1:1143328-1154785 GCF_001723915.1 Gavialis gangeticus | reverse complement strand
TCAGGCCACAGCTGGAGTACTGCATCCAGTTCTGTGCGCCCCATTTCAGGAGGGATGTGGACAACATTGAAAGGGTCCAGAGGAGGCCACCTGCATGATCCGGGGACAACAGGGCAGACCCTACAATGAAAGACTGCGGGACCTGAACCTGTTCAGCTTTCACAAGAGAAGGCTGAGGGGGGACCTGGTGACCATCTATAAACTCACTAGTGGGGACCAGAAGGGTTTGGGAGAGACCTTGTTTCCCCGAGCACCCCCCATATAACAAGGAATAACGGCCACAAGTTGTTGGAGAGGAGGTTTAGATTAGACATCCATAAGAACTACTTCACGGTCAGGGCGGCCAGGAGCTGGAACCAACTTCCAAGGGAAGTGGTGCTGGCTCCTACCCTGGGGGTCTTTAAGAAGAGGCTTGATGCCTACCTGGCTGGAGTCATCTGAGCCCAGTTTTTCTCCTGCCGGGGGGGGGGTCAGACTTGAAGATCTACAGGGTCCTTCTGACCCGAATTCTACAATTCTATGAACATCTAGTTGGTCTAATAAAGATATCACCTCTGCCACGAGCTCCGATTCCTGGTCTACGATGTCTTTATGTGCAAGCTTTCGGGCACAGATGCAACGAATGCAAAGATTGTAAAATTCCTTCTAGGTGGACATAAAAATTCCTATTTGTAGACAAGGTTCTTTGGGTAAATCTGATATCTTTTATTAGACCAACTCAAAATAAATGCCTGTGTCTCCTTTAAATTGGCCTAGCCCTAATATGTGACCATTCCCCCAGGGGAGTGGGGGGTCTCCCAGCTTTCACATCCACTCGACCCGTGGTGCTAGAGCATGCAGCCAACTGCTGCACGCTGCCGGCAGGGGAGGGGACCAAGACAGACAGACACCGATGTGGAGTAAGCTGATTAAGCATCTGTCACCTCATTTTAAGCTAGCCAAAACACTATAAAGCTCATTTTCTGCCTGAGGCATTTTTAGCCTTGGTTCCTGCTGCCTGGTCTTTTGAGAATGCGACCGTTTAATTTGCTGCTGGAGATACATCCACCGCGCCGCTGATCAAACAGCGTCGGCCGGGGGTTTGCCTTCTCGGAGATCAGAGCAGCAGGTTATTAATACCAATAAGCAACAACCTCTTTGCGGGCTGCACTGGGGCAGCCAGGCTGCAGTTTCACGCTCTCTCTTGCGGTCACACCGTGGACCTCAGGGTCTGTTAGCTCAGGAATTCGTTTTAATCCTCCGAGTCATTCACGGCGATGGCTGTGCTCCAGCACAGTGCCCGGGAGGGCAGGGAGCACTGAACCCTGCCATCCGGGCAAGGCAGGGACCAGCTCGATCTAAGAGTGGGCTGAGAAGGTGTCCAGAAAGGCCAAAAGACCCAAGCCACTGAGACCAATCCTCAGCCTAACCGAGATCCTGCTGCAATGTTTCACCATGAATTCCCTTCACCGTCATATATACATATAGATATCTACATATGAGATAGCTGGGGCTGGCCCTGCTTGGAGCAGAGGGTTGGACTACATGTGACCTCTGGAGGTCCCTTCCAACCTGAATTTTCTAGGATTTTGATTTTTTATGATCACCCTCTGGCAGCGTAGTAGGCCAGTACTTTGCTCCGGGCTTTGACTCTCACGTCACCGAACGCATGTTGTCTTTCACAGGGCAAGAGCTTCGTTATGCAGGACTCCTAACAGGGGAAGTTAGATTACTGGGCGAAGCGCACATTTTACTACTGATTCAGGCTGTTGGCCGACCTGGGTAGGCAAGTCCAAATAATTAGTGGCAACAGCTATAGAACAGTGTGCAGCAATGAGAGAACAAGCCTGGACCAATAGCATAAAGTGAACCCATAGCAACAAGCTACTCCATGGTTTATCTTCCAGAATTGTAACAGAAAATTAGCTAGGAGAATTTAATTAACAGCAAGGCAAAGAGCATCCCTGTATGATTCCCTAGCCATATTCAACGCATGTGGATTTTGGCAGAAAGTTTTGCCAGGAAGTTACTATAACTTCCTAGAAAATCAAAATAAGTGCATTTCCCTTCGGCCCCCACCCCACGGCCTCTGCTGCACTTGCGAGGGTCTGGAAAGGGTCTAGAAGAAGCAGCAAGTCCCATCCCTGTCCTCCACTTGACGAGCGCAGCGCGGCCACGATTACTCCAGACACAGCCATTAAGCGCTACGCGCTCCTGCCATTAGTCAGCCCGGCCCCGGCAATTGGAGGCTGCATAACATTTACACAGAAGAAACGCTGCCAGGATTTCTGCAGGGAAGGGTTTTAAAATAAATTTGCTAGGTTAACTGCAATAAAAAACAATCGATACCGAAAATGATTTTGTGCAGCAAAGTCTACAAGGAGAGATATAGATCTGATCAAAGGGAAACGTCCCTAGATGCCTGGAACCGATATGCGATAAATAATTCAGGCAGGACCCAGAGATGGAAAGTGCTACCCGCGAGCAAAGCTAACAGACGCCCCCGCACCCCCTTCTAACTCCTTCCCACGGGCCGCGGCAAGTCGAGCTGCAAGGCCGAGCGCAGACAGCGCCCTTCCCAAGTGAAGCTACGGGGGCTGCAGACAAAACCCAGCTCCGTGGGCTCCTGGGTGAATGCTGCCGACCCCAAATCTCCCTTCTGGGACCGCTGTGTTGGTGCAACGGCACGGGTGCCAGCAGCACAGGGATGCCCGACTCCCAGGTGAAACATCTGCTGACCGAGAAGGGACCCGGCACCGTGGCTCAGCCCTGGATGCGCCTGGGTGAACCACGTTACAGAACAACCTCAGACATCGCTCTTTCACCTCGAAGGACAAGTTTCAAGCCGCTCTGGTACGAGTGACAACAATGGCAAATAAAGCGAGGGGCGATGCCTGGCAGGAAGGGGCCAATTGCCACGTAACAACGAGAACAAAGCAGGCCAGCGCCTCATCGGCTCAATGCAAGCCGTGAGACCTCTCACAGAGTGCCTGCCAGTGGCAAAGATGGTTTTGGAGGGGCTCCTGTTGTCCTAGGGAGGGGGTGTTTAATGAAGCAGGAATATAGACCCCAAACAAAGCCAGCAAGCTCCTCTTGCTTCCACAGCCCCCTTTTGACGCCACGTGGGGAGGGCAGGCGGGCTTCTCCGGCACGCACGTGCCTGTAGCTCAGGCAGGAGGATCGGTGCCCGGGAATCGAAGAGACACCCGTGTAAAGGAAAAGAGAGAGGCTCCGAAACAAACCCCGGTCGGCTCGCCTGCAGCCTGCTCGAACAACGGCTTCATGCCCCGGGAGTCCTCCGGCAAAACTCCTGAGCTATTTTTAGCGGAGCGCATGGCGCAACGCCGGAGGAAGTGGCTCTCGAATGAGCACTCCCGAAACTGGGCTTGCCGGGCCGCCAAGCGAGAGAGGGCTGACAGATGCGAGCACAGCCCCGGCCCTTGGCACGCAGGGTTGACCATGGAGGTTTGCCCCACCCCTCTCGTCGAAAGAGAGGAGCCCCCCGGCCAAAGCCGACGCAGCGAGGGAAACTAAGTCAAGGTCTGTAGGAGTCCCTGGAGCCCTGCTCCCATCGGCAGGGTTTGTAGGAGGGCGCAAAGCCAATGTTCTCTGCAACCCTGGGAATGAAAGCAAGCCGCATTCTTGCTCGAATTGTGCTCCATCAGCACCACCCACAAGTTGTTTGCCTTCCACGTGCTGCCTGGGCAGAGTTGGGAAAACACAAAAAAACCTGGCAGCAAAAGGTTGGAAGGGCTTTGTTTTGTTCCACCGCACCGAGTGTCCCGGGGAATGCCTCTGCGCTCGCTGGGCTTCTTATGGCTTTATTCAGCTGCCAAAAACCAAACTAATGCAAAGCACGAGGTCTCCAGGACGGGAAAATGGGGGAGAAACGAAGGCCCCGGGTCTGTCAGAACAAGTCTCCTCTCCTCGCTCTCAGCTGCTACAGGATCCCTCCTGGGGCAGCCAGCACAGGCTGGGGCTGCTCTGACGAGCTCCTTAGAGAGATCAGCAGCCCTCCCTGCCCCCTTGATACAAGGGCAGGAAATAAAAGCCCCGCGCGTCTCTCTCCACAGCTTTGCCAGCTGAAGGGGGAGGAGGCTCGCTCTGAACCCTGTTGCTACGGTCGCTCCACCTGCCCCCAAGGCTGAGCACGGAGTAAAAGCCCCACTTCACGCTGCTCCAAGGGAGATGGCGAACGAGCACTGGAGCCCTGGCCATCAGGAGACGGGACGCTGCGACCTGGGCGCCTTAGAGCAGGATCAAGTAGGGGCCCTGCAGCAGGAGCAAGGGAGGAGGAGGCTGTTTTGCATTACACGGGTCAACACGGTTGTGCATTGCTGTGCCCTACCATGCGTCAGAGCATGTCAGGACCTGGCCCGCTTCACCCAGGTCCTTCAGCGATTACAGTCAGGGCTCATTTTCGGACGGCCAGAGCATACCGCCTCCAGCCGTAGCCCTGCACGGCCCCACGGCCCCCGAGCGGACAGCTGCAAGGACGGGGTGCCCGCATATCAGGCTGCAAGCAGCACCGCTCATGCCTAGTCGGTGGGCTACCTTGGGCAGGTCATTTCTGCACTGGCCTCAGCCCCTCCAGGCTGCAGAAAAGCAGTAATTCCTGCTGGTAGCACAAGGGGCAATGACCAAAGATGAACGGGAGGCCGCTGGTGCAAGGAACTTGGTTTTCCCGGCTGGTGGAGACATTTTAGACCCTGGCCAGGTTCCCTACAGCCACCTGCATCTGCCTGATGACGACTGCAGCTCTGTATTTCTGCAGCCCGCCCATGACAAGATGTGGCAGGACTATAAACGGACCTGAGCTGTATGGACTTTTGATTGCTAAATGGTCATTCCTTCCTCAGGATCCCATCCCATTAGCTCAGTATTCATATTTAACACCTGAGCCACCCTTGGCTGTTGTTTCCATCCCGGCGTGTCCCACCCTGTGCAGTCACAACAACGCTCGGCAGTTTCAATGGGCCGAGTTTCTTCTTGGAGGAGAAACTCCACCATGCTCATTGCTAAACCTAATCCCTGGTATAAGCAGGCTCCGTAAACGCCTCCCATTTCCCCTGCCTCACCCAAGTGGCTGGGGTAAGTTATATAACTGGGAGCAACATGGGTGTCCAGGTAGGGCAAACAGTCATCCTCCTGGCATCTGGGGCCAGCTGCAGCATTGCACAAGGTCAGCGCACCAGAGGCTTGTGTCCTCCTCCACATGCAGCCGGGCTGGAGGGCACCCAGCGCTGACCCCAGGGACTGCAAAGGGCTGCTGTGCAGGTGCAAGCCCTGCAATGATAACATTTACCCCTGGGGACCGGTAGCAAGATTTGGGCTCGCCAGGATGTCTGCTGGAAGGGTGACCCATAAGCACAGGCCCCAGGCAAAGAAATGCCACACGCGCACAGCCACCCTGGGAGTCTTGTCCCAGGCTTGATGAGCTGTCAAGTCCTCCCCAGTCGTAGCTGTCAGAGAGATGATCTGGGATTTCCATTGCCTGGCCCACCCCTAGCTGGAAAGATCAGATTTGCTCCACAGCCCTGAACCCATGGTGCTGTGCCCTGGGCCCTGCGCTCACACTGGCCTGCAGTATTTATGGGGCAGACGCGGCAGTCTGTGCCCTTAGCTACGTCTGATCAATCTAAGACGCCCGTTCTCCTCAGCATCCAACGTGGCTGCCCTGGAGCCTGCCGGTGATACACACTCCCATGCACATCCAGCAGGAAGAGATGCACGCGCCCATGCATATGGTGCACAACCAGTGGGAAGAGAGGCAGCAGGACAGCAAACACAGCTCTCCCCACATGGTGCGGAGGCCCTCGGCTTCGCTCGCACAGCAGGATGCTGATTTTCTCTATGAAAGGCTGGTACCACTGTGGATGGATGGTCTGGAAAAGAGGCTGGCCAGCAACACAATATAGTGAAGACCAACGCAGCCAGAGCAGCCTACAGACCGCAGACAGCAATGGCCAGCAGCTGCTTTGGCCCCAGAGGTGGCTGCACTTCTGTGGTGCCAACCGCAGGTCATTTCGGAAACACTTTGGGATGGGAGATGCTCTGAAGGTACATATCATCCACCTCCTGCTTTCCGCAGGCCATTCATTTAGAGTTTCCCCATTATATACTGAGGCCAAGGACTCCCCCACAACAAAACCCAGCAGCAACTGAGTAATGATATAAAGGCAGGGGGAAGAGCAGGTACAAAAGCCATTCCCTGCACTGCCGGCATCCTTCAGCTTTCCCTTTGCCGCATGCTGACCTCCGGCTCAGCCCCAGCTCTCCTGTTTCATCTGCATGAGGCCCACAAGGGAGTCACTACGCCGGGAGCTACAGGAGGTGAATGCAGCCAATACGGGCACCCACAAGCCTGTGCTGAGGGTGCCCCCATTGCAGCCTCCTGCCCTCCGAATCAACGTGCAGCCACCCTGCCCCAGGGATGCAGCAACAATTCAGCAGAGCAAGGCTGAGGCGAGTGAGCCCCCCTGCCCTCAGCGGCACAAGCCCCAGGCTCTGCTAAGGTTTCTCAAAAAGCTGCTTGAGAGCAGGGGACTGAGCGGCGCTCCCCAGCGAGGTCCTGGCTCTGCTCCTTGGCGCATCCACAAGGCTGCACGCGACAGGTCTCAGCCCACGCAGGTCAGCCCCCGTCTGCGTCCCCGCACGATGCAAGGCCAACAGCACGTCCGAAAGCTCCTGGCCCAGCTTGCCCACATGCCATCTGGTATTCAAGCCAGCATCAGCATGGTTCATGTCTCCACGCGCCTCTTCCCTCGCTACTGCGGCATCGCTCCAAGCCGCTATCTCCATCTCCTCTGGCCGGAAAACAGTTTCCGACACCTCTGCTGCTGGCAGCCACTTATGCAAGACATGAATAAGAAATACCATCTTCACTGAAACCGGCAGCCCTCAGCCCTGGCACAAAGGAGCACGCTGCCACTGCCACATCCCCGGGGCTGTCAGGAAACGAATCCTGCAGGGCCAGGCTATTTCCTCCCACGATCCTAAGAGCTCACCACGTGCCCTGGGGCAGCTCCTCTTCTCAGCAGCTGCCCCACAGCCCCTTGCAACGCGGGCACAGGGCAGCCACGTGAGCCGTGGCGCTGTGCATCTCAGCATGCCAGCCCTGGATGCTGGGATACTGGCCATGCAGCCGATGGGACCCGTGCACGATGGCAGCTTGCTAATCCTAGCCACGCGGTGATGCCACGGCACAGCTCGGTACCATGTGCTGACAAGCATGCAAATGCACAGGCCTGAGGTTAGCAGGAAGCACAGAGGTGGCTTTCATCGATAGCTTCTCTATTTGCCTACTGCTTCTTGCAACGCAAATTCTCTCAGCCAGGGAGGACAGCACAATGCATGAAACACGAGGTGGTGTTGGATGGCTGCTGGGGTGAAGCTTCCTTCCCCTGCCAGCCCACATGTCCATCCCTCCCCCCTATTTCCCCTCTGATTCACTTGAATGAGAATCTCGCCCCTTCCCTCTGGACTCAGAGATAATGAGGCAATAGGCTGTTATGCTAGCAATGACATTTATTACTTCTGATGTGTAGCAAATGACTATCAGGAATTATGCCTCCATTCACTCAAGACAATTAGATTTTTTTTTAGAATCCTTCTTCGACGTGGATCCTTTCATAAACCCTCACAAAAAAAACCGCCCTGCCATCTGAAGAGATCATTTTAAAATTAAATGGAAACTGGACTGCGGCTTCCAGTAATGCCATCCATCACCGCTGGATACAGCCTTGTCTTCAGGGGAAGAAAAACAGTCGCTAGTCGATCTCTCTTACTTTCTCCAAACACAAACTCCCTGCCGGCTACTCAGCACCGAATAAGTGCTTTTCGTCCCTGGTTTCCGTGAAGCCGAGACCTGAGCAGAGCTCACCCCTTTCACCTGGCAGGTGTGAAGTTTCCCACGTCCCCTCTTCCTTGCAGTGGGGCTCTGCTCCCAGCCAGGGCAGCAGCTGTGTGGTTGCAATGGGGTCCGCACAGATGAATCAGCACGGGGGAAGTGGGATTACGTTGGTGGAAGGTGCCAGCTTCCTCCAGCTCTCTCTGTAATTACTACACATGTGTAGGCAGCTGATTGTAGTGGCAGCATTGGCGAGGGGGAGGCTGACAGCTCCTCCACCATCTCATTAGTGCAATCATTGGGAAGGCGAGCACTGGCTCTGGGAAATCGTTACGGAGGGTCTTCCTAATCAGCATGCCGGGGGAAAAGGCTGGGCGCAGGGCAGAGGGCAGGGGTTCACTTGACACAAGAAATGAATGCCAGCCCCGGACCTCAAAGTGGAGGGGGGAAGGCATCAGGGTGGCAGCGCCAACCAGCTCCAGCTGGGCCAGCAGCAAGATGGCACTGATGGCTGGATGGGGTGGGGGCCAAATTGTCTCTCTCTCAGCCTTTGAGCACAAAAGGGGAGTCCCTTCCCTGTCCTGGACACAGAGGTTTGCAGTTTGCTCGCTGCACAGGGATGGCAAAAGACCCAAAATTCTCCATTTGCTCCGGATGGTTTCCCTCCTCCCCAGCCTCCCAAAGCCACATTCTGGGTACTGCAGAAAGCCCAGCAGAGCCAGCGGCCCCATGGTGCTTCAGCAAAGAGTCAAGACCAGCTTGTGAGATGCTCTTCCTCTCACCTATGAAACCCTGGTGCTTAGGCAGCTTTAGGGAGCCCACGCTGCCTACAAACGCTAGCAGGTTTTCAGCAAGGAAGGCAGAAACAACGGGGTTGTTCAAGATGAGGCATGCGGCTGTCCCAGGGCTTCAGCTGCGCTTTGCGCTCGGCGAGGATGGCTGGATTATGGTTGTTATAAGGGGGCTTCACCAGGACGGGTGACATGAACCCTAGTGCCAGTGCTAGCTTAGGGGATGAGAAATGAGAAACGTGCAGCAGGGAAACGGCGTCATTTCCGCCACGCCAACACATGGCTCTCCTCCTCAGCAGCACGCCCAGCTTTCACTCAAACAGCTCGGCCGCAATCCCAACGGCTTGGGGGGGCCCCTCATCACGTTTCTTAGCTAGTTTCTTTGAAAAGTTTGCTCAGAGGGGCCAACAAATGTCCGACTCCCACGAGGGTCCCAGGCATGTCCTCCCAGCTCCCCGTCGCCACGAGGCGAGAGGAGACTTGTCTTCATAAAGGACAAAGCGAGCCTTACTCGCCAGGAAGGTAAAAGTTAATCCCATCTGCAAGAGTGATGCGCTCCCTTCATCCCAGCCCCACATCTGCACACCCTCCGCCTGTGAGCCCCCTTCATCCCCAAGTAGCTGGAACAGTCCTAAACCCTCAGACGGGGTCCCAGATCTCGCTTTGGGGATCGTGAGACATGGCACCACTGTCCGCCATGGGGTTTTGTCCACTAACACGATGGGCAGCAAACCAGTTAATTGCACTGGTATCAAACTGGCCAACTCAAGCTTCAGAGTCAACGCGCCGTGGAGGCACCTCTGGAAGCATCACGGCTCTTCTCAGGCCAAGAGAGGACTGGGCATGAACCCACCCGGGTCGGGCTGGAAAGGCGACGGGAGCTGCCTTCCAGCCACAAAACAGCACTCCCATGCCCAGTGCTCCCTTCCAGTCCCCAGCCCGCCTGCTCACACAACACAGGAGCCGGGGAACCACCCGGGCCCAGCACCAGCGCTGGGGAGGCCACGCCAACATTCACGCTTTCCTTCTCAAGGAAATCAATAGCTGAAGCCGTGCTGGGTGGTGCTCAAAAGCTAACCCCTCCCTGCTACCTCCCTCCTGGCCTGGGCACACACGCAGCTTAAAATGAAGTTGGGTTTTGCAAGTGCCAAAGCAAACAGGGCCAGGCTATCACGTGGTCACGGCAAACATGCCTCTCAGGAAGTTCATTACAGGGCTGAGCACAGGTTCCCAGAGAAATTGTTACCTGCACGGCAAACATGCTATTAGCCCGGCGCTCCAAAGACAACAGCCACTGAGTCACCAGCCGAAGCTGCACGGAGACTGACCGGTACCAATCAGCCCATTTTAAAGGCCGGCCAGCCGAGTTGACTTGTCCCAGCAGCTATTGTCCCTCTGTTTGTACAGCTTAAGCATATACAACCCGGCCGGCTGATTAGCACGACACTCCCATCTCGGGGAACAAGGGTGCTTTCATGCTGCGCAATGGGCAACGGCGCCGTGCTAACGGGGAAAAGTGCCGTGCGCCTGTATGACCCAGGCCTAAGGAGAAGCAACAGGCGCTTGAATTCGGCAAAATGGAGTCCGGGGGACACCTGCAACACCGATCCTGTCACCACCAAATGAGCCCACACTCCCATTGCCGGGAAGCCTCAGGCGCGCTCTGCATTCACCCCAGACAAGGAGGGGGTTCGAGTTCCTCGCCCTGGCGAAAACCGCTGCATTGAGTGGCCCTGAACCCCGCCGGGCTCACAAGGAAAAGGTTTGCTCCAGGGTCTTGGAGGCTCCTGGGCCTAATCATTTCCCTCCCACCATTTTGCTCACAAATCACTGCCATCCCTGGCTGTTTGCAAGGCAGGCAACGGTGCAAGAGCTGGGGCTGAGCGCACGGCAGCCCACCCTACATCCCGGCTGGGAGACATTTCGTAGAGTCGGTCACAGGACTCCAACTACTCGCTGCCTCCGCCCTCCTTCCCACCCGGGAGAAACACTTCCATGGCGAGACCCAGAAAAGAGAAACGTCGCGGAAACTCCCCGAATTTGCAGACCCCCGAGTCGCGGGCCCGGTGCTACCTGGCAGCGCCCTCCTAACTACATGCAGGCACCCAACTAGCATGGGGCCCTTGCTCCAAGTCCTTCCCGCCAACTAAAATGTTCTTTAATCCCAAATGCATCGGTGCAGCAGCATCAGACTGGCGAGGAAGGAGAGTGGGGGATAAACAGCCTGTCTCTACCGCTCCCAACTACAGAACTAGCTTCCCCGGCGTGCGCGGTCCTCCGCCTCCCCTGCAGCCCATGCCAGCCCGCACCGGAGCCCGTCTCCGGGGCAGCCGTGAGACGGTTTCAGCACACGTTCCCACACAGGAAGGTCCATAATTGTTGGAAACAATTAAAAAACTGTTGCTTGGCGAAGGGCTGGGAGATTTTACTCGGTGGCCGTGAGCCAGCACCGCTCCGTAAAGGCGAGCTCTGCCCGTCCCTGCGGCCAGCTCGGCTCCCGGAGCCGGCTCGAAGTGGAGGGAAGCCTGAAAAGCCGCCCTGAAGGACCCGGCCCGACGGGACTGCCCAGCCCGACAGCGGAGAGCACGGCAGGGCGATGCCGACGGGAAAAGCGCTACGCAAAGCTGAGCCCGGGCAGGGGCGGCGAAGGGGGCACGAGCCCGGAGGGGAGCGACTCCCCCGCGGCCCTGTCCCCCCGGAGAAGCTGCCGCCAAGGCACCTGTTGCGGCTCACCTTGTACACGTTCTCCGTGAGCCGGTGCACCTCGTCGGAGCGCGACATGCCGGCCGACGCGGGCAGCACCATGGGCGGGCGGGCGCGGAGCGGAACGGGGCCGGG
>NW_017728991.1:1128697-1138328 GCF_001723915.1 Gavialis gangeticus | reverse complement strand
CGCGCGCAACCCCGTCCCGGCACAGCGCGGCCCCCTCACCCCCGGCCCGGTACACGCAGCACCCACGCCCTCATGACGGCCTAGAGCCCCCCCAGCACTCCCGTCCCTCAGCGCCGCGCGTCCCAGCCTCCCCACGACAGCGCCCAGGCCCCGGGCCCTCGCCCAGGCGCGAGCGGGCGCCCTGTGCAGCTCCCGGGCAGCCGCTTTAAGGAGGTGAGAGGCCGCGCGTTTCTATTGCACCCGAAGCAGAGTGACCGCCTGGGGCTCGTGACGCAGCGGGGGCCAAGGGCCGTGCGACGTGGCCGCCCTTACCTGCTTACCCACCCAGGTCGGCTCCTTGCCGCTCGCCGAGCCGGCCCCGGCCCCGGCCCCGGCCAACACAGGCAACCGGCAACACTTCTGCTGGACTCGGAGGCTTGCGGGTCGGGGCAAGAAGGGCAGCCATGGCTGGCCGGCTGGCTGCTGGGAGCAAAAGGGGGTCTAGAAAGGTTCACAAAAGGCGAAGCGGGTGGATGGGGCATCAAACAGGCTTGTAGCCCCGTGGGTGGATGCACGGACAGGTGGGAGAAGTCAGGGCCAGGAGAGGAAGGGGCAGAGCAGGCCCCGGGGAGGAGGAGGAGGGCAGGCGGAGGAGAGCACCTGGCGTTGGTCAGAGGAAGGGGGCAGATGCGTGGGGTGCAGGAGAAGCATCCGCTGGCTTGAGCTGCTCCCGGCCCATGGACCCCGGGATGGGGCAGGCAGAAGGTGCTGGAGGAAGGGGGCGGTGGGTGGATGCTCGTGGCAGCGTGCGAGGGAGGACTGGACTGGGAGCGCAGCAGTGGATCCGAGCGACTGGACGGCCCCTGGCAGGGCCGCACGACTTGATTCAATACCCCGATCCGGGGGGCTTTCCCTGGTGTCGCTGGCCCTCCGCACACATCCGGAGCACTGCTCGGTCCGGCAGCCGGCCCGGCCGGGAATCCCGCAATATCTCCCTTCAAACAGTGCGTCCCCTTGCAATTCCCTCTCAGCCCTTGTCTCTCTCCAAGGCCTCACTGTCTGGACAGGACAGCCCCTGCCAGTCCAGCCCCCGTCATAGGGAAAGACGCCCTCAAACCCAGGACAGGGTTTGTGCATGGGCTGAAAGGCCCTAGGAGTCCAACTGCCCCCCCCAACAGCGTCTTCCCCCTCATGTCCCCAAAAGCCGTGCCCTCCCCACCATCTCCAGAGCCTTGGGAAGAGGCTGGCACTGATCTTTCCAGTCCAATCCTCCCTCGCACGCTGCCACGAGCAGTGAAATGGCCCATCCACCCACGCCTTCCTCCGTCATCTTCTGCCTGCCCCCATCCTGAGGGCAGTGGCCCGGGAGCCGCCCAAGCCAGCTGGTACTTCCCCCTGCACCCCACGCATCTCCTCCCTTCCTCTGACCAACGCCAGGGAGGACAGGGCTGGGTCATGTCCGGACGTGGGCTATGGGGCTAGGGATGCCATGCTCAGGACCATCTCCCTTGCCGGGCCTTCTGGGGGTCTCAGGACGTTGTTCACTCCATGCCGAGGAGGCCAGGGCGAGGCTTTCACGGGAGGAGGCTGGGAAGAGAGCGCCTCTGTAGGCATCTTTCTCACCTTATTTTTAGTCACGTTATGTAAGTGCTTTGCGACATCACGGGTGTGGGGGGTTCTTGCCTTCAATTCCAATGTGACAGCCCAGCCATGCAAACAAGCTGTTCCTCTGGCGAGGGAGATAAAAGGATTTGTAATTTCTCACAAGAACAGAGGCCTTCAGGGAGGGCCCCAGGAGCATCTCTCTCATCTCGTTCCGCTCCCTGGCATCCTTGTCACAGAGCTGCTTTCTTTCCCGGTGCCGCAAATCTTCTCCTGCTTCTTTTCGTGCTCTATCCCCAGGAAACTAGAGCACGGAAAAGGGCTTTCCCCCGCCCCCCCGGTGCCCGGGCAGGAGCATCCGATGATCCTCTTCTGCTTGTTTCCAGAGGAGGGTTTACCAGATCAGATCTGCCCGGGGCTTTTCCCACTTGAAGAACACTTAAAGTGCCAACCACGCTCCTGGAACGGGCCCTGGCATTTCTGCTGTAGCAGCGACGCTCTGCAGAGTGGCAGCTAAGCCCGAAACGCAACCTACTGCACCTGCAATGGGCTGGAGCATTTTGGGGGTGCATGGTGGTGGCTGGAAAGACCTTCCCTTACCCCATGCCAGGAAATGGCCCCGGTTGTGATTTGGTGTCATGCTGTCAGAGAATCAGGCAGCAGCTGGCATGCGCCCGGGTGACTGGGGCATTAGCGTCTCGTTCCATGGTACTTGGTTTTCCCATGGCGCCTTTGGCCAGCATTTCCAAGAGGTGTTGGCGCTGGGCTTCAGAGAGGCAGCAAGTTTGGCCCTCCCTTTGCAGAAGGATGCTACGATGACAAAGAGCTAATGCTCTCCCCATAGGAAGGGAGGGAATCCCATCGCTTGAGACACTTCCACTTCTTTTTCTTCCTCTTCTTCTCTCCGGTTCAACCTTTCTATACAGTCTGCTCCCAATATTCTGCACAGGGCTCTGCTTCTGTTGTTGGTGTTGCCAGATGTTGTAGGGTGCAAAGTGGTGCATTGTGGTGCTACAGGGCATCTCAGGAGACAATCCCCGGTTTGCTTCTCCTGACAAACACGTAGGTGGGTTGCATAGAGGCTCCATGACTGCATGAGAAAGACCCACTTTCAATCGATTCAGGATGCCATTTGTTGTTACAGCCGGATCCTAACTCCTCACCGGGGTAATCCCTAGCCGGCTTCATCCAACAGCTTTGTCGCCTGGTTTCTCCCGTTCTTTTTGCCCGAGCGTACTTCTAGCTGATTGTGGTGATGTGGTCAATGGTAGTAGAGGACAAAAAAGCGGTTTCTTGATGAGAGTCAGTGCGCTGGTTGATGATGCACGGTAGCGAGACACACTTGAGATGCTGCAAACTGGAGGGGAGAAAGCGGGGGGGGGCATACAGCAGGGCGTGGACCAGACAGACAAGCTAAGCCTTAGTAGAAAGGGTCTTGTACGTGAGCAGGCCTCACATCAGTGAAGTTCAACAAACAGCTTCAAAGCACCAGGAGGCAGAAGCATCTCCTACCCATCCCCACTGCATCATTCCCTCGAGATTCCTGCCTTTCCTACTCAACTTCCCGCTGAAATCCCCTGCTCTCCAGGAAGCACTGGTCCCCTTCTCAGGCACAGAGGTTTTCAACACCTCAGCTCGCAGCACACGAACTTCTTCCTCCCTCTGCGGCTCGGGTGGAGCAAAGTTACTGTAGCAACGCCGCATTATATAATCCACCCAGTTTGACTGCAGGTGTGTGCGAGCGAGAGCGCGACTTGCAAAGTTGCATTAGGCTCCTTTTTAATTATGACACAGCCATGTCAGGCAAGATCTCTGAGATGGGTCACGCGCTCGCGCGCTGGAACATGCTGCCTGACTAAACGGCAATTAAACAGCTCTGACAAAGAAAAGGGCCGCAGTCTAATGAAGGAAAGGGAGAGAGCCCATCCCCCAAAGTCCCTGCAAAACTGAAGCCCAGCAGGCCTGTTGCCTGGGGTCTCACGCTTAGGGAGAGGAATGGCCGGGCAGGGCTGGGGTTGTATTCGAGCAGAGAAGACAACCCAGAGACAGTGGGATGTGGCTGGCCGTGGAAGGGCTCTCTCGTCAATGAATGGGCCGGTGACCCAATTTCTAGCCTGCTGGACTTGCTGCTGCAAGATTTCTCGAGTGCAAAGGGCTTTGCACACAGGGGGAGATGTTTACACAGCAACAGGGAGACCAGGCCTAATAAAGCGAATGAAAATGCAGGGCCCGCACCCCTCCTCCCTGGGGGTAAGCCAGCCACTGGCAACAGGGAGAAGATGCTTCGAGAGTCATGTTACTCCGCAGCTGCTGAGTTCTTTGCTCCTCTCTGTCAAGCAGCTGGTGCCAGGCACTGTAAGAGACAAAAACCTGCGCTGGAGGAGCCTCCGGGCCCGTCAGGTCCTTTCTAGATGCCCACTGCTTGGCACATCTAAAATAAGACAGGACAGCGTCACTCGGTGAATGGGCTCTGTTTGCAGATGGAGGGACTAGGTCTGACAGGTCTTCTCAGCTTCAATCATTATATGGCCTTCTGCGGTGAGGGGTGGACAGGCTCTCACCTGCTTGGTGCGGTTTGGCATCCTAGAGCCCTGCCTTGAAAGCCACAGCTCAGCTCTGACAGCAGCCGGGGCCTGAACGATAGTGTCATTTCCCCCTCTTTGAAGGCACATAAATTAGAAGATACTTATGAAAACAAGGCGTTGCTCATCCCCGCAAATAGCAGGGCACAAGGCAGAAGCATACCTGCGAGTGTCAGCTTGTTAATGAGACCAACGAGAAATCTGCAAACTCTCATGCAGATTGCTTCCCCGTTAGAGTCCCAATGTGCTGCTGTGCACATGGCTTGGACACTCAGCCGAGAGGTCTCTAGTTTTTTTAAACAATTTTGCTCTGATTTTCCCAAATTTATGGTGTCACCATGGGAACCAGCCTAATGAGCTTGGGCAAAAGCAACCGAGTCGTACCTCCCAGCACTGGCTTTTCGTGTGGGATTGTATCTGCCCGGGGGCATTCTATCTTGGGTTTTAGTCCAAAACAAAATCCTGTCCTCTTGGGAGAGCGGGCATTTCAAGATGTCCTTCTCAGTAGTACCTTTTCTGGTGCCTGGTTTTCTCTGACTGGCAGCAACAATCCCCCCTCCCTGGACTTTTTGCTGGCCTCTCTCTGACAGTTGGATTTGCAATAGCAGCAAGGGGATGACTGAATGCATACAGGTCAATACAAAATTCCTCATCCCTACTCCAGCTCAGGAGGTCTCATTCCTGGAAGCCCAGGCTGGTTTGCACATCCACGTGATTTTTCCTCAGGTTGTTTGGTTTTGCCTTAGTGGAACAAGCTTGCAAGAATTAACTCAACCCGCGGATCCAAATGACAAACCCAGCAGCTAGCTTTCCTGGGGAAGCAGCCTGCGTCTAGTGACAGTCATTGCCATCCAGTGGGCAACAATAAGACTGCAGGGCACAGACACCGCAAAAGCCGGCACGGGCTCCAGAAACAAACCAGGGTGGAAAAAAAACAGAGAAAAGTGCCCTGGTTACAAGACGCATCCTTGAGTGCTTCACCAGCCCATCGGCACAGGTAGGCCACAGACCCATGCACCGAGTGCTTTCCCCTGTTCACCCAAATTTTCCCTCCCCACCCAAATTTTCTATGATGACAATGGGATCACATAACAAGAAAGTCCACTAGTGCCTGCCTTGCGCCAGGCCCTGTACAAACAAGAAAGGACACAGAGTCCAGTCTGCACCTTCAGACAGACGGATGTAGGGAAACCTGGAGCGCAGAGGCAGGGACAAGAAATGACAAACGAAGAAGGTGGAGAGGTGGCAACTGTCAGCACCCTGCCAACATGAAGCTTTAAGTGCAAGTATACGCGCACACGTGTGCACACCTATGGCCCGTGAATGGTTGAAAACAAGCTGCGGCTCTCACAAGTCTTGTGCCTTGATGGACAGTCTGGCCTGTGCCGTGCAGAAGGTCTGGCTACACGGGGCCTTTTGACCTTGACCTCCATTCATCACCTTGCAACGAGGAATAGCTGCTGAAGCCCAACCCACAGCAAACCCGCTCCAGGGAACACCAGCACCAGGGCTTGCACCACCCCCAGGGAGTGCGGTGCACGCGGCCCCACCTCTGCTGCTAGAGCAACTAGCAGCCTCGGCTCAGCACCCCGAGGCGCGCACAGCACCCAGGGGTGGATGAGCCACAAGGGATGAGTCAAGGTCAGCAGAGGTCCCATCTGCTGAAACTCTAGAGTAACGAGTGCTGATTTCACCACGGCCACCAGCTGCTGACGGGGGAGATCTGGATACTGCGATTTTTAAAGGTCGCAGTAAAAACACCAGACTTTTAACCCCCAGAGCAAGATGTTTGCACCGCCCCAGAGCTGGCCGGGGCCAATACTTGGGTGTATCAGGTACCGTATGGAAGCCAGCAGGACCGATCCTGAACCACTCACGTGGACGTGAGTCTTTCCATCGAGTCCAACTGATTTCAGACAGTCCCGGGGGTATGAGGTTGAGCGCCTGAGCCAGAAAACGCAGGGCCAGGGCCAAAAACCCTCCCATGGAAACCCCCACCCCAAATGCATCTTCTCTTCTTCAGAATTTAGTATCATCTCCGATTGCCCCCAGACAGAACGACCTCCTGCCCTCTGGTTCCTGCCATCTCCCACCAGCCCCACTCAGCCACTTTGTTTTGCTCTGCGCCAGACAAGAGCATTGGCCCTGACGCGGAGCAGAGAGCCTGGAGGGCTGACAACAGCCAATAGACACAGCCCTGGCCCTTATCTCTTGCCTTTTAACAGTGCTTTGGAAGAGGTTGAGATTGCTAGCCCCATTTTACAGAGGCAAGCTGAGGCACAGAGAGAGGAAGTGACCCACCCAGTCAGGAATAGATCTGGGGTTTCCCCCAAGCTGGTGCAGTACAGTGCCCAGGATGCTGCACTTGGACAGTTCCTGTTTCCATGCATTTGTATGTGAAGTACCAGGAAACAGTTTTACTCCCCAACGCCCTCTCTTGCTTTGGGCCTTGTGTGCCTGCTCCTGTCAGGGCAGCGCAGAGCTTGGGAGGACAGGAGCAGCCCCGCGGGGCATGCACAGGGCAGGCAGAGCAGAGCAAGGGCAGCACTGGACAGAGGGAGGAGAAGCCCCCGGGAGGGCAGGTCTCCTCCCCAGCCCAGGCAGTGAAAGCAGGTAGGAAGATCTTTCTATTTCTAATCTGGACATTTAAGTGCATTCTCTTAAACAACTCAAACCACCACCCAGACAACACAAGGGCCGGGTGTGGGGCAGGCACCAGTGCACAACGCTGCCCTGTCTCAGCAGTTTGGGGCACATGCTCCGAGACGCCTCTCGACAGCTCCCATTAAAGCTGAGTCACCTTCCTCTCGGGCGGCAGGTGCTTTGCAGGGGGCGCAGCCCCATGCCCCGTCCTTGCTCGCTGGAGGAAGCCCTGAGCGAGCCCCAGAGTTGTCTCCTAGGAGGGAGGCATCGGCATCCAAAAGCAATCTTGCCAGTCTGTCCCCATCAGCTTGCCTTTCCATCCCTGCTTTGGCAGGACCCTTCTGCGCTCATCTGTCTGTTCCCACTGTCAAACCCAGCAGCCTTCCTCCTGTCGGCTTGGTTCCTTGCACGCTGCATCCAGGACGGGAGCTTCCACCTGGACCAACGCGGCGCACAGCCAGCGAGCAGGCAACACTCACCCCCTGACACCCAGCAAAGAGGCAGCACATGGGATACTGGATATGTGACGCTTTCTGGGCTGTTTTTTAAGAAAATGCACTTCCATTTGGCTCGGCAGACAGACGAGGGAGCAAAGATGCCATGAGTCGAAGGACAGGAAGAGAGGCTGGGAAGGCACGGAGGGGGCAGCAGTTGGAGAGGCAGGCAGGCACGGGGATGCAGGAGGCCAGCGAGAAGGGCAGAGAGCTGGGCTGGAAAACAAGCTGGATCTGTTATCCGTGCTCGAGACAGCAGGCTCCAAAGCCGATGGCAACACCCTCTGCCAGATAAGACGGTGGCACGTGGGTCTGAGCAGGGGAGTTTCCTCAGAGCCAAGTGGAAGCCGAGACCAAGGGGAGAAGAGACGGGCCTGGTGCCTAATGCCCCAAAGCTGCTGGGCCCCTTGTCACTGCCGCGCTGTTCAACAGGCCGATGCCCTTCCCTGCTCATCGCCTCCCCGTTTTCTAGGCCAGTAACGCTGAACTACAAACTGCTTCGGAGCTCCCCGGGGACGTTTCCGGAGAGCAGGAAGAGTTGAGGATCATTTGCATAATTAGCACGCTGGGATTTTGGCATGGCTTTATTAAATCAAGGGGACGTGCGCCGGGGCAGCGGGAGAGCCTCTGCCAGGCTGGGAGCCGCGCTAGCATACAGCATGGAGGGCTCCGTGCTGAGCTCTAACGTATCCTGCCAGTAAGATGCACTGATTTCCGACGGGCCGTTCATGGACTCCGGGGCGGGCTCTGCTCACGTAGCAGCTGGCAGTGGAGGAGGCAGCACCAGGCCCTGTCTAAGCCTTTCCCCTTGTCCCAGACTTTGGAGAGATACCATGATGATGGTTTCGGCCCAGGTGGTTTTACCGCCCTGGCAAGGGAGATCCCCTTCTCCTCCTTGCACGACTCAGTGTAGTTGAGAGTGGAGACCTGGCCCTTGCACCGCAGGCAGGTCCCCCTGCAAAAGCTGACTACAGCCTCCCGCAGGGAGGATCTCAGCTACACAATTTATGGTGATGGGAGATTGCTCTCAGGCTTTCCCGCTCGCTTGCTCCTTTGACCTTTTGGCTCAGGGCAAGAGCCGAGGGGGCATCTGAACTCCAAGGCCTCCCAGCTTGGGGCTTGCATGTATTTGGAGCCGTGGATTTGGGAGTATCGGCAGCCCTGCACTGAAACGTCCAGCGGGTTGCACCACACGGATTTGAACAACTGAGTTCTGCTCAGTCAAAAGTGGGAATGGATTTGACCTGGAAATGAAACTTTATTAAAAAGACAGGGCTGCCGGACACGTCCGACTGCGTCGCTTGGGCTCTCCCTGCCCAGGTGAGTGCTGTTTGCTTCCTCCTTTAATCGAGGGCTTCCCTGTGTGATCAGAGCAGAGACACAGGGCAGGAACCATCTTCCTGGGTCAACAAGTCAGTTCCCAACTCTTGGGAGCAGCCATGCCCTCTGATCCTGGTTGTAAACTGGCTCTGAGAAGCACCTGGAGCTTAGTCTGTTAATGAAGAGGCCGCATGCGCTTGTCCTTGGGCCAATACAGCCTTTAGCTTCCAGAATCCTTTTCCTTCCCTGGTGCTTGCCCCTCAGCCGGCTCCTCTGGATGAGGGAAGGTCTTTTGGGGACAACTACCCAGTGCTGCCCTGGCCAGGTTGCAGCTGGCGAGCCAGTTCAGGTATCCCTGCAGTCCCACATGCTGCATGCCCTCTCGTGCTTCTCATGACACAGGTTCTGTTCTCCAAACTCTTCTCTGTGCCAGGCCAAGGGGCCATTCCCCTTCCTTCAGGTCGTGCTCCGGAGCCAAGCCCCGCTGCCCACAAACAGCTTGGCTTTGTCCCCGCCATTGCTCCGAGAAATCGCACAGAATTTTTCCCACTGGTGGAAATAGCAAAGCTGAGGACGTGTTGCCGCCAAAGGCTCTTCCAGCTGGCGGCTGGTGACTCACCTGACACCAGGTCGCTTAAAATGTGCAGAGAAGAAACGAGGTGACAGTCGCTTTGCCAGCGTCTCACCTTGGGGTGTGTGTGGGGGCGTCACTGGGCGCTGCAAGGACGAGTACGCAGCTCAGCGTTACCCCCTCCTTGCATCATCTGCTGCCCCTCAAGCTCCTTCGCTGGGGTCAAGACAGCTGGTGACATGAACAAGTGCCTTCGCCCCAGCCTCAGGTGCGGAGAGCTTCTTGAGCCTCTCTACCAAGACACTTGAGGGGTAGCCATGGCGGGGATCCTGCACAGAGGCCAGGCTCGTATCTGTAACTGGGATGGTTGCATTGCACCTGTGATAGCCAGGCATCAAAATGCTTTGGAGGGAGCCTGGTTGATCCGACTTATGCAGTGG
>NW_017728991.1:1122697-1123697 GCF_001723915.1 Gavialis gangeticus | reverse complement strand
GTGTGTGTGGGGGCGTCACTGGGCGCTGCAAGGACGAGTACGCAGCTCAGCGTTACCCCCTCCTTGCATCATCTGCTGCCCCTCAAGCTCCTTCGCTGGGGTCAAGACAGCTGGTGACATGAACAAGTGCCTTCGCCCCAGCCTCAGGTGCGGAGAGCTTCTTGAGCCTCTCTACCAAGACACTTGAGGGGTAGCCATGGCGGGGATCCTGCACAGAGGCCAGGCTCGTATCTGTAACTGGGATGGTTGCATTGCACCTGTGATAGCCAGGCATCAAAATGCTTTGGAGGGAGCCTGGTTGATCCGACTTCTGCAGTGGGGGGAAAGAGGGAAACACTTGGAAGCTGGCAATGCAGCTGCCTAGGGGTCTCGGCCCAAAGTATGCGATCTTGGGTAAGTCCCTGTGCCTCCATGTTTGAAAAGTCTCCTATCCCAACGCCCAGGAAGTTGGTGGGGTGATTGCAGGGCGAGGGGTCACGAAGGCTGGGGAAGGGACTTGAATGGCCTTGCCCCAGAAGAGATGCTGGCTCCTGGCTTAGTGGTTGCAGGGAGAACAGAGACTGGCAGGATTCCCATTGCTCTGCAGACCCATTGTCACTTGAGGTCCAGGCAGGCAGCGCAGGCTCCACGATGTCCGGGCTTTCCCGCTCCAGCTCTTCCACCTCGCCTATGCTGTGCCCAGCCCACGGAGCTGGCTCAGCCCTGGAGCAGACAAGCTGGTGCCAAAGGCAGCTGGGGAAAGAAAGGCCTGGCAGATCAGTGGAAGTCGGTTCGATTCGTATCTCGTTCAGCTCTGGGACTTTTGGGAAACAGCTGCCTGAGGAGGGTCTGATGCCATGTCAGCACTAAGCCCCTCTCTCCCCCATTTGCAGCCACAGCACAGAAATCCAGCTGCGTTGGCATAGAAACAGCAATGGGCCTGACGCAGCGTCATTGCAACCGTTACACAACTCCATTAAATATAGTCGGAAAGGGCTGCAGAGATTTCGGGGGGGGGGGC
>NW_017728991.1:1111606-1122636 GCF_001723915.1 Gavialis gangeticus | reverse complement strand
CCACACCAGGTGCTGACTTCCAAGTAACTCAGAGCAATAGGGAGGGGGTTAAGCCACCAGCCGCAAGCTTCCGAGCCCTGCTGCTGTGGAGGTGGCCTGGTACCCCCAGGGCAGCTCTGCGCAAGGTGCTATTTAAAGGCCGTGTTGCTTGCAGAACTCTGGCTGTATTCCCCTCTGCCCCGGTGCTCATACATTATTTGCAGAGACAGTTGCAGGAGAACGATTGGCGCGACAGCCCACTTCAGCCGCAGAGCTCCTTCGGGAGCCGCGGGGAGGCCGCAGCCAGGGAAGGCAGGCAGGAGGCAAAGCCTTCCGCAGGAAACGAATTCTCTCTTGCCAGGGAGCGGGCGAGAAAGGCAACCTCATCTTGGAGAACTTCTCCCCCTCCCTGCTGACTTCCACTTGGGGTCAGACGATCTCTGCATTCACAAACAAGTCACGGGAAACGCCATGGAGACTGGATCCCGTGTCGACTGCATTAGAAATGCTTAGTGGAGGGTCTGTGCTTGCTGTGCTGTGTGCAGCGGGCACCTCTGTGGCACAGTCTGTTTTCCATCGATCAGAACTTTTTGTTTTGGCTCTGCCGAGCAGAGGGGCATGGAGGATGCTGAGGCGCCGGGAGGCTGCCCACAGCAGGGGACGGGAGGAGTGGGAAGATATGTGGGGGCAAGAGGCAGAGAAAGCAGCATGAGACCACTCATAGCCGGAGGGGGAGAATTAGCAATAAGCCGAGTCTCTTTGAGGAAGGCCTTGCCTTCAACTGAGCCTCTGGCCAACTTCAACTTCTGGCTTCGAGCAGGCATAAATCCTAAACGACTAGAAACCAGCACAGAGCCAGGGAGTGGCTCAGTGGAGAACCACACCGCTGTGTGCCCAGAGCTGCCTCCTGTTAGCCCAAAGCTCACCCATGACCCTGGCCCTATGTTCTCCATCTCTCCAGAGTGCTAGGGAGTGCCGTGGGTTGAAAGATGTGGCATACGAGAGGCTCACGAGTTGCTGCAGGTCTGTCCAAACCAGCACAGCTCCTCCTCGGGCTGTGGCAGGAGGGGGTCACAGCAAGGCTGGAAGGAGAGGCAGCAGCTTTGAGCACTGGGTGGGGGAAGAGAATGAGAACAGCACGGTCCTGCTGTTAAGGAAAATTGGACCTGAGCAAGCAGCGAGCTGGGAGCCAGCGTTCAGGACTCAAGCCATTCCCTTCTCCATGAATTAAAGATTGCAGGCAGCTCTGGCAGACTTGGCTGCACAGCCCGGAAGCACCGTGGAATGGGCAACTTCACATCCAGCCCCGAGTAACTGCGCTCTGCCCAGAGGGCCGAGCAGATCCGCATGACGCGCCTGCCTGCTGGGCAGGCCTGGCTCTCCTCCGAGCTGGGAGCCCAGCAGCTCTCAGGCCGGCTCGTCTCAGACTGCATCAGACACACGACGGATCAGAGCAGGGGAGAGCGACCAGACCAGAGCAAAGCGAGGGAGTTCACACAGCATCTGCCCTTCTCCACCCTCAACTCCACCCTCCACCTCAGCACTAAGCCTGCCCAGACACAGAAGTCACATTGATGTCACTCATTTACTGACAGGCCTGAGCTCCAAACAGGGCTGGCTTTGGGCTATGGCAGGCAAGCAGTGACCCTGTCTCTACCCAGCTCTCACCCCGCTCAGCAGAGGGAGGCTGTCTCTTGATCGTTCAAAGCACTGATCACAACAGCCATTGCAGGAGATGAGTTGGTGAAACCATTAGAAACACTTTATTGTTACAGCACATTGTAGAGGTCACACGCCGCTCCTGGCTTTTCCTTTCAAGGACACACAGTACAATCTGTTTGGTACAGGGACTAGAACAGGAAGTTGATGGCAATCTGCTTTCAAACCTTCCCATTAGTGTTCAGCAGACGACACAACACTGCCTTCATCAAGCAGAGGGCTGCGCTAACCTCTCCGGTGCTAGCCCAACTGCCTGCCTGGGCTATGAGTCTTCAGCCAAGCTGGAGACTTAGACAGAGCTTTGGGCAGGAGGTCATGGAGGGTAAGCAGAACAGTTAGCTCCCTGACTGGCAGCTAAGGGCACTTGACACATCAGCTGTGCTACCCCTCTCGGGCTGCCTCGCTTGCATCTCTCTTGTTACTGCGACGTTCGCTAAAGACAGGAACTGGAGCATAAAAAGTGTTTCCCTTTCCTCGAGCACAGTGATACGCGACAGCCCGGCCTAATGGAGCGTGTTCACAATACTAAAGGGGGGGAAAAAACTGCACCAGTGCAAAACACCCCTCCTTTGAGTTCGCTGTAATCACCCAGCATGCGCTCCCATTAGCCAGAAGGGGTTAGCTGGGGCGAAATCAAAGGAGCCAGCAGAAAGGCAGCTAGCAAGAGGTTAAAATGACTGGGAGAACCTTGTGTTCAGCAGTGAAAAGGAGCCACAGTGATGTTCGGATGAGGTCAGGCCTCCCTCTAGTGGTCCATTACAGGATATTCAAAGGCTGCTACAACCAGGAACAAAGCAAAACCTTTTACAAAAAATGGGGAGGTGCATGAGGGACAGGAATGGAGAATCTCTTGCCTTCATCTCGGGGTCAGCTCGGCTGCTGTTCCAAAGAGGACTGGTGGGGCAATGCCTGGGCATTTACTCCAGATGAGTGCATGGAAAGGGCCTTGCTTTTGTCATGGCTTGTCAGCTGCAGGAAGAGGTGGCATTTCTTTCTTCCAGACACCAACTGGTAAGGTCGCATCTACTCAGAAAAGGGATCCATCAGCCATGAGGCCAAGGGTGCCCAGGGTACCTGCTGGTACCTTGACTCTGTGGGAAATGCTACTTGGGGATCTAATGCAGATGGCCTGGAGAGCCTGACACTCCAGCCACCCTGCACCCCTGGCAGGAAAGAGCTCAAAAAGTTCAGCCCTTGGAAACCAACAATGAAGGGAAAGCTTCCTTCTGAAGGAACACTTCTGTTGCTGGCCCATCACTGTCCTCTGGGAACCTGCAGAGTCTCTGGGAACATTTATTATCTAGCACCAGGTCATGTGTTCCCCTGTCATCAAGCAGCACCCAAGGAGCCCTCCAGAGACCGTGCGTCTCAATGCCTCAGTGTGGAAACGAAGGGTCCGCCTTCACGGAAGGGAGAGCAGGCCACAGGCTGCATTAGCCCGAGCCACATCTGTAAGCTGACAAGCCTCTGTTGGAGATGCCTGGGACTGCGCTAGCTCCAACGGATGGATACACCCAGCTGCACCCTCGCTAGCTGGCCTGAGGCTTTTGAGAACAGAAGGTTGGTTCAAGACAGATGGTAAATCCCTTCCGACAGCCACACCAGGCTGTGCCCTCCCATACCACAGGAAGGGCAAAGGGTCCTCAGCAGGTTTATCAAGTCCTGGAACTAACTGGCCCTTACTCTTTGCCATCTTCAGAGGAGGAAGTCAACCTTCAGCGTGATAATTTGTGAAGCTACATGCTTCGCTCCTGTGTAGAACCCGTCCCCCATTCACACCGCCCAAGCAAGAAGCAACAGATGCAGGGAGGACAGCTGACAGCAGAACGTCTCATCCGTCCACCTGCATGTGGCACAGACAACACGTGGGCCAGCCACAGAATAGGCATAGGGCAGCTTTGGGGCAGCACTGCAGGCAGGAAAATCCTGGCTCTGCTCTCAGGAAGCTCATCGAGTTCCTACACCTTCCGTTCTGTTCAGCCATGTGCAGCTCTGGAGACGTCTGCAGGCCAGTGGGCAGAGCACAGTCGGCACGGGAATCCTTCCCTGCTGCATCTGACTCATGTCCTGGCAGGAGACGGGGTCTTTTCCATCTCGTGTTGGAACAGTCTCTCTCTCATTACTGCTGCTGCAGCCAACTGCCCTGTCGGCAGTGTGGAGATCCTGGCCCAGAAGAGCAGGCTGGTCTCACATGTAAACGAGCTTTGAATGAGATTCAGTGAGAGGCAGACAGTCTCATGGGGGCTTGAGCTACAGAAGTTGCAGAAGTATTACGACTCCTTTCTTCGCTCTGTTGAGCGAGTTTCCTCTTTGGCACGAGACCCTGTCACTGCCCACAGGAGCTCAGAAGCGGTGGCCCCTTCCAGTCTGGCTGCAAACTGCCCATGACCTTGTGATCTCTCCTCAGACCCCAGTAACCTGCCTGCTAGAGTGACTGAGATGGGGACAGGAGTCAGTGGAGCCCCTTCCACAAGCAGAACCAGGCAAGAGCAGCTGAGAGAAGAACAAGAGAACAAGAAGGCCCTGAGGAGAACACCAGCCCCTTCCCGATGCAGGACATTGCCTGTGCAAACCACGTAATGCACGCACACGGCTCCAAGAGGAGGCCCTCATAGGTACAGGAACAGTGAGGGCAGCGCTGGCTGCAAAGACAGGTCTGCACTTGAAACCAGGCCGGCGGGAAGCATTTGGCTTTGGAAGTGTTACAGTCATTGTCTAATCCAGAGACAGCGCAGCTGAGTGAGTTCAGAATTTAAATTACAAAAAAAGAAAGCACTAGAAAATAATCTTGAGCAAGAGCGAGAACTGGCCAGGCTCCCCATGCTGTGCAGGGAACCCTGCTCCAGTACACCCACCCAGCGCAGCTGGGGCGCTGGCAAGGCGCTCCTTGCTGCCAGTGCATGTTGGGATTCTGAACCGTCCTGGGTGACAGCTACTCGGGGAAATCCCTGGGGGTGGGAATTATGATGCTGCCACCAGTTCTGGCTTTGGCCTGACCTTGACTGGCGATGCTTCTGTGGAGGAAAGAGAAACTTGTTACTGAACAGGAAAATAAGGGCCAAGTCTGAGCAGAGAGAGGGGACCATTTCCCTTTCCTCTGCTGAGTGATAAGCACTTAGGCAGCACCTGGGAAATGTACTAAATGCTGCAATAAGAATAATGCTGTTTATCCAGCATCCTCCTGTCTGCCTTAGGCTGCTCAAAGCAGCTCCAACAAGGTTTCAACAACTACCTGCTGCAAAGAGTCTCTGAAAGCAAAGAGCCACAGTCAGCCTGTGCCTTGAGCCACACACCCTGCCAGAGCAGACGGTTTCCTGGAAGCGCTGGTTGAACAAGCTGTCCCATAACCAGTTACAAGACCCTTCCGGGGGACTCAGTTGATCCTAACTCAACAAGCAGGGCTTGTGGTTAGCTGCAGTGTCTGACTACAATGCAGTACAGGCTATGGTCAGGGTACAGCGCAGTTCTGCTGACCCACATTTGCTGTCCAGCTGCCGCAGCCATAACAAGGCTTCCTATGGCCAGACTCCAACACAAAGAAGATGGCTCCTTTCTCCTGGACCTAACAGCCTCCCGCAGTCGGTCTCTTCCTGTTCTGCAGCCTGCAGGAGGTTCCGATCCTTCACCAGAGTCACTTCACCAACCCCTGACTGGTTCCAGCCTCATTTCACAGCCATCTCCAAGGGCAGACTCTGCAGCCCTTCAGCAAGGACACATGCATAGGATTCCAATTCCTTCCTCCCCAAAACCAGGCTACAGACTGGCCACATCTGGGCTGTTTCTCCCTTTTCACCTACTTAGTGAGTTAGCTGCACAGCTGCATCCCCTGCGCTGGGTGGCTCAGGAGCGAGCCAGCACGCAGCCCCTTTCTGGAGGCCGGAGGCACCATCTCTACAGAACCCATGCTCCATGGGCCTTACGTTCCAAGACTTCAGGGTGCTCACAGACCCTGTGGATGGGCCTGGTTTAAGAATATACAAAGAACCAGACAGATTAGATTTGAACCAGAGTCTCGTATTGTTAAAGTAGCTGGCCTGGCAGCATTGGCCTCTGCTTTTATAGATTCCTGAGCTGAACCCACATTCGAGGAAGGATGGGGACCAAGAACTCCAGTGATCTTTCCAACAGGACAGGTATTAAGGGTCTCCACTGCCCAACAGATTCACTGCAGTAGAGGATTGTCATTCAAGACGAGCAGATCCAAGCAGAGGGTAACGGAGCCTAGCAGTACACTCAGCAGGTGCATCAGGTGAACAGCAGCGGGGGCTGGGACACCAAGAGGACTGCAAGTCAGAATTAGGCTGAATTGAACAGAACTACGTGCACAAGGGGGACTTCCACAGTCTGTGCCAAAACTACCCTAGTCACTCAAAAGCCTGTGAATGAGGCGGAGGAGGATAATGGCCCACACACTGCCTTTATGTTAGTGAGAAGGCACACGAGAAGCAGAAGATATAGAAGCAAAGAGACAAGATCTACCTGGGATCTTTTCTTCCGGGAGTGGCTGTGTAGGAACCTCAGGGAGCTCGATCTGTTCCTGTAAGGATACAGCACACATCACACAACACTCAGCCATGTGCCGGTTTCCGATCAAAGACCCTGCTACCACACTTCTGCACTGAGCTTGTTTGGAAACAGAACATCATAACATGTGCCCCCAGAGCTCCAGAAGGCTGGGCTGCTTGGGGCAATGGGGTTTAGTTCTGTCCAGGGAAGACCTGGCTTTCAAAAACACTGCTTGCTGCGGGCATAGATTAGCCATGAATCTCCTTCTGGCAGAGTTGGCTGAGGATCCCCACTGTCCTAGTCTCAACAGACTGCAGGTTTCCTGCAACCTCCACCCTAGAACCTGGACGAGCCACAGCTCCACAGGGCGGACAGAAGGAGAACACGACCAAATAAATACAAAGCCACAAGCGTGGGCTGGAACAACTCAGGTCCTAGTCTGGAAAGCTGGGACTATTACCCAGAAAGGTCAGGGGCCCTGATACAGCAGACTGCTCTCCACAGCAGAGAGGAAATAAAACATCACCCTTGAAAATATTCAGCATGGTTCCAAAATCTCCTGAGTACCGATTTGCTGATGAACATGTGCAGCTACAATTAAGCTCTCCTTGGCAAAATCAAGTCAAATGCCATCTCCACAGGCAAAACAACCCCTCTCCCCTGATAAAAAACTGCCACTTGAAAATTGTGGATTAAAAGTAATTTCTGGAGCATGAAATTAAGGCTCACCTGAGTAATGGCATTTAGTTCTTCTAAGATGGCATCTTCATCTTCCTCAGTGAAGCTGCCTGCCAGCATCTCGTCTATTTGCTGTGAGGAAGACAGATAAGCCAATGAGCAGGATAAAACAGAAGTAGCTCTGCAGGTTACAGCAAGAAACACACATGCACAAGGCAGTGCAACGGATGTGTGGTGATCGGGGGCTTGTGACACGCAGGGAATCAATGCTCTGGCCTTTTGCTGTATGAGGCCTGGAGTCAAACCCTAATTTGGTCACTTCTGGAATGAGTTTTGGCAGGTCTCAGCCTAGTTGGTAGCAAGAGCGGGTCCCCATTACAAATGCTGCATGACTGGGTGTCTGCTCAGAACCACCACAGGCAGGCACAATACAAACCCTCTGGTATTCCACGGCATCTTGGGTTTCATCTATTATCCTTTCCACTTCTTCTATCGACATGACCTAGGAGGAGACGTTCAAAATTTACACGTGAGAACGGTATACAGGACGCATGGACAAACATCTAGAACTGTGCCTCATTTATTCTGAGGGCATTGTGAGCTCTCTAAGCCATACGTACCTGGTGCATTTTGTTCAGACATTCATTGCCAATTTTTAGGCCTTCAATCACTTTCATTTCAATCTGGGTGAATTCAATATCTTGGACCTGCCATAGGAACAAAAATACAAATGGGTCAGGAGCGGTCATGCTACTATCAACACCCACTCCCCAAATACACAGGCCTCAAACAGACAGCAGGGCTCACGCAGGTGGGATGTGCAGCCTTTCATTCAGAGATCACAAGTTTAAATCCATGCCTCATCCCTAGGAGCTGCCATGAAAAGTAAGTACGTAAAAATGTCCCTCAGTTTGGTGTGCAGCATCCAGGACAGCACTGCAGTCAGGGCTCACTGGCTTCCGTATAGTCAGTCCTAGCATGGACCAAAGTCTGAATGCCCTTCTCAAGACGGTACTCTATCCGCATTATAAATGGCCTCCCTAAAACTGAGGCAAAGCCTGGGCATGGGAAAAGGTTGTACTACTGCTCCGTTGCTGTACCTAGTTAGGAGAGATGGTTAAAGACCAGTTTACACTAGGACCTAGAACTGTGTTAAGAACCATCACAGTGCAACCATGACCCCTGAGGGACTGGGCCCCTGTAGCGTTAGGGGAGCGCCACGTAATCACACCTGGTCAGAAGTGAGCATGTCCCAAAGAGGCTAGTTAACCAGCTGCATGCAGGCTGTTCGCTGCTAGCAGCCACCGACTCTCACATACCATACGTTCCAGGTTGCTGATTTGGTTCTCTGTTTTATCGAGGAGCTGCTCTTGGTAGCGCTTCTTCTTTAGCAAAAACAGGGCTTTTCTGAGGGAACAAAAGAGTAGAAAGAAGTCTCAGAACAAAGACAAGATCACACCACAGCTGTGCTACAAGCAGGGGGGATATTCGTGTCCCTGTAAAGCCACAGCTTAAATGCAAGGACAGAACTCCTCCCATGAGGACAGTGGTTATAAGGATGGGTAAATTAGGCAGATGTACACTATTTGTACCATCGCAGTGTTGCAGTCACCAAAGGGTGCTGAACAGGACAGATGGTTCTAGCTCCACAGAACTTAAAAACTAAGCAGGAGACAAGAGACACACACAGATGGACTGGTAAGTACAAGGAAACTCTGAGCACACTGGCCAACATGATAGCAACAGCCCTGACCCTGGCCAAGTTTCTTACAAGGCTCCCAGTGAAGAGGAATATTAAGAAGGAAGGATCTCAAGAAGAGCAATGAACATGAAAAAGTCTGTCTCACACCCCAGGAAAAAAGCGGTAGAGACACTTTTAGCACAGTGGAACTCTCCACGACACCAGTAAAGCTTGCCTTTGTGAGGGAATTTCCTTGGGCCCGGGCCTGAAAACGTGGAAAAATTCACCCAGAAACAAAGGGCCACCAGAAACCTCACAACCTCCAGCTCCATTAGTCAGGATACATAGAACTACAAATACTAGGATGGCAACCGTTCATAAATAATATACATATTTTTCAATGACGAGCTCCAAGTGCAAGGGGTAGTTATTTGATCTTCACCTCTCCAACATGGATTTAAAACCACCCATGCAGTCGCATCAAAAATAAAAACCTGCTGCAAGAAATACACGACTGCACTTTCCTCTTACTGTGGAGAAAACGCAAGCTCAAACAACAGGTGACCAATGTTGGCTAAGCTGCTTAACAGCCTTGGGGAAGGTGGTCCAATACCATCGTGACAAGCCTGCCCTGAGAACCTGCAGAGGAGAGAAGTTGAGGCCTGCTTTGAAAACGGCACGTCACGAACAAGAGAGAGCGTGCTGCTGCTCCAGAGGATTAGCATGGATCACATCAAATCCTTATCTAGCGTACAAAAGACGAGAACGCTCTTCATGTAGGCTGCTCAGCTGCACCTATCTGCCCCTGCCTGTCACTTGTGGGCTGCAAAACGCTTCCAGGAGGCACAAGGGAAACTAACCAAGCTCTCTTGGGTGATGGGGGTGGGGCTAATGGTCAAGCCCATGCAAAGGCAATGTTTTTGGTGCTGATAGTAGGCAAGGAAAAGCCCCAAAAGGATTACCAGGTGCTTACCCAAGCCTACAAGGTCGAGGAAGGATGGGAAATGTCAGATATTAACAAGGACCAAATGTGATGAGCAGGCTTGGCAGGCAGACCCATCCGCACGGAAATGTTAACCGAGCACCTTCTCTGCAAGGCTGCCCCTGGGCCAGGGTGCTCTGCACCTCTATTTTAATTACAAAATGGAGGAGAGAAAGTCCAGGATGCAAAGCCAGCCTGAGGAGTAGGGAGCGCACAGCTGACAGCCCAGCTAAATGAAAAAAGGGAAAGGAGCCTCACAAAAGAACGAAGGGCTGATGCCACGCAGCAATTTCGGTTGAGGGAAGCCAGGGCATGCTTTTTTAAAAGTGTTTTGCCTTGAAGATTGTCCCCTCTGCCTTTGATCCACCCAGTGATACAAGACCAACAAATCCCGGTCATAATGTTGCACCACGACGGCACAGGGCACAGGCAACAAGCACGGTGGCTCGGTCATACGTATCCCAGCTACAGATCCAGTTAAACCTGGGCCTTGCTGACGTCGCTCTCGGTGTCAAGCCTAAAGATGTGGTGAGGGTGGCTGGGGGATTCCTAAATGCGTCCTGTCTGGGTGGAGGCGTCTGGTGGGATGAGCCTAATTATCAAGAGACTAATCAGAGAAGAACAACGAAAGGAGGAGCAGACACGGCTGCAAAACAAAGATACCGCCAGGTAAACAACCTGGAGAACCAGACTGCATTCGCCAGGGGACTGCAAGAAATGTACAACTCTGCTCAGAGACAATGCCACTCATCACACCAGCTAAGAAATCAGAAAAAAGTGTATCGTTTATTCTATAGCTGCTTGATTGGTCTAATAAAAGGCATCGTCTCTGAGCCAAGAGTTTGAGAGTTTTGCATTTCTGTCTCGGACCAACATGGCTAAGAGAGCACGAGCACGGAGGGTCCCAACACTGACTGATGTCTTTGGACGCCAGACAACGCACCAGCGGCTCCCCGCCTTTCCCTGCCGCGACCCTAAACACCACGTGGGCCCGCGGCCGGAAGAAACGGAAAGAAACCTTTGCCCCACAGGGCAGGAGCAGCCAAACCACAGTCGCCCCAAGCAAGAGGCTGCGGCTGCGCGGGGCCAACGGGACCCTAATGTCAGTTAAGTCACGAGGAGCCAAGCGAGCTCTCGCAGCCAGCTGGGGCTGGCCTCTATGGAAACCCGGGCCCCCCGCCGTCATGGCTCCCGGCGTGGGGGCTGCTGGGAAACGGCGCGATGCAGGGCCCCACTTACTCCTTCTTGCCATCGCGCAGCAGCTGCCGGGCCACGGCGCGCTCCCGCTCCAGCTGCAGGTGCAGGCGGCGCTGGTACTGCTTCAGCTTGTCCCGCTGCTGCTTCAGTTGCTGGAAGAGGTAGAGAGCCGCACTCAGGACGACGAGCAACCAATGGGCTCGGGCTGCAGCCGCGGTAAACTGAGGCTGGGCGGACGATGACACCGCCTCTCCCCCACGGCCCCCCCCCACGTCCCCTCCAACTCCC
>NW_017728991.1:1105935-1111417 GCF_001723915.1 Gavialis gangeticus | reverse complement strand
GCACACGGGCGTGTGCGCTAGGGGCGGGGGGGCACATGGGTGTGCATGCATGGGGGAGGGAGTGCACATAGGCGTGCATGTGTAAGGAGGGGGTGCACCTGGGTGTGCATGCGCGGGGCAGGAGGGGTTCACACAACTGCGTGCTCGGGGCAGGGGTGCACATGGGTGTGCAGACACGGGGCAGAGGGTGCGCAGGTGTGCATGCATGGGGGAGGGGGTGCACATAGGCGTACGTGTGTAAGGAGGGGGTGCACCTGGGTGTGGATGCACAGGGCAAGGACACCGGGAGCGCGGGGGGCTGCTCCCAGGCGCAGGGGCCCCCGGGGATGCAGCTAGGTAGTGGGGCGCTGCGGAGCCTGCACCGTTCCCTCCCAGGACCCACTGGGTCTTCAAGCACACTTGAAACCTGACGTTGTCCTTGTTACCGCACAAATCTCCCCGCAAAGGGAAGGACCATCTGACTTGGTCAGCCAGGATCCTCCAGCGCCGGGACCCACGTTGTCACTTGTTCGGCAGGCTTCGTTTTTCACAGCGGTGGAGCGGGGAAACCGGATTTGCACAGCTCCAGGCTGGGTTTTAAACTGTGGCGAGGGGGAAGAGAGGGCGGATGTCATCCAGCAGCTTCGGTTCAAGCGCTTCACACATTGCATCCTCCCCAGTGCCGTTATTAAGCATGTCAGGCCTGCTCTGCCGCCGCCCATAGAGCGACTCATAATGGCCTTTTTGCTGTGCGGGTAATTTAGACGGACTTGATGACGAGATCTCCAATGTTTGTTGAAATGCCTCGCTGGACTTTTTTTTTTTTTTTTTTTGCCTGTTACCAGCTGCAAATTGCTACCCAGCGGTCACAGGCCTCCAGAGCGGTTGCAGCAATCCTGTATGCCCCTCTGGCTTCTCGGACTTAGCACTCGCAGCCCTTTTCAGGAACACTAATTTTTTTTTGAAGATACACATGAAAAGAAAATGTAAAATATTAGCTCACGGCATCAATCCCCTGCAGGGAACGTGAGCCGGGAAGGCTGCCGGGGTCCCCCAGGTCCAGGGAGACGGGAGTCTGGAAGGCACCGAGAATAAAACCTGCAGGAGAGGCATTGCTGGGTGCCACTTAGAGATGCTGAGGACCTGCAGGAGACATGATGCCTGAAGGGGAGAAGATTCATAGATGTCAGGGTCAGAAGGGACCAAAAGATCATCGAGTCCGACCCCTGCATAGGCAGGAAAGTGTGCTGAGTTCAGATACCCAGCCAGATGCCCATCCAGCCTCCTGTTGAAGACCCCCAAGATAGGGGAGAGCACCACCTCCCTTGGGAGCCTAGTCCAGACCTTGGCCACTAACTGTGAAGAAGTTCCTCCTAATGTCCAGTCTAAATCTGCTCTCTGCTAGCTTATGGTCATTATTTCTTGTGACCCCCAGGGGCGCCTTGGTGAGCAGAGCCTCACCAATTCCTTTCTGCGCCCCCACGATGAATTTATCGGCAGCCACAAGGTCGCCTCTCACCCTTCTCTTGCAGAGGCTGAAGAGGTCCAGGTGCCCTCGTCTCTCCTCGTAGGGCTTGGCCTGCAAGCCCTTAACCTTACGAGTGGCCTCCTCTGGACCCTCTCCAGGTTGTCCACATCCCTCTTGAAGTGGCACCCAGAACTGGACGCAGTACTCCAGCTGCGGCCTGACCAGCTCCTGACAGAGGGGAAGTATCACCTCCCCGGTGCTGTTTGTCATGCATCTGCTGATGCACGATAAAGTGCCGTTAGCTTTGCTGATGACTTCGTCACGCTGACGACTCACGTTCATCTTGGAGTCCATTAGGACTCTGAGATCCCTTTCCACTTCCGTGCTGCCGAGCCGGGTCATTTCCTAGGCAGTAGGTGTGCTGGACATTTCTCCTCCCTAGGTGCAGCACTTTGCATTTCTCCTTGTTAAATCACATCCTATTGTTTTCTGCCCATTTGTCCAACCTGTCCAGGTCTGCCTGCAGTTGTTCCCTGCCCTCCGGTGTGTCCGCTTCTCCCCACAGTTTTGTATCATCTGCAGACTTTGGCAGAGTACACATCACTCCCTTGTCCAAGTCACGGATGAAGACAATGAAGAGTATCAGTCCAAGGACCGAGCCCTGCAGGACCCCACTGCCCACGTCCTGCCAGGTTGATACCGACCCATCCACCACCACCCTCTGGGTACAACCCTCGAGCCAATTTGCCACCCACCCGACTGTGTAATTATCCAAGTCACTGCCTCTTAACTTTTCACCAGTATGGGGTGGGATACCGTATCAACGGCCTTCCTGAAGTCTGAGTAAACGATGTCTACCCCTACTCCTGTGTCCAGGTGTTTTGTAACCTGGTCACAAAAAGAAACTAGATTAGTCAGGCATGATCTACCTGCTACGAACCCGTGCTGGTTTCCCCTCGGCATAATTTTTCCTGCTGGGCTCTCACATATATGAGCCTTAATAATCTTTTCAAAGACTTTGCCAAGGATGGAGGTGAGACTGACTGGCCTGTAGTTGCCTGGATCCTCCTTCCTCCCCATCCACCACCACTCTCTGGGTACGACCCTCTAGCCAATTTGCTTGTACTACCCGACATCTGCTGGGAGCAAATTCCCACCGTTCATGCAGGTTCCTATCCTGTGTGCAGGACCTCCACCTGACGCAGGAGGTACATGGTCCCACCATGGGGAATGCTGTACTGGACCTGGTACTGGCAACGGGGGATGACATGGTAGGGGACCTACAGATCGGTGGTCACCTGGGGGACAGTGACCACCAAATAACAGAATTCACCATAAGGCGCAGAGTGGGAAAGGTGACTAGTAGGGTGGAAGTGCTAGACTTTAGGAAGGCTGACTTTAGCGAGGGGGAAGGGGAGGTCAAGCCAGTGCAGAACAGGCATTTTGGGCATGCATTGTCCTGTAACCGATGGTGCTCAGGGAGAGCAGCCATCTCACCGTTCCTCCACCAGGTGCCACTGCGGGTCCATGCAGCCGTCCAGGCTGCGCCAGGGAGCTGCGAGGCTGCGGTGCTGTAGCAAGCTGGGGGATACCCTCTCCCATGCAGGCTGCTGCACACCCAGGGGTGTCCCAGGGTGGGTCTTCACACCCCTGCAAAGCTGCACATTTGACTCCATTTCCACCAAGGGCAGCAAGCAACCCAGGCATGTAAGGAAGCTGCAGGAAGCCCCCCACCTCCACCTCCACCTCCCAGTCCCAGCACACGCCAGACCTGAGACAGCCATGGAGGAAACGCGAGTGCTAGCTCTGGGCGCTGGGTCTCGGGGGCACGAGCACATGCATGTTGCCTATCTCCTGAGAGCGCAGGTGTGGCCGGGACTGCAGCTTCAGGGCTGCAGCAAAAGAGGCAGGAAGACAAAATTTGACATGCACCAGGGAGGTTGGAAGAGGGATGTGGCTTTCTCGAGCTGACAGAGGAGATGCTGGGACATCCCAGGTTGCAGCACCTGGTGGGGATGGGGGCAGCCAGGCCCTGTGAGATGCTGCTTTGCAAGAGGAAAAAAGGCTGCTCCCATGCGCACGTCCTTGGAGACATGGAGGGAGCTGAACGTGGCGTGATCCCCACAGGAGCCAGGTTTCAAACCCTAAAGCCCGGTGAACACAATTGGCTATAGACTTGTTTTTGGAGAATGTTTTCTTTCGTGCAACCCGACCGGGAGGAAAAAAGGCTGGGCCAGGAGACGTCCAAGGAGCCCTGCTCAGGTCGGACAGACCGAGGAAAGGAGGGCGCGCAGGAACGGAGCAGGGACCCCTCGGGGACGCAAGGATGTGCCCCTGGCCTACGGCTGGGAAGCGACTTGCCTGGTGGACATTCAAAGGGACCAAATCCATGGGTCTCCTGCACTTGAGCGCACGGGGTTGCGAGCAGCATGCGCACCTTCAGGCCTTCACGGGGACAGGCAAAGAATCAATCTTGCAGGAAGCAGCCGTGACATTTCCCGAGGTCGCACAGGCTCCCTCGCTCCGCTGGCAGGGACCTCGCAGCAGCCGCGTGCGAGGGGGAGGAGAGCAGACTTTACGTATGGAGCCAGGGCAGGGGGGCATCTCGGAGCAGCAAAATGGACTGACCCCCTAGGGAAACCAGCCCCAACCCTTTGGCAGCTTGGCCCCGCCAGACCAGCAGGCACGGGTGTGGGCGCACGTCTGTACGGGCAGTGCCACGTGGTGGGTGATTTAAGTTTGCTTCAATGGGAGCACTTTGGCACGTTTTCCTGGCATCTGCTGAGCCTGGCCTGGCTCCCCGTGAGCCCTGGGGATTGCAGAGACGGAGGTCAGGAAACAAGGCAGCTTGGTGCAGGGGATGAGAGTGGGCCCTGGGACGTGGACCAGCAATTAATAGGATCACCTGCTCTCTAATCAGCCTAGAGGCAGCCCTGATAGAAGAGACACTGCTGGGCCCCATGTGCTGGCAGGGATCGGCTGGGGAGCAGGAGCTGGGACTCACGTCTGGCCTCGATGCCTTCCCCTTGGCTCCTAGCTCTGCCGCCGGCATGGGTGCACGTGGTATGAGGAGCCCCGTGGCTGCAGCAGACATGGCTGTGGTCGTGGCACAGCCGGAGGGGAGGATGCAGCACGTGGTCTAAACACAAGCCACATCTCCGATGCAAGAGGCAGCGATTGCCCCCACCAAGGTCTCCTGGGGAGCTCGGGCTCCATAGGACCCTTCCCCGGCAGCGAGCACGTGGTGGGTCTGGTCCGTGACGAAGCCGCCCGCTTTACACAGGAGGAGGGAAGCGAACCCAAGTCGCTGTCCCCACCGGCCCGCGAGGCCAGGAAATGCACTGCACCACGGCCTCCATTCGCTGCCACAAGGAATAATAGGAACTGCCAGCGGCGGCTGGTGGCTCCCTGCCTACCTGCCAATAGTCGCCCCAGGTGCTGATGAAGTTATTGATTTTGCAGCTCGTCCGTGGGCTGCAGCACATCCAGACTGCAGCAGTCGCCTCCGTGTTACCTGAAAAGCTTCCCCCCGTAACGTGGGCCTGGCCAGAGCTGCCAGCCAGGTGGACCTTGCTTTGTATTGGGGCAAGAGGAAAGAAACAAGAAGAGCTGTCCAAGGAGAGCGGTCGCTCCTTAAGGGGACGATCCTCCAAGCCCAAAGGGAGGTAATCCCAACATGGATCAAAGGGGGCAGGAGGGCACACAAGTCCCCGTTGCTCACCAAAAGCATCCGGGAACGTCTCCTAGCTAAAAGGGAGGCGCACACCCGATGGCAGGGAGGGGCCATCCCCAGAGAGGACTACACTGCAGTTGCTTGGGGCTGCAGGTGGGGGTCAGGAAGGCCAAGGCGGAGATGGGACTGGGACTAGCGACCCGGATCAAGGACAACAAGAAGTCCTTTTCTAAATACATCGGGGGCAAAAAGAAGGTTCCAGGTAATGTGGGGCCCCTGCAAGACACGCTAGGAAATCTGGTCGTCACATCAGACGACAAAGCTAACCTATTTAATGACTCCTTTGCCTCCATTTTCCTGAG
>NW_017728991.1:1092252-1105652 GCF_001723915.1 Gavialis gangeticus | reverse complement strand
CCCCCCCCCCCCCCCCCCAAAGTAACGACAGCCTCCCTGGCGGCTCCAACTTGCTCTGCCAGGGAAGCAACCAGGAGCCCTCCAGACATCTTGCCACTGCAGACACACGTGCCTTCATGGGACTTTGCTTTCAGGCCTTGGGTCTGCCCAGGCAGACACCCTGAAGGAAAGGGGCCGTGAGGGGCACTGGAGGACCTTGGCAAGCTGGCTGGGCAGGGAGGAGAGGCCACAGAAGTGACCCTTGTGCTGTGATCGTGGCCAGCCTGGCACCAGTCCAGCTCTTGTGGTGTGGACGAGTCTGATTTTCAGAGCCCCAAAGGCATGTCGGCACCCAGCTCCCATTAAGGTCCTCTTAACCCTCGCATTGGTGCTTCTGCAAACCTCTGGACAAGCTTTTCCTGGGGCACCCATCACTGAAGTCACTGTGGGACTGATGCGAGACTGCAAGCAGGAGGGGAGCTGGGGTCTGCCCCAGTGCAAATGGGGGTAGGGGGCAGCCAGAGCATCCCTGGGCATTGCTAACACTAGCCAGAAGCGTGAACACCGGTTGGCATTCACTGCACTGCTCTTCGCTGGATCTGGAGATGGGTCCCACGCCAAACCAGTGCCTGTCCCCTTGTTTCCTGCCTGGGTCAAGTGCTTCAAGCATCAGGTACTGACTGGGGCTGGGAGATGAAGAGATGCTTTTCTCAACCAGTCGCAGGCAAAGTGGTTTGCAAAATTAATAGGAGTGGAAAGAACCTGACTTATTTGATCGCAGCGCTTTAAAAGCTGCAGCCAGAAGAGGCTGCTCCTGCAGATGTGTTTGAAAGCGCTCCGGCACTGGTGCTCCTCTGTAAGATATAGATCAAAGTGGAAGGAGCGCCAGCCTCGGGCTGGGATGATACTCAGAAACCCTGCTTGTTCTCATTGCAACCCTTGCTGGCAAGTGCATCCAAGCACCTTGCAGGAGACCCACTGCAGAGGCGCATCCGCTGTCGACCCCAACCTGTCCTGCAGACTGCCGGCCTGGGCACAGCATGGTGTGCCCTCTGGGAAGAAGCGAGCTGCTCTGGGCCCTCCCATGCACCTGGGCCACGGGCAGGCTCCCGCCATGGTCTCTTGCTTCTGGCGCATTGGCAGAGCTCTGGTGCTGGCCAGCAGCTCCTACCTTACCTGCAAACCGCATGGTGCAGCGCTGGGGCCAGGGCCCTGACGAGCCCTTGCTAAAAGCTACAAACGGGGCCAGGGTTTTGCTTCCTGAGGGGTCCAGGCTCTCCTCTCTGCTACCGTCTTCAGGGAGCAGCTGAAGACAGCGGAGGCAATTGCGCTCTTGGCCACTCCCAGGTGACAAGATTTTGCTCTGTTGCCTTCTTTGTTCTAAAGGAAGAGAAGGATTCAGTGGGAAAAATGAACCTCGCCTTGCAGATGTAATATCAGAGGGAATAACTACTACTACATGGATAGCTCCTGGATATCACATGGTTACCACTCCTTTATTTCTCTCCACTTCCTAAATCTCGAAGGAGAGACTTCTGGCCTCTTTAGAAATAGCCTTTGACATTGCACCCACAAAACAATGGGCACAAGGAACATACTTGAACGAACAAACCCCCTCCAGTAGCCACTCATAGTGCACAGGGTTGACTTTGCAGCTGCTCAGCATCTAATCACTCTTAGCTGGATATACTGAAGCAAACAAAGGGAAAGAAAATAGTTTCACATGAGCCTATTAAGATGTAGCCAATTTTGGAAAGGAGGCAGAAAACGGTCCAGAGGGAAACGAATGGTGGAACTGTTACGAGTGGTTCAATGAAGACAAACCTCAACCAAAGAGGAAAGCTGTTTGGGCCTCGCAGGTCCTGCCCTCTGATGGGAAAGGTCACCCACACTGAGCCAAGAGTTCCCCGTGGTGACGACCCAGGAAGGCCCCAGGCTTTGTATCCCAGCTAATTGGGAAAACGCAGTAAATTAATTAAAGCAAAAACCACATGGGGGGGGCAGGGAATGAGCTCCTTCGTCAGACACATCGATGCAGGAAATCGTAATCAATTTCCAGCTGTGCTGGAGACATACAAATGGAAAGGATGTTGTGAAGGGAAAGGGCTGAATCAGATCCACCCCAAGCCCTACAGCAGATGCAGAATACAGGCCCGTGCAGCGGTATTTTTATCCAGCAATTGAGGTCTGTTTTCATGTTGCTCTTGTCACTGATGGCTCTATAAGCGGCGCCTGCGGAGATGCTAAGATGTGTCACGCTATTAATTGCACTTTCACTCAGAGAGCTCCTTTCATCTGCCAGCATCCCAAAGCACCTTAAATAGTGACGCACGAGCTACATCAGGGGCTTGCTTCAAGCCCTGGCCCAGGTGGAGCGCCGTGGCCATTTAGCAGTGGGAAGCAACGCGTTGCAGGTGCTTCGGGTGGGGGATGAAGAACACATCTCATTGAAACTGTGCAGGGAACATCAAGTAGAAAGAAGGCGGCTCCCCGAGGAGAACACGAACCCGCACAGCCCTGCCTATCATGGCCCAAAAGCGTTAGGACATCTCTGAAAGACAGTAACCCCGTCATCCACCCCCTTTGCAACACAACCCGAGCTGGTTACAGCGTGACTGAGTGGCTGCTGGGAAGAAGCATGAGAAAAGAAAGGCAAGCACAGTCCCAGGCCAGGTACATCCCATGGAGATAGGGAAGTATCAGTGCCATTGCACGAGGCCTTGGATGCTCCCTGCACCTGGAACATGGCATGCAATTGTGTCCTGTTTCATAGCATCGCAGATGATGAGGGTGGGAAGGGACCTCAGGAGGTCACATCTAGCCCAACCCCCTGCTCCAAGCAGGACCGGGCCCAACTACATCATCCCAGCCAAGGCTTTGTCTCACCAGGTCTTTAAAACCTCCAAGGATGGAGACTCCATCACCACCCTCCTTGTGAGAAAGTTTTTCCTCAATTTCCCTTGCTGCAGCTTGAGCCCATTGCTCCTTGTCCTGTCACCTGCCCTCACTGAGAACAGCCCAGCTCTGTCTTCCTTCAGAGCAGACTCAACCACGGCTCACGACTCAAGCCTTGCTGGCACTTGCTCCCTTCTGCCCAGCTCTGGTAGGAGGAAAGGCAAAGCCTCTTCTCCGAAAGCATCATCCCAGAATAGGCTGCCTGCTGCAGCCGCCTTTGGATCTAGCAGGTGTCTACTACCAAACAGGCCACAACAGGAAGCAAGCTCCAAATTTGACCCAGATGCGTCAGCACTAACCACAGCACCCAGGGCTCTGGGAAGAGTGAGTGGAAAGAAAATTTGGATGACCAAAACCCGTTTTTAAGGCACCAACATGACAGCAGTGTTGGAGCCCATCCCTGTTCAGCACAGCATTTAAGCACCTGCTTCGCTGGATAGGGTGGGATGGTGGGCAGGTGTGGGAGACCCCATCAGATCGCATCAGAGATTGTGTCCTCTCTCCTCCAAATGGAGCCACTTTGGGTAAATGTCCTTCCCCTCGCCCCCCAACCCCAAGGCAGGCTCAGAAGGAGTGGAGGGAGACGTGGGGAGGGACAGCCGATGTCCTGCAATCCCCACATCAAGAATTATTACCTGGCACAGCTTATGAACGATTCACTCTCCACCAGGCCAAGCTGCAGACAACTCGAGTCACTATAAATCCATACTCCAGCTGTGGGGTTTCAAATCAAGTTATTTTTAGATGCATCTTGTCTGTGACATGACACCCTCTCGGGTGATCAAAGCTCAGCTAAACAATTAGGAACTGGAAGATGAAGGGCCCCGACTTCCAGAAAGGACTGATTTTTTTTTGCCAGGGCTCCTTCCCTTTGAATCTGCTCACTTGTTTTTGTGCTATCGCCCCGTGCCCGCTCTGTAGGCATCAACGTGAAGCTGCGCCCACAAAGCCGAGAACTGGAGAGCTCAGCTCTGCCAGCCCGGTTCAACGGGCAGAGCGCAGCCCTTGCACAAATGGCAGATCAGTTGAGTCTCTGTGAAAAATCAGACGCAATAGAAAGCTGAAGAGGGAAAGAGACACCCGCGGCTGAGTCCGCCTTCCAAGTGCCAAAGGCTCCAGAGGTTTCAAAAGTCCAACCAGATGTTGCACGTTGTTGAGCATCTGGCAACAGACGCAGGTTTTAATCTGGTTGTAGGCCACAGGCAGGGCTCCCCCAGCCCTCGATTCACACAAGGATGACGCTGAAAGGGGACCAGGGTTAAGAAATGACTGGTCAGGAGGTGGGAAACCAAAGCATGGGGCAGAAGGGGCAAGTAACAAGCAGGAACCGTCTTGTCCAAGGGGGCAGGACTTCCAGCCCATTGAAAACGCACAGCAAAGCAGGAGGTTTCCAGATGGGCTCAGAGTAGTGTCTGGTTATTTTAAATGTTGACATGGTGAATTGAACTGTGGTTATTAATATATGGGATGGAGAGAAACAGGGTCTACCCTGGAGCAGCTCTGAAAGTCCCTGTATTCACCCAGATCCTCCGTTCCCTGCCCAGTCCTAGTCTTGGGTTTCCAGGCAGTCGGTCCTGCTAGGAAACAGCAATGGGAGGGCAGCTTCCAACAAGAGACGATTCACACCGCTCCTGCAGAAATCACGCCCACAGTTATTTGCTAACAAACATTTTCAACGCAGTGGTGCGGTCCGTGGGAAGTGTTTCCCTAAGGACTTGCAACCTGGCTCTTCCTGCCCTGCGGGTGCTGCGCATGCAAGGGTAGGGGGACATGGATCCAGTCGGGCTTTGCAAGCGCCAGACGCTGCAGCGGTAGGAAGGATGCACCAGAAAGGCCCAAGCAGGAGGGAATGGAGGCCAGTGCAAACACCAGGAGGCAACAGCTGATTTTCCCAGCACCATCTGCACAAGGCAGCAGAGTCTGCTTTACTTCATATGCAGTTTAGTTGCCACAAGCAAGGCAGCAGCTTTGAGCTCCTATTTATCCTTCTCATTAATTTACACATGTATATGAATGAGGTCCAAAAAGGAACAGCAACCTGCCAGGGGTCCCACCATGGGAGGAAGCAGCTCAGCATGGCTTAGACCTCTGACAGCTTCTGTGTCTCCACCCTTTGCTCAAATTCAACTTTGCTGGTAAAGGGGCAATGGCGCAGGGCACCTGCTTACAGATGCCAAAAGGGGGCAGACTGCCCAGCACTTCCAAAAGCTTCTCCTGCGGTGGCTTCCAGGATGTGCTCGTCCCTGGCCGGCACTTTCCCCATCGTCCTCTTCCTGGGAACGAGGTTGTCTCCGTGCCCGAACCCTGCAGCCTGGGGAGGGGTGCGCACGCAGGGCGCGGCAGCTGGGGTGCCTGGGGATGTTTCTCGCTGAAAACAAACAGTAACTTAGCAGTTGTCGTAGAGGATTCGAACCCGCACCGCGGACACTGCACCTTTGGGGGTTACCATGGTAACTGTTTTCACCAAGACCCAGCTAACCCCGTGTCAATTCATCTTCGGGAGCTGTCTGCAGCCAAGTGGGTTCCTCGCGCGGCTGTGTTTCGCGGAGGCCTGCGGTCTGCACGCACAGAAACTCCCGTGTTAGCAGACGAGCTTGCTCCGCGCGGCATCGTGCCAAGCCGCAGACTGCTCCGGGTATCCGCACGGCCTGCCCCGGCTTCTCCGCCAAAACCACTAGCCTGATTCCTCCCACTTTGTCAAGAAGGTGTCAGAGCCAGTCCCCAACCAGAGCAGTTTAGGGAGTGTGAGACAGGGACTGAGTGACATGCCTTGTGCAGTGCAGATGCCTGGTACAGCCCACCCCAATGTCCGTGCGGCAGCTGGGAGGGGCCCTCAAGGACCTCACCCTCCCACGGGCCAAAGCGGGGTTACTGGGGAGGTCTGTCTTCTCCCACAGCCCTGCACAATCTTTCCAATCCCAACCCTGAGCGTTTTGGCCCCAGCATGCACAGCCTGCCAAGTCCCAAATGCAGCATGACCCTGCAAGGGGCTCCTGCTCCAGCATCTGCTGCCAGTCCAAAAGCTCTTCCTCGCTCCCCTTCATCAGCTAGCTCCCTGGCCTTTCCCACTGCAGGAAATCCCTCACTGCCCAGTGCGGGGATGTCTCTTCTGAATGCCTCTGCCTGCCCAGCTCAGAGACATCCGAGCTGCAAGGGCTTGTAGGGTCTGCCCTGCACACCTGATGGAGCCATGAAGACCCCGTCCCTTCTGCTTAAACCGTGCTAAAGCCTGAGATATGCCTAGCACTGGCACAACCTACACCTCTCAATGCCCTTGTACTCACCATGCAAACAACCCCTCGCACATTCGCAGTGCAGGGTTTGCCTTGGGGAGATGATTAGTGACATTTGCTCGCACTCCACCTGCATCTTTCACCAATGCAAAACCATCGCCAGTCAGCGATGGGGAAACCAAGACCAAGTCCCTTGTCTGGTGTCACACTGTGAGTCATTGACACAAGCAGAAATCGAACCCAGATCCTTCCTGACGGTCACGACAAGGACGACCTGACCATGGGACACTTCTGCCTGTCTTTTTTATTAACCATTTATTGTCTGTAATCATTTTACTCTCACGTTGCAATCGCATGGTTTATTTAATCTTTTTTTATAGCTTTTTTCTTTTTGTAAAATAAATAGAGATAAGTGAACTTTTAGGTAGGATACTCTCCAGATCCTTGGTTAACTTCATGATTGAATTTCTGCATCAGACCTGTAAAAACAGCCCACACACACGCACACGCTTAGATGAAAGCTAAACAGGCCGAGTCAGTTAAAAACCATGTTTCCTGGCTGTGCAGGCTGGGGGCGGGGGCGGGGGGCACTCAGGGAATGCTGGTGTGAAGGAAAAGCAGCTTCCCACAATGCACCTTTGCATTTTGCCAGGTACTTCTTGTTCTTTAAACAAATACACTGATACAGGTTAAAAATCTATGGGTTTTTTTTAAGCTGTGTACGTTAATCAGTTAATTGGAGATCCCCAACTCTTGGTTCAACACTTGCCAGCAAGCCCGTCATCGGCCATTCCCTGAGCTCAGTGCCATACACAGAGGGACAAGGTGCGGTCATCAGAGGTTCAAGAACGCGTACCAGTGCTGTCGATCACCGGCCACGTACATCTGTGTATAACAGCAGCTCAATGGGCCACCAAGAGGCATGACTATTGGTAGCCCATGTATCAGAAAAATGGATTTTTAGGTAGGTTTCCTCATTGAGGGTTTGCTATAGTGTCCCTGCAAGGTGGCCTGCAGCCATTTCTAGTGTAGAGAAGAATACACTTGTGCTCAAAGATGGGAGCAGCACATTGCTTTGGCCTCTGCCTCAGTTTCAGCAGCTCAAGGAACCCTGTTAACGGAGCGCGTTGAGATCTGCCTACGAAGCTCTGCTATTTGGACTGTCGCCTTAGTACCCAACGGTCAATCTGGAGACTGCTGTGCAGCCCGACTGCCCGGGTACCAGACGCTGCCTCCAGGAAGGAGATGAGCTGGCTTGTCACGACCGGCGACGATGCCAGGAACCCCCAGCTGGGTTCTGCTGGCGAGGCGAAGCTGGTGTCCGCAAGGCGAGGGATCGGTATTGTTCTTCTCATGAATGCTAGCATCATCCTTGGCCTCGTCAGCAGCAGGAGTTTTTTGGGGCCTCTGCTCCCCAGCAAGGATGGTGACAGCAGCCAGAAGCAGCACTGCATGAGTCCTCTACATTGGGATAGTTTAGCATTGTCCTTGTGGTTATTTTTGCAGGGGGGGAAAGCGGGGGCAGTGGTCTCCTTGCCTGGTTTAGTCGCACCTAGACCATATGTGATGGGAAAATCTTCCCTTGGTCATGGCTGCCTCTTTCCAAACACTGATCTCCAGATGCGTTGTGGATTACGAGGGACAGAAGCATTTGTTACACGCAGGCATGGAAAGGGTGGGAGGTCTGATCGTAGCCTTCCCCAGAGGACAGGGGCAGGCACCGGGGAGAACAAGCTACTGCTTGCCCTCTCTCCCTGTGGGACAGCAGCACTTCTCTTGTGATTATAACACACGTGCCCATGCCCAGGTGCGTACATGCACACCGGGACAGCAGTGCACACCAATCTGCCCCAACTCCTACAGAAACACGCACGTATAGTCAGATGCACATGACCAGGCGTGCATTTGGATGCACACAAATATGCAGCTGGACCCATGCAGTCACATGTCTAAGCATCCATGTCTGTTAGCTAGTGGAATATTAGCACGTCTGAGTGAGATGAAAGCCTGTGGTTTAAGGCAGTGGTAAAATGAGTCTGGAGCCTCCTCGCTGCCTGTGCAGCGCTCTGAGGTTGTCTCGTGCATCAGTGGAGTTTGTCATGGGTAAAAGGACTGTGATTACCAGAAGAGTGGAGTGAAGGAGACAGAAAGGACTCTTGCCCCTTCCCCTCAATCCCATGGGTGTGTGCTCATTAATATGGAGCTCCACTGGTGACTCTGCAGTTTCCTCAGTGTCCTAAGGATGTCACCCATTTCCCATCCATTCTCTCAGCTCCCGAAAACCCCCTGCCCTCCGAGCCCTGCTCCTCTTTGCTGCCAGGCAGATTCTTCTGCTTGCTTCGTCTGTGTCCTCCCTGAGCGGGAGCAGCAGGGGTTGTCTGCATGCAGGGCCGAACGTTTCCTCTTTCCCTTCTCTCTCTCATGAACACAGATCACTCAAGAACAGGTGTTAATAGTCTGCAGGCGACCGACTGGGCTCCACCTGCCTGCCAGAAGGGCTCCTGTTCGGCACAGGGCAGATGGCAGCTGGAGAGGTCTCAGGACCGAGTCAGAATGCAAAGAGCAGCAAGCAAGTCTTGACTTCATTTCTTAAGCAATCTACAGTCCAGCAGAACAAAGGAACAAAAACTAGAGTAAAAAGCCCCTCACGAGGGTATTGTCTCCTCCTGTCTGGCCGTGCCTGGAAAGCTGTGTTTCTAACAGAGAAGCAACCACCAAAACCTGAAGTAAACATTCCTGTTTTGTAGTTGTGAGACAACAGAGCTGAAAAGAAAATAGAAGATTGTCTCTCTTGCCCCCCCTCTCAAAATCATTCAGTAGCTAAGTCAGAAGGAAAAAAATGTGTTCAAGTCATGGGTTGCAGCAGCAGCCAACACTAAACATTCAAGTCGATAGTTTCACTATGTACAATACGGATGAGAGGTGGCCCTGCCTGGTGGGGCTCCCCTCTCTCCAACCAGGCTGCCGTGTGCTGTTATCTGATCCGCTTCTCCACCGAGTACACTGAGATGTAGTAGTCATTGCTGCCGACTGCCAGGTGAGGCTGTGAGGGAGAGCAAATCAGGGATCAACAGGCAGGAGTTGTGCAAATACAGAGAAGTAAAGTGTAGTCAAGGGTGGGGGGCGGTACTTTCAGCAGTGCTGCCCCGATACCAGGGAACATCCTGCCGTACCTGCCAATGTAGCTATGTTTCTGATGCTGCCCAGCCAGCTGGATCTGTCACAGGGAAAACTATGGCTGCCACTAGCTGCCAAATTCTAGCATCATTCTTCTAAATTACTAAAGATGTTCCTATTAGCAACGATCCCCTGGACTGAATACCACTGCGCTATCTACTGAGGGCCCTAGGAGCCAGGCCAGGCTTTGAACAAGATCAGTGCTAAAGGGCGGCTTTGTCAGCTTGCTGTAAAAGCAGACAATTTCAGGATAGTCAGCTTCCTCCCATACCCAGAACCCAAGGGCAGCAAATCATTAAGGGTTTGGCAGAAGTGTCCCAAGCAACAAGGGAGACCAAGAGTATTCTGCTATTGCTTCATGGACATGGGAGCACCACGCAGTTTGGCACCACTGGCTATATCTGCACAGGATAGGCGAGATCTGGAACAAAACCATAATGCACTGATAGGGTACGGAAGCCAGTGGGGAGGTTGAGGACTCAGGTGGCATTTAGAGAACTGCGTTGAGCAAAATTGTCTTTAGAGACTGTATAACTGGCCCCTCTCCCCCACTCCCAATTGCCAAAAATATTCCAGAGTTTAAAAAGCAGATACAGACCCAGTGAGGATGGAAAGCCAGGCAGCTGATGGCTCCAACTCTTTGTCCCATAAATCCATCATAGTATTTGATATTGTTGATCAGCTCACCGTTCCCATTGTAGATTGCAGTGAACTGATTCATGGAGCCGCTGGAAAGCAAGAGAGAACGCAGTGTACTGACACTGCCAACTAGACACAAAGCTTTGCTCTATTCCCTGCCTCTTGGCTACAGAGTTGGTTATAAAATAACCGTGTGCACTGCGAGTACTCAGAAGCAGGGAGATTGGTTTTAATTCACACCATGACGGCCTCAGTACGAAGGAAAGATTTACAGACAGATCGTAACAGAGCACTGACTGATCTGTTATACACCAGGGACATGACAGAAAATAGGAAGTCATGGCAAGTGCACACTCATGGAAAATAGATGCTCCCAACTCAGGACCCCTTCTTAGAGCCCAACTGTATGGCATGCTGCCTTTGGGTAGGAAGTCCAACACACAAGTGGCAGCACCGGCCCCCGTAACTTTGAGTCACCAGTGCAAAAGCTCTATGAAAGCATGCAAGGGTTAAAATACCTGAGCTGCGCCCATGGGAATGAAGCCGTACTGTTCATGGCAAAGGGGGAGAAAAGGTATTTGTAAGGATGGGTTCCTTCTCTCATCCTCCCGCAGGGCAGGTGGCAAGAGGCTACTACCTACCAGGCAAAGAGATTGGCCTGCGGGTGAATGTCCAGGGCAGTCAGCCCTTTGACTATCTGCAGGACCCTCACAGACTCCGGCATCCTGGGGTCGAAGAAACGAACATCACCGTTCACGCTGTCAACAGAGCAGTTTTCACATTAGATTTTGCCCCAAAGCTGGGAGCAAGTCCTGTAGCCCAGGAGAGCAGGGATGTCAACTGAGCACCACACTCACGGGAGGGCTACATCAAAGATGACCTTCACCTCAGCATCGCCCACCCTGCCGGCATCGTTACCACCTGATCCACCCCACCACCACTCGATTTTCAGCAGCATCCAAAATGTACCGGGTGCTATGTAAACAAGGGAAAGCACTGGCCCTGCCCAAGACAGCTCTATTCATACACCCTACATCACCCCACTATCGCCAGGCTAGGAGTGCCTTCCCTGGCATACCACATGCCACACAGCAAGCATGGCAGACCGAGTCTCTTCTCTGTCTTTTGGATGTGAGCGGCTTGTTTCATCAGGAGTCACTAATCACATGGGCTCCTATGATTCCCCCATTACACCAGTCGCCTGGACTTGGGCCCATAAGCCGCTGCTGTTCAGAGCCCCTGCCGGAGCAGCCGTAAGCACACTGATTATGTCTGAGCTATGTGCCAATCCTTCAATGACTTGACTTAGGAGGGGGGAGCACGTGGGGATGTGGGTAGCAGCACTGGGAAGATGCTGTGCTAACCAGGTAGAGCAGCTTTCAAAGACAGAATGGGCTGCCGGACAAAGGGAGCACTTGGAAGCACACCACTAGGTTTAAGCCTGCCGGTGCTGAAGAGGATGCATCTTGTTCTTCCCTTCGTCCACACCCAGCAACAATACTCCTGCGCCTGAAGAGCTCTTCTTCTGTGCCTTTCTGAGGGGATTTGTCCATTAATCTTGTGAAGGGGAGAAGACAGTCAGCAAGAGTCTCCCAGGGAGGCTCTGTATCTGTCTGTCCTCTTTTTGTCCCAAGCCAGAAGTCAGCCGCCTGCCTCTATAAAATGCCCTTTCTTCCCCCGCAGAGATCGCAGGCAGCTGTAATGCAAACCGCGGCACTAGCGAGAACGCTTCCTTTGACTACTAGAAAGTCCCAGTTGGAGGAGACTAAATAACAATCACTGCACAGATTACTCGCCTAATTACAGGAAGCTGCAGCTCTCATCGTCACAAACTTAAATTCAGGACAAAGTCATCTGCAGACGTATTTGGATCTTAAAGAACAATGGTTTCAAACGGGTCAAACAAACGCAATGCAGCACGTTCATTCAGAGCCTACAATATCAATAGGACAATTTAAAACTAAGCTGTACTTGAGTGGAAAACACTGACAGTTTCCAAATGGGAGTAAGGGTTTCTGCTCTCGCACGGCACGGGGAGGAATGTGTCTTGGAGAGCCTGCATCCAAGTTTCCCCGCAGTTCGTGCTTCAGAAGTCAGCTACAACAATCTGGGGTGCTTACGGCACTGCTGGCAATGCAGCAGATGGTGTCCCTCTAGTAAAGTGCAGGTGGTCTGGCACAGACAAAATGGCAGGGCACCACGTGGACATCTGCAACTCGGGAAGAAGGAGGTGGCAACAGCACATCACCCAGGAAGGGGCTCTGAGACCACGACCAGAATTTAGGGTTTCTGGCTGGTTTCAGTTAATAAAAGGATGAATCCTCCCATACTTGATGCCTTGCAGGCAATCGGCTGGAGACAACGTAGCTTCAGAAGCAGAGAAAAAGCCACCACCTGCATGAGAGTGAGAACGCAGCTCGTATTCCCTAAGGGCTGATCCCAGGGGAAGAGGCAGGTGCAGAGAGAACAGGCCCTGGATACAACCCAACATGGTGTGGCGGCAACAAGGAAGATTTATGGCTGCTCTGACCCAGTAAAACAGTCAGAGTAGTGAGCAGTGAGATAGGCATGGATACCCCATCCTGAAGCCTCATCTGAGCATCCATCAGAAGGTCCTAACCTTGCTATGAAGATATTAGACTGCACTGAGTCACGCTGCTGGCAGGCTTAGTGACACCAACAGAGACAGAGACCCTGAATCAGACGTCATTAGGCAGATGCTGAATCATGGTGTTGAGTAAATGTGAATGAACCTTTCCAATAAGGTCGCCCAGCAGGAATCCTTTAGGGAACATTAACCCAAGGAATGAGATTCAGAGATGGGAGGAAAATTAAAAACTTCCTCTGTTGGTGCTTGCTTGTTGAGGTGAGGTTTGTCAAAGTTCACTCAATCTATGAGCAATCCTGAAACTTGACCCCCGACTTGCTATCACCAGTTCACAGCATACTTTTCCCACCAGGAGGAAGCAAGTCCCAGGCCCAGGTGCCTGCTCCTACTTTGCGCAGGACTCCTTGGGTCTTTAGGGTTGAGGTTTGGGAACAGCCTTCCAGAGCAGACTGCCAGAGGATGGGCTGACAGAAAAAAAATTCAGTCTTGGCTCGAACACTTGGCTCAGCCTGGCCACACCAAGGAGCAGATGGCCACCCTGCACCTAGGTTTCATGACCCCCTGAGCTCTAAGCGTGTTTTGCTGGTGCTCGGGTCAAAATGGCCAATTCTGGGTTAGGAGCTCATTCCCTCATGCCATTGGATGCAGGGTAGAGATCACTCCTGGATTCAGCTGGGTACTTCCTGCAAGGGTCTGGAAATAGCTGTATCCAAACCAGCTGCTGGAGAGAAGCCCTTTATGTTTAGCATGGACTGAAAGATTGAAGTCCAGTGTCTTTGGGATGGGGAGAAAGGTTTGGGGGGGGGGGG
>NW_017728991.1:1060343-1092175 GCF_001723915.1 Gavialis gangeticus | reverse complement strand
GGGGGGGGGGGGCAGATACATCCATCCAGGTACAAAATTTACTTGTGGAAAGGACCGTCTGCTGAGACAGGCATGAGGAGAGGGAGCAGAGCAAGTGTATGTTCCTGCAGAGGCAGGCCAGGCATGCCAGCTTGGCCCCTGGGATTGCTGAAGGAGATTAAAATGAGGAAGATTAAAAAGTCTAATACAGGAACACTACAAATCTAGCAGCTGCACCACTTCAGTCCCTTTCTTAAAAAAAAAAGGTTATAAATCTTTGCCTCCACCTCAGGAAGGCAGCGCATCCGCCAGAATTACGCTTTGTTTTCATTCCGTGAAGAAAGGAAGAGGAGCCTCTGTGAACAAACTGGGGCTTTGTGGCAATAAATTATATTCTGCTATCCTTTAACGGGCAAATAAATATATGCTGCTCTCCACATGGTATTTACCAGGCAGGCAAATGGATTTATGTGTAGAAAATTGCTAGACGGTGAAGTAATCCTGCACAGCAATATGCCCAACAGCTGCAACATAACCCTCCTCCCTTCTTATGTTCTGTCTCATATGACCTGCCAAAGCTGTTTGCAACAAGGTAGGACAAACACCCGACACAATATGTTTCTCCAGGGCCTTTGGCTTACAGCTGGCCCTGACCCTCCTTTTGACAGTGATTTCTGCACTGCCTTTTCTCCTTTACCTGTAAAAACTTACTAACCAGTGTCGGTGCCTCCTCTCCTCCTCCCCATCACGCTCTGGAGCAGGAGTTAATTACCAAGCCACGTGGGCAGAGAAAAGAGCTTTCATAACAGTGACAGATTTGCACTGCAAAGGAACAGGATGGATTTGCAGGAAACCCTCCCAAACAGCCCAGGCCCTTTTACCTGACGCTCATGATGTTGCCTTCAGGATGCTTCTGCAGATAGGCTTTCACTACCCAGGCTGTGTGCTCCCGATAGGTCATGACGCGGCTGAAGACCAAGTGGAGAGAGAGAAAATGTTATGGGGGGAAGCAGGATGAAACTAGGGGAGGGCTGGTGAGCTCCTCGAGCCCCCTGTCCCCAGGAGACAGCTACCCCGATGGACCTTCTCTTTGTTATCAAGTCTGGAGACCTGATAATGCAGGACCTGGTCCTTTGCAACAGGCAGGCAAAGCACTCCAAGCAATGGAAACTATCTGATCAAGTCCCTGAGCCAACAGGTTATCAGCAAGATTGATGAGGCAGGACAGTACGAGATCCGGCCCATGCCTGCTATGGCTCAGGCTACACAGTGCTCAGTGAGATCCTGCAGATCCTCCAGGGACCCTCTCCGGGCACCAAAGACCATGCCAGAGTTGATAAGGGCCTTACAGGTTTCGGGCCTTCGGGGAAGACACCAGTGAGATTAAGGGAGGAGATCCCTCGCCGATGAAAGGTGCAGAGGCTCCAGGTCATTACCATTCACTCAGAGCCATCCTCCTGTCGAAGACACGAATGGAACCATCGCCAAGCCCTGCCACGATCAGCGAGCGATGAGAGTCACAGGACAGGCTGGTCACGCAGCTGTCGGCTCCTGTGGGGATATCCTGGGGATAAAGTGTGCACATAGACCATGGTGAAACCGAGGAAGAGTGTTAGCTTGGCCCCACAGCTTTTGCTGACCTACATACTCCAAGGGGCTTGGGCAGTCTCCTCATTCACTCAGGGTTTCAGTGTGCTCTCCCTCCGCTGGCAGGCTACTCTAACTTCCACCATACTGCTGTCATGTACAGGGAGAACCGAACTGAACTGGAACCAGAGTCACCAGACGGTCAAGGCAGTTCCAGAAATCAGGGCCTGATGAGCATGGGGTCAAGGAACTGATACCGTCCCTGCAGTACACACACATCAGCTCCACGGCCTCCAAAGCTCAGCCGGAGCAGCAAGATGCAAACATGAGTTTCCTTTCGAGCACTGCAACACGCTCTATTAAAGGACCAGCTTTTTGGTGTACTTAAACTTTACACATCAAAATAAGGGAGGAAGTCCACTTTGGGAAGGAAGAATCAATGTTATTCCCCTCCTAAAAACATCTAATTAATTAAGAGAAATGTCAGGGCGGAGCTCTTGAGCCATAAACCCTCTGCAGCTTCTGCTGGTTGCAAATGCTGCTGGAAGGGCAGGATGAATGGTAAATACTTGGTTAAAAAAAAAGAGAGAGATGAGCCAGGGAGGAGGAGTGTGTTTGCTGAAAATAAATATCTTGCAGTTAAGTGACATGTGTGAAAGAGAACCAAGCGTCCACGAAAGGAGAGATTCAGCACATGTTACAGGCAACATCGTCTACCAACACTCCTGTGAAGAGGTTGTTAAGGAAACAAGCTTGCAGAGCAATCGCTCTTTCTAACCAAATGACAGACCAATACTGGGTTAAATGTGCTCCTGATGAAAGACCGATACCTTTCCAGGACACTCAAAGGGACTATGCAACAGAAAGCGCATCCGATTAAAAAGCAGGTTTGGTGCATTTCCTATGCACCAAACTAGGATGTCTTTCCTCCAAGAGCAGACTCCCCTGCAGTGGAAAGCAGTCTGGAAAAACAGGCCTCTTAAGACAAATGCTTTGGTACAGCAGGTCTTTTCCATTCCTCAGGCTCCTGCCATACGGTGTATCATGTACCACTGTGTGTACATAATCTAAAACCCTACTTGCCCTCTAGAAAGAATGAAACTATTTTACCAAAAATTGTTTCCGTTTGATGATAATTAGAGTCATTCTGCATAATGAGAACCATTCGGCTCTGTCATTTCCATTTTTGCTTTAACAATACTTTGGCTCCCTCTTTCACCTTTCATCAGTTGATCTCAAATCACTTTAAAGCCCCTCTGTGAGGCTGATCATCATTACTCCCACTTTACAGATGGGTAAATTAAGACAGAGTCATTAAGTGACTTGTGTAAGAAAGCAAAGGGAGTCGGTGCCAAGTCAGGAGCAGAACCTGGCAATCCATGCTCTACAATTACAGGGCACGCGGGTTTAGAGGCAACACCTGCATGTAGAGACTGCACCTATTGTACGTCTTAATTTGGAGGTTAAGAATGTAAAGAGCCACGATGATATTGCTGGAAATCAGTTATGCGCCATTATTCTAATACTGCAGCTTTCCCCCCTATCTGTTACAACCAAAGATCCATTTGGAATAATAAGTATACAACTGTGAAGAAGAAAAACAGCTTCAATTAAAACAGATAAGAAAAAAAAGAGCCCGAGCCACATTTTCAAACTCAGATAACAATCAAAGTGGCGCTCTGGAATGGCATTAGCTAATTTCACACTTCAGTCCTATTTCTGTTCTTGCTCCTATCCACCTTCTCTAGCTGCTGTTCACAGCCTCTGCTGAATGATTTAACCATTTCCTGGAGGCACCTCTCTTTGGAAGGCTGCCTTTAGAAAGCTAACAACCTACGTCTCTCCCACCCCAATTCCTGTCTCTGCAGCGGGGACATTTGGGGAGAGAGAAAAAGAAGTCCTTGTTCCACAGCTACCACTGGTCTGCTCCCAGATGTATTCTTTCAGCAGTTCAAAGGGTAGGAAAGCATCCTTATTAGCCTGGTTCTCCCAGCTCCACTACTCTCCGTACCGCCTGTCAGCGTGGCAGTGCGACTAAGTCACAAACTTTCGATCATCAGAATTTCAGCAAAACCACTTTGTGCATTTTTTAAAAAAGAAACACAATGCTCTCAGTACAATCATTAATCATTCTAATTTAAAAGATTTTCACCCTACTGCTTTCTGATGTTCTCTAATTTATGCAGATAAAATAATATTTGAAAATAATTAAGATTAGCATAGGCTTAATTATACTGCATTGCAGGGTCAAAGTGTCATAATTAATGCTCATCCAGAGGTAATTAATTCCTAAAATCTTTGGAGATGTGTCTTCATCTTCCCCGGCATGGTGACTTTATTTTTGCCAGGCTGCTGCTTTGCCTTGCACTGCTTAAATATCAGCTTAATTCAATCACAACTGACACGAATGCTTACACTTTCTCCCCATTTATTTGAAATGAAAAGAGACGAGTAGTTAGAGTGCTGCCACATCCAAGCGCTCTGTCTGAGGTGAGATGCATTGGAGTGGGATGAAAGCAATGGGAATCCCCATAATTCTGAAAGAGTGAGTTTAGCAGGTGTGAAAGGGAACTGCCTGGGTACAGGCGAGTGCTATGCAGTCATCTGTAAAACCAGAAGCATTTTTAATGCTTCGTTATCAGTGACCATCACGCACCGGGAAAAATTCTCTGCTGAGCTGCAGTTCTCTGCTGCAGACCTGGCAGCGACTCCCAACTTTGCTCACCGGGTCAGAACATGGATCACAGACATGTCACTCCAATGTCCCGATGCAGGAAACCTGATTCCCGCTCCCCCTCCCCGCTATTTTGCATTGCCCAAACCCCTCCTCCCCCCACATCCAACTGCCTGTCATTCAGTGGAACAGCAATGGCAACTGCTGACAAGGAAAGGCACTGCAATATGTAAGGAAGCATTCACACGTTTTTAGCTGCCTTGTGATGTGGCTGTGTGGCCGGAAAGGAGAGTCAGCACTGTGAGATCCATCGGCTTTCCACAGAGCCCGATCTGAGAACCTCTGGCTGCAGGTGCTAATGCACTGCATGATGTCGCCCAGAAACACACTCCCTGGTGCCTAGCTCCAGAGGTCCCACTAGCAGCAGAGAAAGGGTCGACAAGGTATATGCACAGCTGTTACCTGGACTTTCATTTCTCTGTCTGTGTCCCAGATCCGGATAATCCGCACATCTCCTGACGTCATGAGAAGCCCAGTTTCCTGCTCCCAGTCCACTACCATTCCTGCTCCTATGACAAAACACAGACAGGGCAGGAAAATTATTCTCTGCATGTGCACCAGCAGAGCTGAACACAACCAAAGACCCGGTTTTGCAATTCTAAACTGTTCAACACGTCAGTGTGTCCAAACAGGCTAGTGCTACACAGACATACACCCATGCTCCTTGCCAAGTGGACTAAGCCATCTGTTCCTACAGCTAGGACCTTCACGTCTTGGGCTAGAAATGCTCTGGTCTACATATGCTCTCACCCCTTTAGCACCCAGCCCTCCTGGGTCAAGATGGGATGCTACTGTGGGACCGTAAGGGAGCCATAATAAATTATCCCTCATCCTATAAGACCACAATGTTAAAGGATGTCTTGAGCAGACTGGAATGGCACGGACATGGATACGGTTGTTTTTTGTACTCCCACCCTAACAGACATGCTGTGTGTGTGTGTGATCAAGAGGAGATGCTAAGAGCCAACCTGCTTTACAGATGATGGGGCGACCCGGCTTTGTGCAGACGCAGACCTACTTCTCCTCCCTGCCATCCGAGCCCCCTCCTGATCTCCTGCGTGCTCTGGGTTCAGGTGATCTGCTGACATTAATTGAGAGTCTGTCTTTCATCCTACTGCAGGAAAGTCAGGACTCTGCAGTTAGGCTGATAGCTCCTATCTTCATCTTGTGAGTCAAACTGATTGTTACTTCAGATTGCCTGGCAACTCCAAGGGCTGCTAGAGATCCTAAGCAAACAAGCCGGCAGTGATTTAGATGATAAGCACCTCCAAAGTGTTTTCATTTGTCATCTGTTTATGGCCCATGTGACAGGATAAACCTGGCAGGCCTGAGATGGATACTGCCATTACCATCACTGATGGAGTTAAGTAGGCAAAGCTCTGTTAGGCAGCTTTGAAGCTCCCAATTTTCTAGTTATTGTCCCCAGTTTGAAGACAATAATTTTCTTCAATATAATCATTAGCCATAATCCCTAAACCACGTGGAGACTGAAGATTTTCCACTGTGGAGAAGGCCCAGGAGAACATCAGTGCAGAGGTCCTGCCTGGTGTCACGGGCACCACAGCTTGATCCGCTCGTTCCCAGGTCACCGTGAAGAGCTCGTTCCTTCCAGCCGTCGCTGGGCTCTCCCGGCACAAGGTGCGGAGCGCGAGGAGAAGACCTCCCTTTGGCATGGAGCCCAGAAGAGATCATCTCTCATACAAGACATGCCGGGGCTGGGCCGATTCCTCAGGAGAATTTACACGGTGGAAAGAGAGAATTTACTCTTATGAAAGCAAGGTTCTTTGGGCAGATGTGGTATCTTTTATTAGACCAACTAAATAGCTGGAAAGAAGTTTTTTGCAAGCTTTCTAGCACAAACACCCTTCTTCAGTGACTGGGAAACTCCCTCTGTGCCTGAAAGCTTGCAAAGAACTTTTTTCCAACTATTTAGTTGGTCTTATAGAAGGTATCACATCTACCCGAAGAACCCTGTCTGCCTGTGTCCTTAGACCAAGACAGCTACAACCAACACCCCTCAGGAAGGGCTTTGGGAGAGGAAGAAGGGTGGAAAGCGAGTTCTGAAGGGCTGCATCACATGTGGAGGGATCTTCACGCAGCTGGAGGAGATGCCATTTTACCGAGAAGAGCCTGCTGCCTTCTAAGAGCGCAGCATGAGGCAGGACTGCAGAGTCCTACGGGCACATGCTATATTTGCTGCTAGTCTGAATTAGCTTTCAGGAACCTCCCTCACTGTAGTACCTGGCAGCTCCGTTCCACGAGGAAGAGATCTGGATCTCAAGGATTTCATAACCACAGCATGAGTGACCTACGTGCTAGCTTGCCCTCCCTGTCCTCTCTCACCAAAGCGAGAAATGCCCTTTTTACCTCATCTGATGCAAGGGGGGCTCGTTAACATGAGACACATGGTTTGCACAGTGCCCCAAACGATCCATGCACAAGAGAGAAAAGAGTATCTGCTGCATACAAACAGGAGTCAAGGGGTGATCTCCGCATTCTCCTTGATGAGAGACTTTGAACAGCCTCAGACCTTCAACCTGAAAACTGCTAAGCCTCTCGTCACCAGAGGTTGCCCACATGTTGAATATGAGGAATACATTACACCCTGGGAAGTCTCACCTTCCAGCCGCGCAGGGCTGCAGCAGATGACAAGAACAATGGGTGAAATAAAAGAGGCTTAGATGACACATTTCCAACCCCTTTCAAGGTGAGGGGCTATTAGGGAAAGAAAGCAGGCTGCAGTTAGGAAATACTGAATGAGAAATTAAGACTGGGGTTGAATAAACAGCTGAGGTGCTGATGCTACTGCAGGTCTTGTGCAGAAATCCAAGTTATTCAAAAGCAGGGGCAAGAGAAGTCTTTTTTCATTACAAAAAAACTCCAAGATGCTACAGCTTAAGGGAGGTTCACCTTGCTGCATTTTGGCTCACGGGGCGGACAGGCTGGTTCCCTGCTCTGTTGACCCATGGCTTTGCTCCCGAACAGCAGTCCTCAATGTTTTCAGACTCAAGGAACCTCTCGATAGATTCGAGACATCTCTCAATAGACTCAAGACTTCCCTCAGCAAACACCAGCTCTTAGTTTTCCCTCATTTTCTGATTAAGGAAAAATACTAGAGCAATTCTTTGGTTGCAAGGGACTCAGAGAGACCACAGCAGGCAGGAACATTTTTAACCCTATGGATTCCTCTTTGAAAACTCAGGATTTATCTTGTGGATGGGGTTTGTATACCTGACAGTGCTTTCATTGCCTGGCACCCCTGAAAGCATCTCAAGGTACCCTGGAGTGCCACGGTGCCCTGGTTGAGAATCTCTGCTCTAGAGAGAAGGCAAGATATACCAGACACACATCCTGCTTGATAAAAGAGCCCCAGAGCAGGATCCTCTTATATGTATGTAACCATCCATGTCTCTTCCCCATTCCTGCTTGCTCATGAGAACGGGCCTGACAAAGAGGGAAAGCTATGATATATGCACCATGACAAAGGCTGGTAATTACAACTGTGGCACTTCTAAATACCTCCACATTTCAGGATCAAGAACCTGACGACAGCATCCCCTTAACACACCATTAATTGAGACTATGTCTTTCCTACCAGGGATCCTTCATTCTTGGATAACAAATCTTCCACAGCCCAGGAAAACAATTTGAGAAAGGGTTTTAGTTGAGCCTTTAGCACAAGTACTAGCAGCTCTGCATGATGTGAAATGATATATAGGCGATGCATATCAACAACTGTTCTTGAAGCTGTAACTTTCTATGGCTGTTCCCTGCAGGATTCCCCTTGCAAATCAGATATTTGTCTCAATGGGATAGTTCCCTGTATAAATTTCAATAAATAATGCCGGAGCTGGAAGCAGCTGCATTCCAAGTGCATGCACTTATTTTTATCATTGCTGGAACGTGGCCAACCTGTACTTGGCATTTTGATTAGTTTGGAAATGCCATCGTGGACCATGATATAAAAACCTCGCAGAGCTGATCTTTTCAGCGCAGGCCCCTTGGTTCAGCAGAGGTGCGTCTCTCAATTTCCAGGCAGCAGCAGGAGGGCTGTGGTCCCTCGCTCTGCAAATGTGCTCCCAGGCTGGGCACCCTTTCCATGCGGAGCAGGGCAGGCAGCGAGAAAGGAAACGAGCCCTCTGGGAATGTCCTCTGAAGAACCCAAAGCCCTCGTCCTGGAGCTCAGCTCCTCTAATTACTGCATTTCCATAAAGACCCTGACCTTATTGACAGTGCTTCTCTCTAGCACTCTGCCCCCAGAAGAGCCAGCACCAGCCCTGGAGAGATGCTGGGATTTACTTCCACCTCCCTCTTTCCCTGTTGGACTCCTTTGGCTTTTAGCTCAGCACCTGGCCCCAACGGGCCCTAATGGGTCCCTCCACACTGGGGCAAGCAGCCCCTTTGCTGCAGGCTTTCCCACCGCATGGCCAGGGCACCCCAGCCAGCCCAGTCCACACGTCCCCTTCAGAATCCCCCTCCGCTACCTGTGTTAGCTCTAAAATCATGATAGCATCTCAGCTGCTGCCCCCCTCTCCTCCCAATCCAGCCTGCTCGCTTTCTGCCACAGTTAAGTGTCAGCATTATTAAAAGGCAGAGTGAGGCCCCGGGAGACTGCACTCCTGCTCTGGCAGGGTCTGAGATTTGAAGGTTTTTGTTTAGGGAGCATGGGGAGTGCAGGAAGGAGGGATGCGGCTGGAAGCACGTGTCGTCGTCTGCTGCTTGGTCTGAACAGAAGAGACCTCAGTGAGGCAGGAGAAAGCGCACGCATTTATATAGCAAAACTAACGGAGATGAGGAGGAGGAAGGCAGACAGGAAAGTTTCTCCATGCCAGCCTTCTCCCCTTCCCTCCCCAAGTGAGCACGCTCTCGGCACAGGGCGCCTGGGTCTTCATGCATGTACACAGCTCCTCGCGGGGTTCGTTTCCTCACCGCCAGCAGACTAGGATGCTGGGACTCAGTGCAGTCACCTGTGACTGCTCTAGATTCCCGCGATTGCACAGGCTTCCTTTCCAACACAACGATGCAAGTAAGCAGACTATGCTGGTAAGCAAAACGGGGAACAATAAAAACATCCGTCCCTCCCCTGTGCCTGAGAAACAGCCGACCCGATCGCGACTGCGGGGGGCACGGCACCACCAGCCCCTCCAGGCGTGGCTTTTCGTCTGCTCTACGAGGCTCACTGGCGATGAAATTGGAAATCATGTCAACTGCTGTTCAAACGCTCCTTGCGCTGTTACAGGGGACCACATGCCAGTGCCTAACCAATAGGAGCACCCCACACGCAGGAAAATCTCTCTGCAGCTCTCTTTCTGCAGGCCTCTCCATGAGCGATCCAATTAGGGCGATACAGGGGCTAATGACAGGAAAAGTGTAACATTTACCTTAAAAAAGGGAACGTGCTTATTAATTTAAAACAGGAAAAAGCCACGTGTGATCGCTTGCCATACTGGAAAAATGTTTCTTAATTTGAAGCATTATGAAAAATGGCCTGGTGTGAGCAGACATCTTTGCATGAGCTGATTAACTGATCTTTGCATTCCTTTTTCTAACGTCAGCTTCTGCAGTAACTGAAATAAGGCAAAAGCCGTTATGGGAAGAACGAGGTGAAATTTAACTGAGCAGACAGCACAAGCATTTTTGCCCTACGAGAAAGAATGCAAATACTGAAATATGCAAATCGCCAGCACGCCGCGCTTTGGGAATTCACTGCATCACGAGAACGTAAGAACTGCCATTTACTGGATCAGACCATAGTCCGTCTTGCCCAGTCTCCTGTGTCACACGGTGGCAGACACATGGCAGATGCTGAAAGGGAGAGTGAACTGGGTACAACCAGAGGTTTTTTCACTGTTGCACACCCACTTGCAGCCTCCAGCATTTAAGACCTAGGAAGTCCTGATTAAGAGACTATCCCTGTAACTCTCATGCTCAGTAGCTACCGATGCCCCTTTCCTCCAAGAATGCATCCAGTCCCTTTCTGCATTTGCCTAAACTCTCAGCTTTCACAACATCTTGGGGCTATGACTTCCACGCTAATGCCACGCTGTGTGAAAAAACTTCCTTTTGCTCATTTTAAACTTACCACCTCCCAGTTTCATTTTATGACCCCTCACTCTTGCACTGCAAGAGATAGTAAAGAATAAATTCCTATTCCCATTCTCTTCGCTATTTAGTATTTCATGAGCCCTTCTCGTGTACCCCCTCATGCTGAATAGGCCTAGCCTCGCCTCATATGGAAGCCCACAGGCACACTGCTGTTTTATAAGTTATTCTGTCCAATTATTGTAAGCTGCTCTGAGCCTTTGTCGGAAAGGGCAGTGTATCAACTGAATGAATAAATAAGTGCAATTCCATGAAATCAACTGAACGTTGATGCTTTGGCAGGGTAATGGATGCATCTGTTTTGGAAGGAGCTGATGCTTTGGCCATGTGACAAATGGTTAAACTTGAACGCTCTTGAGAACTCCTTCGCCGACAGGGACAGGGAGAGGAAAATCCCTGCTGCATTTTTCATTACGAGAATGCCTGGGACCTCAGCGCTGGCGAATGTCTTTATTGATTCACACATCCTTGTGTGCTCTGGACACGGCAGTGCTTGCTTAGCATTATCAGTATTGATCCTGCACAGGAGTGTCTGGTATTTCCTTAAACTGCTCCGATGCCCAGTTGATTGAATGGGGAATTCCTTTCAACCCTGCCGCTCTAATTTTAGCCTTTTTGATTTGCCGGCAAATTCCCAGGGAAACGCAAAGCCTGGATGCTAATAGCAACACATCAACTCGGCAAAGTCGGATCCCCTTGCTTTGCATCTGAACAGCCAGTGGGAGAGCAAGTCCCCTAATTAAAGAGTGCTGAATCACACAACCCAATGCAATCACCTTTGTTCTACTAATCACTACAGACACATTCAAGCCCTTATCAGCTAGTGAATATTAATAATTGATGAACAGCCCAAGATGACTGTATCAGCTTACACGCACATACATACACACACACGTACAGGTGCCCTGACAAGCAAGCCATCCATCTCCTTAGCAGAAACGAAGGAGGTACGAATCCAATGGTGCCACAGACGCAGCACACGCCCTGCTCCTGCAGCCACAGACTAGAGTTACCTACCCTTTCCCATAAAAGCTAAACGTTACCAGATGTGTATCAGCCAAAGGAATAAGTTCCTAGCCAGAGCCCAGTATGAAAGATGCACTGACCACTCACTTCCCCATACAGATTTGATAGGATACCCGTGTGAAAGATAAATTAGCAACAATAAAGATCATATTGGTTTGATGGCTTTACGTAGCTGCCATTTGGAAACTGCCCTTCCAACTCTCTGATCCAAGCAGAGTTTGGAACGATCCTATATACGTCCCAAGAGACCACCCGCATGTCCCCTCACTGCAAAACGGCCCAAAACTGCAGAGAACACGATCGTAACGAGTCACATTAGAATAAACTCCTGCCCCCCGTCCATACAGCACCAGGCACCTTTCATGGCACTTTCCATCTCTCATTACAGACATGTATACCAGGCAAGGAATGGGATGGGCAGAAGCAGCAAAGCCTTCCAGGAACCAAAAAGACCCAGCGAACATTCACATGGACACCAGACAAAATTAAAACAAAGAGAGACTGGGACAAGGCAGTCCTCCCCAACCCAGCTGGTCATAGGTAAGAGGAAAGAAAGCACTCACCTCCCTGCTTACTTCTGTCAAGATAGATTGAAACCCTTCGGGCCAGACCTGTGAGAAGACAGGGATTAAGGGGTTGATGCCAAGGGTAAGCTGGTCAGCCAAAGCAAAACAAATATTTAAAAAAGGATTAGAAAAGCAAAGGAGAAGAACACACGAGAGAGAAGCAGCAACACCAAGTGCAGCACATGCCTCTGCCCTGGGAAAAGGCGGCATTTCGGCTTTAGCCACAGCAGCCTTTTCCTGGGAAGCCATTAACAATGGGGCTTGCTAAGTAGGACATAAAAGGCTGGTCTGTCTGACAACACCACAAATTTGATTGGTAAGCTTCTTCCCGAATCTGGAGACTCTCTCGATCCTTTTTATGCTTCTGCTCTTTGGACTAAGTGAAATGCATCTCGCAGGGGAGTGACAAATGAAGGTCTAAATGACCCATGGCACAAACATCTGTGTATATCACAGAACACCAAGATTTTGTCATTAAAGGCTCGCACTTTGAGCAGTTAGTGCTGCTGCAGGGCAGCATAATGTGCTCTCCTGCCCCATCCTTCAGTGGACTGCTAATGAGCAGACAGGGTGTGCGAACGGTTTACAGATGCTCTGTCTAAGTAGCTCTTAAGTAGGGAATTAGCCATAGAAATGGTGTAGTTTCAGGCCATCATCAAACCTGGAGAGCGAAAGAAACTGCAGGGTAACGGCACTGTTGCAGGGACATGCTGCATTTAAGTGCATGCTGAGACCCTGGCTTATTTTTGTCATGCGAATGCCCAGGTGTTCAGCAAGAGATCTAGCTAGTCTGAGGACAGGAAGGTCTGATCCAGACCCTCTTTTGCAAACGACACTGGTTCTCTTTCCCAAGCTGGACAAAGGAAAGCAATGATGACTCTTGCAGTTGACAAGGCTAGAGGGGCGCGGGGGGAGGCTGGAAGGTCACACAGGAGCAGATATCCTCTGGTGGATCCAGGGCAGCTGATCTTGTCTCCCTTCTCCTCCACGTTTGAGAGCCTGAGGGGTTTAGAAGAGCTGAGATTGGAGACTGGAGGTTCTGCCTTATTTGTTCATTTCCCAATTCCCCCCCATGTGCATTTGTCGTGAAGGACCCGGGTAGCAAGTGTGACTTCACTCAGGGGAAGCATTGACATAATCTCTTGCTTCCAGAGATGGAGCCAAGCAGTGGGGTGACGCATTCAAAAAAGCATGTTCTGAGTTCCTCCGAACAGGACTCTCGTATGCAAACCTGTCGGCAGGCACGGCACGGCACTGCACTGCACACACGCCTGACAGCCCTGGGATCTCAAGCCATTCACAAAACCACTCTGCTTTTATAGTAACTACGTGACCCCTGAAGCCTCTTGCACTGGGACCCCAAACTTGTATCAATTCGAGTTGATGCCTATCTAATGCTGCTCAAGAAAGTGCTCTTAGAGGTTTCCTTCAGCGCTGCACAGTTTTGTGCTTGCAGATCTCATTTTTGCAGGCTTCAAAACATGACACTTCTAACAACATGAGTTCTTCTCCAGCCGGGGGCTTGGGGCTTGTCCACAAAAGAAACCAGCACTGTTTTAATCCAAAGTGTGAAACCAAACTGGAGCAACCTTTGGTCAGATAGCTTTGCTCTGGTAGAGCTTACGCTGGGATTTGAGCGCAACTGAAATAAGAGCCCCCATCGCAGAGGTTTGCTCCAGTTTAACACAGGCCTTTCCTACACTGACTCTCAAAAGCTGATGAAGGTATGGACAACAGAGCTTACTTGGCTGCTGAACGACAGCCTCCATATTCAGTGCTCCTTGACTTGTCAGTATTAAACTGATTTGTCTAAGGATGAATGTCGCATGCAGACATGGCCTCAAAATGGCTTCCTAAACCATTTCAGTTAAACGGGTACAACCTCCTGGAGTAAACGAAGCCTTAATTTGGATAGGTTCCAGCATCTCCGGCTGGCAAGAAGCTGACAGGCATGAAGGAGTGTGATGAAAGGTACTGAGCGGCAGCTGTGGATCTCCCAACTCTGAGACAACCTGCCGATGTTTTGCAGAACGGTGGGATGTAGCCTGTCCCTCTATTCTGCATTTGGCATATCAGTCCTACCCCACTGCAGCCTGTTATTCTCCAATGAGAGAATCCATGTGGAGAGTCGATGTGTTTCTTAACAGTCTGACGCTTATTCCCCAAAGCCAGCATCCTGGGTGCTGTCAAGAAGTCTATGAAATCATAGAGATGGGGATGACACTGGGAGTGGGGAAGGAGGGAGAGAAAAAACAATAAATTAACAAGGGGAGCAGCTAAGACTCCAACAAAGCGCCCGCCTCCATGTAAGCATCCTCGGCAGAGAAAGAAAGGAGGGAAGCAATGTGCAAAGCACTGGTGAGCACAATGGCTTCAAAGGAACGTCAGGTGTTTTAAGGCTCTGTGCTGGGCTGTAACCATGGTCTCTGCAACAAAAGCTAGCACTTCAGCCCAGAATCTCATTTCCAAGGGGACATATTTCACTCTCCTCTTTTGAAGTGAGTGAATTTATTTTTTTCTCTCCACAAAGACATCTGTGCTTCTCTTCTTCTGCATCCTGTCTAATCACTCCCCAAGGTGAATGGCAAAGAATACCACATCCAGGTGGGGTAAGGCCACGTGGAAAGGAGAGGGTGTGAAGAGAGGCATAGGGGAAAAGGACTCAGAAGCCGCAGCAGCGCCGCCTTCCCCAGCACAGCCATCCGACTCCTGCAGCTAAATAGCCCTTACCTCAGTGCATCACCTGCTCCGTGATGTCAAACTGCTGCACCGAAGTCTGTGCAAAGTGGAAAGTGAGGTGCGGGGCAGGCAGCAAATGCCCTGTCCTGATTAAGATGCAGGTAGGTACTGGGAGAGACACAATGGGACTACGCGGGTTGCACGTGTTATCATCTCCTCTGAGCACTGCAGATAATGCAGCAAGAAGCAGAAGACAATGGGAGCCTTGGAGGATTTCTGGATGCCAGTTGTTTGGGGGAGTCTGTTACCAGAGCAGTGGAAGTGAGAGCCTGAGTCCAGAGAGAGACACGATTAATCAACACCTCCCACAAAGCCCGACGGTGGCAAGAGAGAAACAGACACCAACTGAATGGGGCTAGAAAGATGCCTGCTTCGTGCCCTCCTCTCCATGGAGGAGGAGCACAGATCCAGACACTTAACAGCTGAGAGCAAACCAGTGGCTTCTTCCTGCTTTTATTGAGCACCCTGCCAAAAGTAGGTTTCAGCCACTGCAGTTTTCTCAGCATGCTGCTAACTCCCAGCAGTTTGCAATCCATTACATGCATGTGTGATAGTGCGACATGGAGCTGAATGACAACAAACACGCTTGTTTTTGGCTATGATGCCAGCGGCAGGCTGTGTGGTGCTCAGGAAGAGGTCCCGGGTCTGCCCTGGATGAGGCAGCGCACGTACAAGCCGAGGAGTACCAGGTCAGGCTCAGAAACGACAGCTGTCATGCTTTAAGGCCCAATTCACACTGGGTGGTTGTAAAATCTGATTTCCTGAGGGGCACTGGGAAGAGAACTTCCCCAGCAAGTCCCACGTCACACCTCTTACTACTGATCTGTAAATCAGTCTTGATTGGAAGAATTCAGGCGGTGGAGAATCACTCTCAGAGCACTGGTGCATTCCCAGGCTAGGAAAGACAGAATATCTCCCCTCTTCCATAGCCTAGAACAGAATCCACAGTCCCTCCACCCTGCCTCCTGGTTTCAGCACTGAGGCATGGCTGAAGGGGGAGGTGCTCTTTTCACATCATCTGCCTCATCTGCCTTAAGGACCCTAGAAGTGTCAATCCACCCGGGACCCCATCCCGTACCTATGCCATTTAGACGACATGTTCTTCCATCACAGCTCAACCCAGAGTAAACGGGAGAAGGAAGTGCTAAACATGGAACCGCAAACTAACTGAAGTCACAAGTGCCACATGCAAAGCCGTGCGAAGGGTGAGCAGCCAATCCAAGGAGAAGAAGGAAGAGAGCTATTTATCAAACCCAAAGTGGGGGAGAAATAACCACCAGTTCGGAGTAGGTAAGTGTTCAGTACACCCTTGTAGTACAGGTCTCTCCTCGGAAGCAAAATTAGAAAGAGGCCATGGCTTGCCCTCTATTACCCTGTTACAGCACTGCCCTCCTTCCCAGCTTGGCTGCTGGAGCTGTGCTCATTCAGGAGAGCTCGTGAGGATTTTTTTCATGGGAGAGTTGGGAGAAAACAAGTATAATGACAACAAACACGTCCTCACCACGACTTGGTAAGAGGTCATCCACAAGGCACAGAGACTGTTAACAAGGATGTTACTGAAGGCTGAAGTAGAGCAACCTGTTCCACTTTACCCATCCCTAGAAGAAGCCCCACCGTGGCAAGTTATTTCTGCCCACAGATGGGAATCCAGCACACACCCACCTCGCGTGGTTGGCAGCATGTCCGACAAGCCCTGCCAGGCCGTCACCATCTCGGGATTCTTCTCCAGGTCGGCAAAGTTCTTCCACACCCTGATGGCGCCGTCATCTTGATGAAGAGCATGGAAAACAGAACAAGAGGCAATGCACTGGCTGAGACAGGTGTCACTCAGTAACCCAGAGCAGTTGGTGAGGAGAAAGACACTAGCATTGTGGCTGCAGACTCTTAGATGGAAAGTGTCATCTAAGCTTCTGGCCACTTTGTCAACAATCTCTCCTCCTTCTTGTTAAGCTTCTTCTGCTCTCTAACCATATACCCGTGCCACCTCGGTATTACACCACTGGGGACTGCACTTGCACTTCTCATCAGCAAACACCTGAAATTACCTGTAGTTTCTTCTCCTCAAACCAATTCATTTTCTCTGGGTCACTGATACCTTCTTTGCTATCTATGCTGAACACCAGAAGTACTCTTAATTACCAAAGAACCAGAGAGAGATGCTGTAACAAGAGCCAGCCTCTCAGAAACCTCCTGGAAGCATCAAGTCTTATTTTGCTCCACAACAATGAAACTTTAGTGCTAAGAAGCTGTAATTTGTAAGATAAATGTCCTAGAGGCCTCACAACCCCACTTCCTCATTCCTTAACTGCAACAAACCCACACGCTTGAGTGCTAAGTTTGAAAAGCACTTGAAAACCTATAGACTGACAGGTTCAGATCGGAGCCCTGTTAGAAATAAGTCCTACTCACAGCTGATGAATAGGAAAAACAGCACCTTGTTCTTCCCTGCAGGATGTTATGGGGCAGATTACACTACTGTTCCTTAGGTTTGCCATCAGGCATGAGCAAGGGATTTGCAGAAAAATTCAGAACCATTTCAGAAGTTTGATTTAAAAAAAAATATATATATAAAGGCCCTGTCCACTCTATAGTGAAACCTATGCTAGTAACTCTCTGTAGCCATTGACAGCACATGTGCAGCATAGTCTTTTTCTTTGTCATAAACACTAACCTTTTACCCCATTAAATTGCAGCTAAAGAACTGGGTCACCTATGCAGGAAGATGGTAACATGATTTATTACTGTTAAGCGAGGACTCAAAGCTACGTAATGACCCAGCTGCAACAGTGACCAAAAACAGTGAGATGTAGTTAGCTGTGTTAGTCTGAAGTCAAGCAGAAGGCAAGGTAGATTTGCACCTTATAGACTGACCAAAGTAGGGAAGGGGTGTGCATGCATGTGCATGTGTGTGTAGCACAAGCTTCAGCCCACAAAATACTTGTATTTACTTCGGTTAGCCTATAAGGTGCAAATTTACCCTGCTTTCTACTGAAAAGAGAGTCTCACAATGTATTCGTAGCATCTTGTGTTCAACTAGAAACATCCACAGAAGTGATTTTCATATTTAAGAGAGTGTCTGAGTGTGCAGGACAAGAACAGCTTCCCAGAGATGCCCTGTCCAGGCTGCAACTCCCATGGGGGCCAAAGGTAGCAGGAGTGTGCTGGAGCCAGACCCTTAAGAAACAGGAGAGGGCTCAGAGCTTCTTACATACACCTTAAGCCCATAGAGCATGACTCCTGTCCCAGGGCTTTTGGTGACGTGGGCTGGGCTCACCTGTGGCTGTCAGGAGCAGAGAACAGTCTTGGCCATTAAGGTACTCCATCGCCGTGATCCTGGTGTAGCGAGGGTTCCCATTGTGGAAATAGTCCAGCTTCTCCCCTTTCTCCCAATCCCAAAAACTGAGAGAAAAAGACTTGGTTCACTGCACAAGCCATTAAAAAAGCAGCTCTTCCCATTACATTGGTACAGAAGATTATAAACACTGGACACAAATTAAACATGGTTTTCTCCTGAGAGTGTTCAGTGTCATTTTATTAATAACTTTCCATAACATCTCTAGCTTCTGCAGAGGAAGTAATAAGATTACTATTATAAGTGCCCACTGCAAATCTAGTTGTAATGAGGCTTCTCCACCTACCAACACAAGAAGACAGTAGCTTATATTTGATTAATACAGGACAGAGACAGACTTCAAAACCACCAAAGGCTGCACTCATCTATGGACAGGAGGCCTCTGTGCTCAGATGCTACCGGGGCAACATGCTCAGACCCTCTAGGCCCTCTGTTTGCATGTTTCTCCGGGCAGTGCTTGGATCAATACAAACAGGCTCCGGAAGGAGGCCTGCCCTGTCCAGCCGAGGAGGAAGGGGAATGACTATGGATGCAGGTGGGGAGGCAGATGAGAGCTAATGCCTTCAATACATGGTGCGTACTGCTCTGTGTTACATCGTTCTGGTGGAGAGTCCTTACATGTCTGGTCACCACATGGCAGCCAATCCATGAAAATCCCAAATAGGCTCTTACCAGATGCTATCTTTGTCAGCTACTGCTATGCACGGCGTGAAGGGGTGGAACTTCACCACAGAGGGGACACCCGGATTCCTGTTCAGGAAGATTTGATCGTCTAGCCGTGAAATACCTGGGGGAAACAGAGGGAAACAGCAATAAAACCAGACTGGGTCCCTGAAATGAAACTATGCTAGAAGGATATCACCCTTGCCCTCCTGGGGACTCCCCAGTTTAGGCTTTCTCCATCCATGCCCTTCTAAAGTTCACCTGTTGCCATTTCCCTGGTTCTGTCTTTCAAGCACTCCTCACTCACAACTGGCACAAGCCAAGCCCGTCATTCTCTGCCTTCAAAAACCATCTTTAACTAACTCCACCTACTGCTGATCAGGAGTCTCTGGGACTCCTATCTGCTTGTCTGGCGCAATGTCTCTGCTCGTATTTACGGTACTACATAATAAATACCAATTTCAGGTGATCGCTCTCTGAAGCAGAACCTGTTGCTCTTGTCATGTTGTCTAGAGCCCTAAAAACTAATCCTTTCCCCAGACTGATCATTTGGGGCCGAAGTTTTTCTTTCTCCATCTCACCCGGAGTTGGGGGAAGGTGAGGGGGAAGTGCCATACAGTCTTCAGCCAGGTGAGAAGTGAAGCTGGAGCTTAGCCATCAGTGCTCTCCAGCCCACAGGGTTCTCATTTCCTGTGTTAGGGTGAAAGCGACACTGTCCTTCTTGCCGTCTGACACTCCTGCAACTGCTGCCCGGCACGTCTTACAAACTCTAAATTTGATTAAAGCTTTTCTGCACCAGACAGTGATGTCAGTGGGAAGCAGGCTAGCTAGTGACCTAGGTGTCTGTACATTCAGCCCACATCAAGCCACGGGTGCGTATCCTTTCTGACACCGCAATAATGAGGGACACTGAGACCGCAAGCCTCAATAAAATCAGCAATGTCTTCATTCTCGTGAACAGTGTCAGTGCATCTCGTCTATCAGTGGTATTTATTCTCATGGGAAATGTTCACAAAAGCCCAAACTGATTTTTCATACATCAGATTTTAAATGCCCTGGGCTCGGGTGTGTGAAGTCTGATGCTCATGTCACACAGGTTGCGTTTTCGCAGGCGGAGTTGCGGAGCGTAAGACTATTCTCCAGTCTGACGCCTCAGTTTGATTACAAGTGTTGTAGGGTGTTAGATGCCACCATGGAAACACTAACAGTCCTGAAAAGCTAAATAATTAAGATTGCAAGACTCCAAATCTTTAGCTAATTTGAGCAAGTAAATCCCACTGGCCTTTAGGTGTCCACTGCCATCAAAGGCCACAAGAGAAATGCAGACTCTTGGGTGGGGGACTTAGCAGGTGGCACAGACAAAGCTGTCGCTGGAAAAATAATGGATCTTGCCTTTTGGTGGCCAAATGGAAAAAGGAAAAATGCTGGTCTTGGCCTAAGAGGACAGGAAGCTTGAAGATTTTTGACAAAATAAATTAAAAACAAACAAACAAACATGGTCTCACTTCAGATCAACCCCACATATTTTACCTGGCCTACTGTGATAAGCTTCCTTTACTTGATGGGTCATTTAATCTTTAGCTTTACTGGGATCCTGATTATGGTATTTATTTATAAATCTGTTTCACTTTTAAAGTAAGTGGCCAAACTGTAACCCTGTCTGCAGAAAGCTATAGCTCCACTGGGCAACCATGAAACCTACCCTCCTTTGCACCATCTATATTCAAAGGAGTCCCCTGGCCCCATCCCCCAGTCCCTAGTTACAGTCCTGGTTTATGATACTCAGCCCTGGGATGATGCCGCGCCATCCCTTCTGGAACCTGATTCGGCCAGGCTTCCAGAGAGGGAGCTGCACATGAGAGACCAAGCCCCAGCCGTCTGGTGTCTTAACATGCCACAGAAGGGAAAACGCCCAAGCCTCCTTGCTTTCTGGTGAGAGCTTTTCTTGAACACCGCAGTCTCAACAGCACAAGAACAGCAGCGTATAGCAATGCCACAGATTCAATCCCTACTACTTGCTGGCTACTCTGATGAATTTGAATGCATTCCTCTATTAAAGAAAAAACCCAGCCTGGTTGCTGCCTTGTAAATGCATAAAGAGTTATAAATAAGCAAGATTAGCTTTCAGCAGAGCACTGAATATCCATGCTAATGAAACATGAACCCAAGCCATATTAGAAGGAAAGCTGTAAGTGTAAATGAGACTGTACATAAAAGTGCTAAAGAAATGTAACGGGATATGAGTAAACAATCATTTATGGAGCTCAGTGGAGCAGGGGAATGCTGGAGTCATTTAGAGACTTGCTGAACAGGAGGAGGAGGACACATCAGTCAACTCTGCAAAACAAGCTGATCTGGCATGGCTGGCAAGCCTAACGGCCTGTGACACGGAACAGACACTGGCTGCGTCCTTTCGGGCAGGTGGGAGTGCCGATGTGTATCCCGTCATGCCCAGTCTTTTAGTCCTTTGAAAACGTAACCTACAATATCCATCAGAACTTTACAGGACAAGGTGGAAAAGCCAAAATGGTAAATCAATAGCATCTGCTAAAGGCCTCTGAATTATTAATTTTCTGCTGCATGCTTTGGCACTCATAGACGTGCCATCCCTGATTGGCTGAGCAGCTGAAAAGCTCAGCTGCTGGCCGGCAGACCCAAAGCTCTGGAGTGAGCCTGTGCACCGAACTTTGCAAACCTTCCTATCAGTGGGGAAACATGATCTTATGGCTGGTTCTCTGCTGCTCCCCCAAAACCGTTGGCTCTCCTATTCCTTCTCCTCCCTTGTGGGCTGCACAGGTTGCAGGAAGTGGCATCTGTCTAGGGCTGGTCCAGTGAGGCTTGCCTCACTGCACTGCCTGAATGATAAAACCGCATTGAGATGGTCAAAGTTGAAGGAGAAATGTCTAGAGCAATCACAATCAGGTCTCTCCCTTGAGCAGAAATGGGGCCCTCTAAGCGGAAAGGCAAGTCACCCCTAGGAAAATCTTTCACATTCCTTCCACCAACACCTGTGAAAGCGTCCCCTGGCTTGCTAAACGCATGGACCAACAGTGCCTTGCTGTTTATTATTCATTAAGAGTATCACAGGAGAGCTTGGAGTCCCTCTTTGAGCCCAGACAAGTTCCAGTGCTCGAGGTGCTGGACAGGAAAAGCTGCCTAGAAGGCAGAGTGCTCACCTTTCTGGATGATCTTCTGTGCTTGCTTCCTGACACGGGCATTGCGGAGAAACCGCCACTCCCTCTCCTTGCGGATCTGGCTCTCCAGGTCATGCTCTTCTGGAATCTTTTAATACATTAACACTCTCATTAGTCCGTGGCATCAATGTCACACCCCAAGTTAAGGACGTCAACTGGAACCAGAAATCCCCCAGCATGTGCAACCCCCTGTTTGCCTGCTGGCAGTGAGCGGGACGAAGTCATGGAGCCATGTGACTCTACAGACCGAGTCATTTTCCTAACCTAAATCTTCGCCTCATGCGCAATCCCTTCCCATTCCCTTCAGCCGGTGTCCTTTATTCTGATTTCTTTTTAGACTCCAGACTCAGGCAGACAAAGTTCTTAAAGAGGCATGTACATTTAAATGGCTGGTCACTGTGCTGTCATACAGCACTGCAGTCACTGCAATGAACCCACTTTACTCTCACAGCCATTCCAGTGACTTTTTCTGTTAACTACAATACAGCTTATTTTCCATAGTGCCTTTCAGCTGAAAAACATAACACTTCAGAACAAGGTATAACAATAAAACGCGGCTTTTGCCAAGGCACAAAATGAAAAACACTATTAAAATCTTCCTTTCAGTGACTAGAGTGGACAAGAGGTCTACATCTTTTAGTTCTGAGTCTCCAAGATGTGCAGGTGATGAATGCAGCAGCATTTGCTGGAAGAGGAGGGTTGTTTTTAGTTTACTGTACCAGAACATCAGAGGTGGCAGCCCCGGTACACTTGTATTGGCTCATCTCGTTTACACACATCCTTCAATCTGCGACCCTGAAGAAAGGTGCACCAAGCCCATCCAGCTGCTAGATCTATGTCCCACTGTATAGGGCTGACCATGCTGAGAAGCTCTACGGTGCTACAGGACTAAGTAGTAAATTATAGTAAGAGCTGCATAATCAGCCTCACTGGCAGGAGTGTTCCCGCAGAAGGACCAGAAGTCCTTCAGGCCTGCACTAAACAGCCAGGTCTACATTAGGAATTTTTGCCTGTAAGGTAATGCTGCTCAGACCCGTGATGCCTGCAGACATTTTTATGCCAGCAAAAGCCCTGGTGAAGATGCAGGACTCTGGCTCTTAGGACTTAGCAGAACAAGTGCCCTCAGCAGAACAAGCAAAGCAGCCAAAGTACTTCTTTGCTAGGACGGACTGCACCTGAACTCAGAGGCCGAGTGGGGCTGCCGTCCCAGCAAACCTCCTCTAGAGCAAAGAGCCCATGGAGCCAATTGTGGATTCTGCAGGCTCCAGCACCGCCAGCAGTTTCTGCCCAGGATGTTAGTCACCGAAGGGATACTGAGGCAGGCCGAGTACAGACAGTGCCAAAGGGAGCACTCCAAGATAAAGTGATGCCCCACGAAGCCCACATGGGCACTTTTATCTAGTCGTACCAACTAAAGCTCATTTAATGACACCAGAAAGGTCCTCTGAGGCAAGCACTAGAAATTCCCTCCTTTGTAACCGTACCAGCCAAAGATGCACCATGGGCTTTATTTAGAACGACAATACTAACGTGGCACCAGCAGCAGGTGAGATTTTGGTTCCCTTTTTGGTGTTTCTTTTCTTCCCAGCCTCACCTTGAAATTGCTTATTCCCAACAAGGGGCAGCTTCAAGCCAAGAAAGACCGGCACCACCGGGAGTGCTCCTAGGCATTGCCTGGGGGACAGCTGAGCATGGTGGCTTGGAGCAAGAGTGCAGCTTCCCTCCACAGCTCCCAGAGCTGATCAGCCTGGGGGTTGCAAGAGAAACTTGGGAAGGGGCCTGCAGCCTCTCCTCTGCGCGGTACCTAAGAGAAAGCAAAGGAGGGGACTAGGATGGGGTCTCTGCCCTTTGGTGCATCAGAGACCCCGCAGGGTTGAGAACCGCACCTCCAGAACCAGCTGACAAAGGAGCTGCGGACAAGGGGCACTCGTGAGAGTTGCATCTAATTTACTGCAGTGAAAGGGAAGATGGCTACAGAGGAAGAGGGTGTTTCTTGGAGGCAGGAAGAGCCCCTATAACTCCATTTTTCCCAGTGAGAAAGGACTTCAGCAGCCTGACATTACTATGCATACTGTGTTCAAGAAGACATCCAACCCTTCGAAAGGAACCACAAGCAAGATTATTGTGCTGGATTGCCTTTTCTTTTGGAAAAAAAATAGTTTCATTTTGCAGCAATCCAGAGTTTATTAGAAAGGAAATGACAAATGACCAATAATGCAAAGCAATAAACAAAGCCCAGATAAAATGCATCAACGCATATTTGAGAGGAGATATTACACTTTAATGAAAATCCAGTTTCTATGGGAATAAATTAGTCTAAGATCTAAAAGGCCATCTCAAGCAGGAGAGAAGAGGGGCATGAACAGAATTGTAAGTTCTTCCACTGGCACCCAACAGTTCTCTCCTACTCCGACTGGGAGGTCCCATTCCCTCCCTGACCATCTCATGCATGTTCAGGGGACACAGACTGGTAGACTGAGGGAGCACACAGGCTTTCCAGCTCTAGAGAAAGAGCCTCAATCCTTCCAGGGATAATGAAGCAGAAAGCTGGTTGGTGATGTAAAGAGGTGAGCGGAGAACCTGCCTCCAACAAGGTTTCTCACAGCATCATGCAGATGTGCCGCACACCTGCCCATGCTCCTGCCCAGATCAGGGTAACTGCTTCTGTTCTGTGGTCACTGCAAAGCAGGCAGCCGTGTAGAGAAGGGGAGAGCCATCAGGTTGTGCGCATTATACGCAGCCTGCGCATGAAGACAACACAAGACTTCTCACTCCCCTGCAGGCTGCTGTGCAGGGGGCCGCTGACCACATGAGGCAGAGGCAGTATTTTGATCAGTTGAAAATATTTAACTTCAACCACTCAGAAAAACTTACAGAACAGGCACTCAACTTGGGATCTTCCAGGCTAAAACATGTGTGCCAGCATGCACACGTGAGAGAGATCCAGCCAGCCTGCCTCTGACCAGAAATCAGCAGGACGCCTGGATCAATTGCTCATCCCTTTGCCCCCTCCCCATCCAAGCTTTACCAGATCCTTCTAGTAAGTAAAAGCCTGGCAATGGCTTTTGCTCAGCTGTCCTGCAAGCAGAGGTCCTGGAGGTACATGGGTGTCTGTAATCGTGTGACAAGATTAGGACCAAAACAGGCCGCAGATTTCTACCACCTTTCACTTTCCACTCAGACAGAAACCAATTCTGATTCCTCGTGCTGGGCTGTGTCACTCAAAAGCCAATGAAGTTGTTTTCCTTTACCTCTTTCCCAGTGTCTTGGTGAATGAAAGGGTTGTGAGGGGTCAGGGAAGAGGCTTGATGCACTTGGTAATAGCAACCACTATTACAGGGAGGTCTTTGCTGCAGCTGTTTTATAAAGGGTTAATCTCTGCATCGGGGCTTTGAACAGCTGCCAGGACTACGAGGAGTGAGTGAGACGAAGTTCAGAGCAGGGTCCACATAATTCTCACCTTCCAGGGTCCTTACCAGCCTCCACCTCATGTGACCTCAAGGACAAAGTGCAATGGAAGCTGGCTCCAGCTCTTTTGACGGGGGGGCTCCCCCACAGCCAGCAACACCCAGGCTTTCTTGTGCCTTTACTGACTCCAGCCTGCGTGCGGTCGGTGGAAGAGCCTTTAGCTACAAGAACTTCCTGATCGCTGAGCAGGGGAAAGCTTTCTGCAGAGATCAGAATTACCGGAGCCGTCTGCTCTTTAATGCCTCACCAAGCAATCACAATGCAGCTTTCTCTCCCTAAATTTATCTGATTTGATAATCAATAAATCAAGTTCAGTATGATGGTTTGAAACCAAGCCAATGATTTATAATGGAAATTAATCCCTGCATCTTCCCAGCGAAAGCATTTTCAGAGCAAGGGCTATGAAGCAAAGCTAAACTCATAAATTAAATACGACTAAGACGTGCTCACAGTCATTTTATGTTTATTCATTACAGGAATGACTGTTTTGTCTTTCCCCGTTTATTTCAGAAAGAAGCACTCCTGGATGAAATACCAGCGAGGAACCGCAGCATCCTTCTCTTCTACCTGCGCTTAGTTCATTTTGCACTTGGCCTTTTCCTGGAGACTGAGGCTCCCAAAAGGCAGCTGTGGTCTGGCAGGACTTTATGTTTCCGCCTGCTCCAGGAGTGGCATTTCCAGGAAGAGACCGTTCTGCCGAATTCCAGCCAAGAAACATGTTACAGGAAGGTCAGCATTACCTGGCAGAATGGGCAAATATTGGAAAACACCACAGGAAGCCGTCTGCAGAGCCTTCTCTCTCCTCCTTCTCCAGATGCAGAACACCACACTGATTACAAAATTACATCCTATTTCTCAGGAAAGGCAATGTACCCTACAACATGTGATATGCACACGTGTTGCATCACCTGTTCCTGAGCGGCACCCTGGGTATGCCAGATAAAGAGTCCACAACAAGGATGCCTCAAATATCTTACATATGCTACAAATATGGGACAACCTCATTATATGGAGCCCCCCTGGGACCAGGTAGTTGCTGTAACGGGGTCAAGTCAATTCGTCACAGCATAATAATGAAAAGATCAGCTTCTGCTATTAAGAGCGGGGTTTGTTATAACAAGACTGAACTGTATCTTACAGCTCACGTGTTTGGGCTTTGGTTGGTCTGCAGATGACGCCCCGCCTCCTCTGAACAGCCCCCGTGGGCAGATGTGGAGGTTAATGGGAAGAAAGCACATGGAAGATTCCTGCAGATGTGCAGCTGGATTGGCAGTGTACAATCTGGTAGGCAGAATGCAGTGTGGTGAGATCTCTCCTCCGAGGAAAGAGACAGCATGCACTCACTGCCAGGACCGCCAGAGAGGTGAAATCAAGGTCTTCCTTCATGCCCAGCACAGCTGCACAAGGGGAATGCAGGGGTCGCAAGCAGACTATTTCAGGCAGGAGGCATGAGGGAATAAGGGGGCGCTTTCTGTGTCCTTGTGCCATGGCACAGGATGGGCAATGGACTAGCTCTTAATTAACAGAACTTAGAAGGGACCTTGTAAAAAATATGAACACATGAAGACAGAGTGGACCATCATGCAGTGAAAATCAGGTGGACAGGAAGGAAATGCTCAAAGGAGACAGGACAAGCTGTGGGTCTGTACTGGAGCCTTTGCCACGCCGTATGCAACTCTCAAGGACTCGGAACTTGTTTCAATCCAGAGCCTTTCTCCTCTGAGACACAACCACCTACAGCCTAAAGCACGTGCTCTCATCCCTAGCCACTTCAGTCCGAGCTCTTAAACAAGCACTTTCCAAACATATTTTCCAGCTGTAACAAGGAGTTATACCTTCTCCCCCATTCCTGTCGTCTTCTTTAAGGAAACCGCAGAACCTGTTTAACTCAAAAACTTCACCAAAACCATCACATTTTTTACCAGGTCTGTAAAATCTCAGCTGGTAAAAAGGAGATGAGTGGAAACAGGCAGTTAGAGTCGAAACCAGTCAGACACTTTGCTATGAGAGATGCTAGCACACCTGCCATGTTCGGAAAGGTTGGCACCACTAGCGAGGTGAGATCACCGTGGCCCCGGCTTCATTTGTCTATGGATGCAGTTTGGTGCCGGAACTTGGAGCGTCCGAGGTTCTTAGGCGAGGCATCTCAACCATTTGGGGCCAAGCGACGTATAAACCAACCAGCCCTGTGCATTCATGAGAGAGCACCTTACCCCTCTGCTCCTGTATTCACATCTCTTCCCTTCTTCCTTTTCTGAAAAAGGAGCTTTCTCTGGTTTATGCACGTGAAGTCCTCTGCCTAAAAAAAATAATTGCTCCCTGCATGCCCACTAATACTGCTTAATACTAAAATCTGATTGGCTGTCGAGAGTGATTTATTATATTAATAAAGACACCACTCTTGTGAACAACTATCCTCAGAAAGCAGACAAATGTTTTTAATAAGCATTGAGAGATAAGCCACCATAATACCTATTTCTCACTTTTTTTCCCCCTATAAAACTTACTTATTCTTTTTGGTCTTGGAAACAAGACTCTGACGATCCTCTTGACCAAAGCAAATCTTTGTGTAAAAGCCCAAAAGCTTGAAGTATGACCTAGTATTTGAGTCCTGCTGGTCAGAAATAAATCCTAATATATTACAGCAAAAGCTCCATTATCCGGCACTCTGCCGGATAATCAAATGTGCCGGTTATCTGAGAGGTGTCTGCCTGGTCAGGCAAAGATGCCTCTCCCGCTGCATCCACATCTCAGATTAACCATGCTGCCCCTCCCGCCTCTCCGGTGGTGTCAGTATGCCAGGGGAAAGGGACGGGGGGCTCCGTGCAGGCTGTTTTCCCCCAGGCTGCAGGACTTGACAAAACCGGAAGTCCCACTTCCGGATTCCCTTTTGCCGTGTCGACCGGCATGCCGGTTAATACAGCATGCTGGTTAATGATGTGCCAGTTAACACAACTTTTACTGTATTGGCTAAGCTGCTAATTGTGTCAAGGGAAAATTAATTACATTAGTAGTATAGCTGATGATGAAGCACCAGGCCATACATTTTACTACCAAGGGTTGCCTCTTGGCGATTCAAGTTAAAACAACAACAAAAATCAAGTGACTTGGAAACTTGCCTCCAGTTTCACTAGTTTCATAATGCATAGAGACATGCAGCCACTTACTTCCCACCATTACCCTAAAGTTTTGCTACTTCAACAAGACGTGCTTCATGAAGGATCCATAATGGATGGTTCATTGTTATTGCTCAGAACGGGGGAAATTATGCACAAAATGGGCAATTCTTCCTTATGCTTAAAAGATGTGAATCATCAGCGGCTGCTTATTAAAACCAGCATCCAGCAATATTTCCCTGGGGTTAGAGTAGCATCGTCTCACTAGTTTGTGTCACACGGACATTCTGGGATTTGCCCTTATGTTTCACCTGAGTTATTTGGACAGTGACAATATCACAGACTTGTTCACCTGTGTGTGATGCATGTCACCTGCTGAGTCAAATAGCGGACACAACTACACGTACAATTATTGCTATCTGGCTTTACTGCACAGTAAATTTACTGCACAATAAACTAATTTCCTGCACAGTAAGCACCTGCACTTGTAGACAATGACACTTTAATGTGCAGTAGATTAGTCTACTGTGCAGTAAAGCATCTCGTGTAGACATGGCCAGTGATGCCTTCAAAAACTGAAGCTGGAATTTCAGTTATACTTTGTTCTGTTTGAATCCCAAGACCTTTGGAGTTGTCCTCCCAAAGGCCCTGGGTTTCCTTTTTTTGTGAGGGAGTAAGAATTACTGCTTGCAATCTGTGTTTTGATTTACTAGCTAAGACTGAAATCATACGTAGCCTTTTCTTAAAAAATCTGGGGAGCTGGGAGGCAATCTCTCCTTTGTGCCACCCAGAAACAGCACTCACCTCCCAATTAGAAACTTCACTTATCCTAGTGCCAGGCTTTGGCGTGCGTCTTACATTGCACTGACGAGTGGAAGACTGGGGGGAACCACTTTTGAAATCATCTCAAAGAGTACAGACCGATGTAACTGTACTGGGATCAAACAGCACCAGCATAAACTGTTACACTGTAACAGAAGATTTGTCATCCCTGCTCCCATTGCCCACTGGCTTTACTGCAAGTGCAATATTTTTAACCTAATAAACAAGGTTGTGGGAGTCTTCCCAGGGCACTAATTCAGATTTCCAGTTGCTATTGCAGCCCCTCTCCTGAGAGAAAGGACATTTCATAAGAAGCCTGCAAGCAGATCCCAGATCTAAGGTTGCAGGGTCAAGTCTGGCTCCAAGTGGAGGACATGCTCTGCTGAAACTAGGATTAACTAGACTTCACTTAAGGCAGAATTATCAATGATTACCTCTGCTCAGTTTAGCCCCAGCACCACCAGAAACCAAACTGCACAGGCAGAAACAAAGCAGCACCTCTGACCCTGCCGCTGGAACAAAGGAGGCTCACTGCACTGACTTTGACTCTGGCAACCCAGCAGTATTTATAGTGCCTGTTCCTTCATGGGTGGCAGCAGAGAGGGTTTTTATCACCAGCATTTTTCCTGGAAAGTTAACCTGGGTGTACCCATGTGCTGTCCACTTCAGGCAAGATTATCTGTTAATCTTCCTTGGCATACACAAACCAGAACTACCGCTTAACAGAGGCAACTTCATATAGGTAAAGCGTTAAACCAATGGCTGCACTGGGCAGAGATGATATTTCTTTGCTTTCACTGTGTGCTGACCCCGGAGAATGGTGTCACTAAAACATACGCTCCCACCCAACCATTGCTTGATTCCATGATGAATCTTGTCTTTGTCTTACTTTGTCATCCTACCCCACTTCACTTGTTTACAAGGATTACTGAACATCTGTACAGTGCACTGAACACTAAGCCTGCTAGTTAGGTGCTAAATACAATGCAATTAACCCAATTCTCTTCCTTCTGACATCTGTCCTCTATGGGCAAAGGAACACAAATTCAGCATTGTAACTTTGCTCCACTTCCCCTCCAATCACTTCTCTTCCCACATACTCCAGGCAGGGTGTTAGGTGGTCTCAGAGAGCAGTGGGGTAGTGACAACACTCTTGCTGCAGTGACTGAAAGGACCATGAACGCTCTGAACAGAGAATGTGCTGAGCTTGCATTGAAGGGTATCAGATCCCCACCTCCCTGAAAGACCCAGCGGTGTGACTCTGTAAACGTAAAGGAAGAAAAGCTTACCTTCATGACAGGCTGAGCAAAATATTTTGCACTCCAGTCACAAAACCCCGTCTGCATTGTGGCCGAAATGAAGTTTTTGTGTCCCACGGTATCATCGGCGTCGTCGGTGGTCTGCCCAGGGAGAAGGGAAGAGAACACCGAGGTGAAAGTTTGTGGTTTCTGCTAAAAGATGCTGCCTGGACAGCCGGGCACTTTGTAGGCCAGGCCCTGAGAAACAACCTTTACAAAAGCTCTTGGTAGATGGATGGAGTTTACCTATATGGGCATAAGCGCACAGCTCCTCTGGACTGCAAGACTGATGTGCTTCTGGGCACTACTCTACGGTTAACATGAAATGGCTCATCTTGAGGGCTCAGAGGATGGTGTTTCCTCTCTATGTATTGATTTGAGTTGAGTCCCTTGTGCCAGGCAGCACAACCCAAAGCCGCCACTGAATGCTGCAGGGTGGTTCTGGTGATGAACTGGTGGGGCCCACTTCAGTTCCTAACATATAGATGCCCACGTCTCAGAGGGCACCTTCAAGCTGGCAGCAAGGCCGCAGAACAAGTGAGCCAAGAAACCCTCTTTCCCCTTGAGGTTCCCTTCCTGGGCAGGGGTACCTGCATAGCTGCTGCCTGGGCCACATCTATACAGAGAATAACTTGGTCTCTAGCTCTGTCCAGGCAGGGATTTTAGTCAGCCTTTCCTGCACACCGTGGGGTACTCTCTCTGAGCAGCTGAGATTGCTTCCACTTTGGTCTTCCCAGACCCAGAAAGAGCAGCCCCGCAGGGGGTGCAACTGGGCAGCCACTACTAAAGAGTGGAGCACGGCTACCAAGCTGCAAGTTCAAAGCAAGGTGGATGGGCTGAATGACGTGTGAAAATCTGCTCAGCCCCACCGGATCCTGGCTGGTGTCAGCAATCAGTTTCTGAATCCCCCCAGATACTGTCTCCCCAGATACTGACCTCCAGGTCTCTCCACTGGGCTCTTCTGCAGTCCTAGCAAGATGGCTGCAGCTCATAGAATCAATGAGTCGGAAGGGACCTAGAGAGATCATCTAGTCCAACACCCTGCCATGGCCAGGAAGGAGCACTGGGGGTGGCAGGGTCATAAGACCCCAGCCAGGTGCCTATCCAGTCTCCCCTTGAAGATTTCCAGGGAAGATGAGAGCACCACCTCTCTGGGAAGCCTATTCCAGGCTCTGGCCACCCTTAC
>NW_017728991.1:1047676-1060298 GCF_001723915.1 Gavialis gangeticus | reverse complement strand
CTAATATCTAACCTAAACCTATCCTCCCTCAGCTTGTGGCCATTGTTCCTGGTGACTCCAAGGGGGGCCCTGGTGAACAGACTTTCCCCGAGTCCCTGCTGGTGGCCCCTGATAAGGTTGTAGGCAGCCACAAGATCCCCCCTCAGTCTCCTCAGCTCGTACACTAAAACAGTGTTCTCTCCTGCTGCAGACAGCTTGGGCTTTTGAAAGGGTCTGGAGATGTGGGTCTATTCCCTTCTCTGTTACTTCACCCCTTTTGTGCCTTGGTTTCCACACAAGCGGCAATAATGATACCGACTTGCCTTTGATAAGGGCCAGATATTGTTAAAGCCCTTTGGCACCAAGTGCGCCACACCCCAGGTATGCCTGGCTTGCCTATTTCCCCACTGCAGCCCCTCGGTACCCACTGACATTCTTTCTACTTCAGTGGAACTAATGGGGACACCTTGCAAAACACACCCATGTTCTGTTGCTGAAGACCTGAGTGCATCCTGTCCTAAAGCTGCGTGATTGGGGCTGCTCCTGCCATGCCCAGCTGCTCTGACATGATGGTAAGGTTTCTATGTTCCCTGCAACTGGAGGCATTGACTCCTGCCCTCTGAGAACTGCCACGCAACTTTGTTCATTAAGGTGAGGCAGCAGCACTGACTTACGTAAAATGATTGAATGTTTACAGAAGAATAAACAGCCTATTCCGATTAAACACCTCTTGGCTGTGGCAGCACCGAGTAATGTCACATCAAGAGCCGCAAAGTGACATTTATACTGCAGAGAGGGAAAGTAATTCATTTTTATTTCACTGATTAGAAGCTACAGTGAAGCCACCAGCAGCAGCAAAAAGCAAACAAAGGGGCTCTGGGGAGTCGAAGAGCAAACAAGAGGCCTGCGTGATGGTGAGGAGGGAGTCTGTCTTACCTGGTCCGGTCCTTTGTCAAACATTTTCCTGGTCCTGGGGAACTGGTGAGAGTGGGGTGTATACTGGACGCCAATGTTGCCCACATTCGCGGATCTCACAGATGCGATGTCCCGGCTGACTGGCTGCTTGGTCACATCATTCGTCAGGCTGGAGCTGCTCGTGCTGGCAGTGGGAGGGGACCCTCTAAGCAGCAGGAAAGGAAACAGGTGAACAAGACAGAGGTGCAGGAGAGGAGACTCGCTATCACTTTCTGACCTGAATGATGCTCTCTTAAATCTATGAGCTGGCCTTACTCCTATCACCGAGTCCCCCTCACTTGCTCCTAACAAAGCTGCCTGCTCCTGATTCTCCCAGGCCCTTAAAGAGGTAAACAGCCTTGTTACACTGACATTCACCTTACGACATGGCCAGTGAGCAACACATGGTTACAGAATCATTCTGGAGCCAGGCATCTCCCAGCTTGTCTTGTTTGTAAGGGGGTCAAGTCAGGAGCTGCAACTGCTATTTCCATGGGGAGGGAGGACGGGGTTTGGGACTTTCCAAATCCTGGCCATGGCCACATGGCTCTTTCACTAACTGATTTGGAGGCAGCCTGGTGCTGATCAGGCAACGCTGAGGCCTCCCCATCTGTAAGGAGAGGGAAGGCAGATCAGACCCAAGAAGACTGTAAATGCTGCCGACCTCAGATCAACCAATTACACAAGGATAGCAGCGTCGGTATGTGCCCTGCTTCTTCCACTTGCCCCTTGCCCAGATAAGAATGGCAAAGGAGAATCCAGCACATCTGCTTCACCACCCCCGGCTCCCTCCCCTGGAGGGACTACTGGTGGGGAGTGGGTGCAGAAATCCATTCACCCTGTAACCTGCACATTATTAACACGGACGAGGCAACTTACCCCACTTGGTGGATGTGCATGCCCTTGTTGGTAGGGCTGGCGGGGGCAGACTGGGTGAGCGAGGAGGTGTCAAGGATGCGCTGGGGGCGGGCGTTTACTGTTGCCTAGGGAGAAAATCAGAGCATGGAATAGGTTGGTAGGGTGCAAAAGGCGAGTCCCATGATTTACTATCTAATAAAAGCACATGTCTTGGGTTAAGTGCAGTTCAGCTCTCTATCAAAGTGGGATTTTAACAATATACACGAAAGCCTCCTGAACAATCCCCAGATCACTGTGTGATTAGGCCACTTTGTAGAAAGCACTTACCAGAAAGAATCCTTCTGCTATTTACAGGGAAAGGATCTGGGCTACGGCATAATCCCTTCCCATAATTAAACTGCAATCGAAGTCCTGTACTGGCACTTGCAAAAAAGCTGCCAAAAGGCAAGCTACCAGCCTGGGGGTGACTTGCTGACAGCAAGGCTTTTCTCCCTCCTCTTGGAAAACAAGGGTTGGATATCTTACCCAGCCCAGCACCGCTCCCCTACCCCCAAATTCCAGACCTGCTTTCATGTTTGAGTCAGAGCTTTCACTGTAAGTATGGCCATTGCATAAAGATACCCGATTTCTTGCTATCCCCCTGAATAATGCTTGAGCTCCTGCAGCTTCTCCAAGCATTTTACAAACAGGAAGCCTCACAGCACTCCTGCCACAAGTCACTTCATCTACTAGGGAAACGCAGCCAGGACCAGTGCAGGATGAGTCACTATCACCAGCATTCAACAACTGCCTGGAAAGGAGTGTCTCATTGAAGAAGGCAGGGAGAAGTACCTTTTTTGCTGGGAAGGGCTGGATGCAGCTCTAAGAGCAGCCAGAGGAAGGGTGGTGAAGAAGTCAAGACAGCTGCCTCACCTTCCTCCTTTCCCTAGACAGAACATGCTGCCAGTGGTGGGTAACCAAGCCCTGGGTCAAAAATTCCTGCTTGCTTGGAGACCCCAAACTGAGATCCTTGCCCCCCCTGCCCCACACACACGCTGGAGAATCGGGATTGCACAGTGGGGAGGAAGGGACACCTCCTTGGGCAAGGGAACCTCTGAACTGGTGGAGGGAGGGGGCAGGAGACACTGTGCTCAACACAGTACAGCCAGGGCAGTCGCACTAATGCAAGGCAACTGAAGGGGAAGAGCTGTGTGCGCAGCTTTCTGGGCTCCACGCAGCTAGCAAGCAGAAAGGGCAGAGTGCGTGTCTGGAGGGAGCAGCACTATTAGCTTTTGCACTTTACACACACTATTTGCTGGAGACAGAAAATCAAGGCAGTCGTGCTTGAGAGTACATCCTGCCTTGCTCCTGCCACCTCTTTGCGGGAACCAGAGGGTCCTTGGAGGCAGCCTCAGATTTTGCCTATCCTTAGATGACCTACTGGGGAATTCAAACCCTCTCAAATATCACTGGGCTGGCTCCAAGGAGCATGGAGAGCGATGGCTATGACAGTACAGTGTGTCCACAGGCTGCCCATGCACAAGTGGGGCTCCTGAGCAAAGCACTGCTTTGTACCCTGGGCACAAGGCAGCCATCTAAGCTATCCTACTGAGTTCTTGGTGGCATGAAACCAATGCATTTCCCAGGCCATCCTCCTCCAGCGTCAGGGACAGATGCTCTACTGTCACCACCACCCAACACTGCCAGTCAGACCTTCTAGTGCGCTGTCTGGAGCGGACAGAAGGTCTCGTAACAAAGAGGGAGGACAGACTAGATTTAGCAACTCAGAACTAACTATTGGTCATAATGAGCTCTAATTTGCCATGAAAGGCCCAGGGGTTGCAGTTAGGTGTCTGTCGTCCAAAGCAGCTTGGATTCCAGGTCAGGCTAGTTCCAGAAGAGCTAGGATGCAAAATGAGCGAGACAAAGTCCTTCTTGAAAGAGAACAGGCATTTATTCTTCTAACGCAGCAATCCAAGGACTGTGGGATAACAAGGCAAAGGCAGAATTGGTAACACCCCACCTGAGGCAGCTCTTCCCCAAGTTTCACTTCCTGGAGGGGGGCTCTCACAGCCTTCACATCTCATCCTGCCCAGGAGGGGAGATGGTAACTTTGAGTAATGACCTCGGTTAGCAAGAACAAGTAGGCAGAGCCATTTGTTCATGCACAGAACTGCGTGCCAAGGAGGTCTGTTATACAGGAGTAACTCTCAGGGTAACTGAGCTTCAGACCTGCCAATGAAAGCAGCTGAATGAAGCAACTTGGGAGAATGGCTTCATCAATTAATCATGATCACACCATTTTAAACAGCCTGCATCACTTGCTAGACTCTCATTTGTTTTCAGTACAGACAGACCAGAAAAGCAGGGCTTTATGGTTTTCTTAAAGTTGGAGTGGTGAAAGACATCCAGTTCATCCCACTTTGTTTCCTTAATTCAAATGCTAGGCTAGAAAGCCATCCAGTGTAAGACGCTGTGTGCCCCAGAAACAACAGTGTGTGTTTCAGGACTGGAGAGGCACGTGGGTTTTTAACCACCTCATCCTAAGCCTACAAAGCCATGTGCTGTCTTCTGAAGCACTCCCCGTCTTCCCGTGGCCAAGGAGCCAGTCATAGTTTCAACAGAGATGCAGATATTCAGACATTTGTCTCACCCGTTTGGAAAAACAAAAATCTGGGTGGGTCTGATTCAGACGAAGGCAGTCATAAGCAACCTGCCTGCTGGTAATGCACAATCTGCTTTTCAAGACTAAATTTAGCAAAGTTATTCTTATTTAAAACAGAGTAGCTGCTGTCTCCTAGCCTGAGGCTTACCACGTGGTCTTGAAGATGACTGACCACTATACTAATGCTCTTAGTGCGGTGTAATGGCTCTGTTCAGGTTCTTATATTGTGGCCCATCACCCTCTCATCTGAGCACCTTCCAATAACAAGATCAGTAACATGACTATCATTGGCATGGTTTTATAGCTTCTGATACAGCAAACCATACAGGCTCACGCGCAGAGTGATTTTGGCATTTCTTTTTCAGAAGCTTTAAATGTTTGCTGGCCGCACATGAATCTGGGATGATTTAGAAAGGGATGTTCTTGCCTTGGTCAGAGCACAGAACTGGATGACCCCCTACCATCACTTTCAGACCTAGTCTTCTATGATGTTATGATCCAAAATGATTTCCTCCTCACCCACAATGTTTCAGACCAGCCAGCCACCTGAAACTTCTGTTTCCTTCACAACTCCAGTCAGGAGCAGGAAGGATACCTGGCATCCCCATGTTCTAACATATCCCAGCTCTGTCTGTCCAAAGCATATTTGGTACAACAAACACCCTCATAAATAAGCTTAACCTCCTGAAAGGAGCATTTTCCAAGAGCCCAGTGTGCTTCCCTGGGACTATCGGGTCCCACAGCTGGGAGCTTAAGAGAACACAAGGGAGAAACTTGCTCTCTCTCTCTCTCGGAAGTCAATGGCAAAACTTCACTTAAGCACATCCAGGCCTTTGGAATCCATGTGAGCTCACAAGCGCAGGGAGGCGTGGAGGTAAGACTGTAAATCCAGGTTGTAGCACTTATGGTGGGGCCTCTGAGCACAATTAAATGCCAGATCATGACCCCAGATTTTCAGCTTTAAGGCTTTATTCTAGACGGTTTAGACTGCAGCCCAACCTTTCAGGTCGCTTAAAGGCAAACTTTTTAGGAGTCGCATGTGTGGTTTAGCACCATGGACAGCTTAGGAGGAGACTCAGAGCATCTCACTGTGCAGACTACGGCAATCTGTGAATGTGAAGGCTGCACACACGGGCTCTTCCTCGGCTTCCGACTGAGGCAAAGGAGGGAGAAACTGCTCACTTGAAGGTTCACAGCTAAAAACCCTGGCAAAGATAAGTGCTTCAACTGTTTAAGGTGTAAAACCATCCAAAGCACCAGTGCCTCGGAGACTGAGGGCCAGAGAGCAGCTGGAAGAGAAGCAAAGTAAGATGCAAAGTGTCCATCTGCTTCAAGTGAGGAAATCCTTGCGGCTCGGAGACAGCCCTCCTGTCCAACAGTCATCCATCCCCATCTCCTCCAGCCCTCCCTGACAGGCAGCACTTGCCCTCTTCTCTTTCAGCTGTGGACTCAGAGACTCAGCACAACCTGGGCTGCTTTCACAACCACAGCAGAAGACGGGTTACTTTGCACTGCTGCTTCCGTCCCCAGATGATACCCTGCCTACAGACAGACAGGGGGCCAGCCACCAAACCAGGCTGCTGACCCCTCCGAATACAGAGAACTAGTGTGAAGAGAATCAGATTTGCAGCTTCTGGTGAAGAGGAAACTCCATCCGCTGCTGTGCCGCTTCAGTCAGAGCCTTACAAAATCATCAGAAACACTTAGCAGCCCAGGTATGACGCTCATTCCCAACCCTTACAACATAATGACCCACACTTCCCAATCCCGCTGGCTAAGCAGAACTGCACTGTGCTAGCGAAGACATTTACAGGACACAAAAACACACTGGCAGTGCTCAAGCAAGCTCTTTTTGCCAAGGGAGAAAGCCCCATAAAAAAAAGAGAAGGCAAGAGAGACAAGTCCCAGGTCCCCTGTGTAACCCATAATTTACAGCTGGGCTAAAGCTTTATTTTGCCAAGTGCCATGCAAAGTGCAACACTGAATGACCCGGATGCGATTCAGAGGGGAGAGCCTGAAGGCTTGCACTCTCCCCTCTTTACCATTCTCCTGGAGCTGGCCTTTTTCCATCTGAGGCACAAATTCATTTAATGCCCAAACCACTGGTGGGGGAATCTGAGCCTGCTGTCCCCAGGGGGTGAAGTTATTCAATCCCCCAAAACACCATTGCTGCACACTGACCCAGGGGCGTATTTGAAACAAACAAGGAAAGGACTCAAATTGGGAGCTCGCTGCTGATGAGGAAAACGGACTGAAAAAGCAGGTCATCTCCAAGATGTTACAATGGCAGATGCATGATGCTGGCATCTCTTACTGCAACTGTAGCTCAGGAGGTGCGAGTCTGAAGTGCAAGGGGTCATTCACAGTAACTGCTCAGTAAGAGACACCGTCTTGCATGGGAATGGCTTGTGGCTATAAAATGCTGGAGCAACCAGAAAGTTGGAATCCAAGCATAGCAGGGGCAGGGGGAAAGGCAGTGTCTGTATGGCTTTCTGGCACCATCCATTGAAGGGCTGCTGGTGATAAGATGAACTGAGGTGGCCAGGTGCTTGGCTTCCGGTAGAAGGTGAGGGTTGCTGCTACAGCTCCCTAAGCAGGAGCCATCGTGGAACAGCAGAGATGGCAGCCTCCAGGGAGCTCTCACCATCCTTGGAAGATGAAATGGGATGAGCATGGTGGCTTAGGCTTGTATAGAAGACGGGAGAAGTGGGAGGGGGTCTGCATGCTGACTCACATGTACTAGTTCACCTGGATTGGAGAGCCGTTGCGGCTTCAGTCTGCAGGCCAGTCCCACTTGCATGATCTAAATCAGTTTGCAAAGGGATAGTTTAATGAAGTATCTGTAAGGTTCCTCTCAGGGACGGATTGAGACAAGTAGACTTGCAATTCTTAAGGGATTAACCTAATTTACGCCATGACATTATCCCTGGCCCGCCCCCATACAGTCACATTATTACCTGGTCAGGACCGCCACAAAGTGGTTTTATCTTGGGATGTCAGAGTTCCTTCTCCAATAGCACTGTCCTTCCAACTTGGCCTATTCAATTCAATTTACCCACGCTCTGCACGAGCATGAAAAAATCAACTGCAAGAGCTCAGATACATGTAGGAAGGCAGGAAGCCATACCTTGTAAGCAATACTGTTGAGCACTTTCATAGCCAGGTCTGAGACATCCGGATAAGGGTCAGCAGCCAGGTGAAGAAGGACTCTCCAAATCTGGGTGTAAACGCTGTTGAAAGAAACTCCTGGAACAGAACAAAAAACAGCAAGAGTGCCCAAAAATTACATCGTTTCAGCCAACTCTGAACACCCCATGTCTTGTGAGCACATTAGTCCACAAGGGAGCTCCAATGCTTCCCAAGGGTAGTTTGGGAAGAGCAAAGCACAGTGCTCAGACCTACACTCCCAGAAAGGGAATGAAGGCTGCACTGTGTTGTCCTTTGTGAAGTCTGCAAGGCTCAGCTGAAACAACAGGGGAAAATCTCGGGGACAGTAAAGAGTACTTGGAAGCACACCTGAATGGAAGTGCCAATCTTTCTAAACGTTTGGAGCAAGTCACTCAACCACCCTGCATAAATCAATTGGCACAGAAACCAAGGTAAGAAGTTGGGAGCCTCTGTGAACTAAAATCCTAAACTTTAAAAAGCCAAGAGAGATCTACTGCCCTTTTAAAAGTTAACACGTGTGATGATATGTGGCGCTGTTCTGTAACACTTCAGTTTCTTCTCTTTGATTGTACGCTGGGGGTCTCAAGCGAAATGCTTTGAAACTTCTGTAGCAACAGTGTTGGAAGGTAGTTTAAGGACCTTTAAATACATCTAACTGGCATACTCAACATCAAAGCACTGCAACCACACTTCAGGGCTGGTCATTTCAGAGACCATAAAACCGAGCCACTCTCTACCATCCCTGACTGTCCCCAGAGGTTCCTGTCACCTCTGCCTGACTCTCCCTCTGCCTCAGGAAGGGTGTTTGTGCCTGAAAGTTTGCAAAGAACAATTTTTTGAACTATTTAGTTGATCTAATAAAAGATATCACATTTACCCAAAGAACCTTGTCTGCCTATGTGTTTAGACCAACACGGCTACAACCAACACCCCTGTGCCACCTCTGGGCGCTCCTAGCAGCTCCATCATGCCAGCCGACCACAAAGGGCATCCTGGGAAGGCAACAGCTGCTGAAGACACTGCGGCACCTGACAGAAGGTGCATGTGTGTCTGCAGATGCCTTCTGCTCGCTGCCGGCCTCTGGCAGAAGCCGGCCCCTGGCTGGAGAGGGGGTGGCAGTCTGCTGGCAGAAGAAAGGGGCTCTGCTGCCCTCTGTGTAGATGCCCTCATAGCTTTGCAGAGGGAACTTAAGCTCTGCCAGTTCAGCTCTGTAGTGTAGACTGGGCGCGAGTCAGCCCTTCCAGCGGAGTCAGGGGGCTAACTGATGAGCCTGATACCTAACAAGAATGCCTGCAGTGTGGTACGCACAACAGGAGAGATGGTTACATGCAATATTCAAATCAAAAGAGGCAGGGCTTGGATGAGTGCGAAGAAGTCTGTATGTGCTTTATTTTACTGGCTTCTGGCACATCAGCAGTTTGTTACTCCTCCCACCTATCACCATGTACCATCATTGTAACACCATTCCTGGGACCTGAGCCATTTGAGTGCTACAAGGTAGGTACTGGAAAGACGAGAAAGGAACTAAAATAGGGTTTTCAAATGAGTCACAATTAATTGCAAATGACAGAGCAAGCTGTTCCTGCATTTCCCCTAGGTGCTTCTGGAGGCATGTAAATATAAACCTTTAGGTTTGGAAGAAAGGGATCCTTGGTCAAGAAGCAAGGGCTCCCCCTGGTTAGCTTCTACACCTGACACTCAGGCCAACAGAAAATAGATTCTGACAGTTCAGTTTTGAACTCTGGCCCAAAAGACTTAAACCGAATGCAATTACAGGCTTGAGCAGCACACAGCTTGTGCTTTTTTCTGTATGCTTGTCTAGCTTAGACAAGGGAATCTCCTTTTCAGTAGAAAAAAAATCACTAAGATGTGACAGGGAGTTCTGCGAATGGCCAGGCAGCGAGCTAACTTCCACCCCCTAACGCATCCTGCAAAGGAAAGGACTTCTCACCCCAAGGGTGCCCACGGGATTTACTGGAGCAACTTTAACGTGTGGAGGAGTCCATGGCCAGCTCTCAGCCCTGCGCTCACAATGGCACCTTCTGAACAAGCCACTGCTGCCCAGTGGGACCTTCTGCTGGGCTTCCTCCGTGGAACAGCCTGTCACAGCTTTTCCTAACCTCTCCTAGTATGTGGGCTTCTAATAAGATTGCATCCTGGAAACTCATTCTGGGCCAGATAAAGGTGCAGCAATGTTGTTTGCCCCGCGGGACAAGCGAGCCTGCTGATAAACCCTAGTACAGAGATCAACCAGGCTCTAGACACAGGCTCACCCCATTTTATGCCCATGCTGAGACCGCAGCTGGGCAACAGCAGTACAACATTGAAAACTGAGCAGGACATCAGACAGGTGGCCTTTCTTGGTCTTCTGCTTCTATAGACCTAGAGTCAAATTTTGACTTTGGCCAGAAGGGGAGATTCCCTCTCCTCCTCAGTTGTTTATATAGGTTTGCAATAAAGACAAGTCACTGCACAGTAAAGCAAGGAGCTGCTCAGGAGACACCCAAACAGAATGGAAACGATGGTGGAACCGTACCGGTGTTTGCCTTGATTCAGGGCATTATAAGGCTTGCTCTCGTCAGCACCTGAATTCACCCTGAAAACAACTCCAAAATGACAAAGTGCTAAAAGACTGGGAAGAAATGTAGCAGACACTGCAGCACCTGCCTGGGTAACAGCGCTGCGAAGGTTGCCTGAAGCCTGCTCAGCATTCTGCTTCCTGCGTGTTCAGTTCTGTGCTGAAAGTTACATAAGGGCCGCTGGGAAATCGGGATGGCTTCATTTCTTTTAAAGTTCATGAAAGAGAGTGAGTGGGGAGGCAGAGGGGAATCTATCAGTATTTCCAGCCCTTCTGATATCAACCTCACCGATGACGCAGGCATGAAGAAAGAACCCCAAGACATCTTTTATACATCTAAGCATGATGAAAAAAGGGAAAAGGGACTTTGCCAGTGCAATTCCACATGCGTTGGAAAAGAACAGAGGGAATTTCTATAAAGGTTTCTCAGACTCATAGAGCTAGCACTCAAAGGCGTATTCCCCTCTCCTGCTAGATTACATTCATTTTTTTCTCTGATGATAGCACTGCCGATCGCACCGACTCAAGCAAGTGCCACATCTGACGTAGCTCCTGGCAGAACTGGAACGACCCGAGTCAGTGCGATAATGAAAGGGGATATGGGCAGCAGGAGGAGAGGTTCGAGTTCACAGAGTGGACCACGATAAAAAACATCCATGAGACACAATCAAAGCACCAGGCAAGTGGTGGGCTGTGTAATTTAAAACAACAGCTGAGCTGGTGTAATTAGTCGGACCAATTCAAAGCCGGTTTAATGGACCTTGCAGGACAGATTTACAAAATGACTCTTGTCAGCAATGAACATAAGAAATAAACAGTGTTTCTTCAGTGATAACTTCAGCTTTGTTTGGGTACACACAGGGGTGGATCTGGGGGTCAGGAGCAGCATTGGTGCAATCGCACCCTGTTTTTGACTCCTGCTCTGCACACCAGCAGCACTGAAGAAGTCCACTGACTTCCTGGCTCACTGTCATCTACCTGGCCCCTTCTAAGCCAATTGTTCCACAGGAGATAACGACCCTGTCTTCTTTTTAACGGGCTTCATGTTCCACCTGTCCAGCCAGCCTTTGTTCTGCCCTTCTGCTGCCTCTTCATTGCTCCTGGAAAGGAAGCCCTGCAGATTGGTTTTTAACTCATTCCAATGGAGTTCTATTCATTTTTGCTTCAATCTTAAATTGAATCAGACAGCCTAGGCCCCTAGCCTATTAGTAACACTTCTCGTTGATGTTGAACTGGAGAAGAATAGGTGGTTTTATAAAGGATGATGTCCTTCACCATTTGCACCCCACTTTTAAAAATTCAAGATCCACCCAGGAATACTGAGAACTCTCCATCCATTCAGCCACTAGCCAGCAGGGCATACAAGTGGTTAAGAGCTTAGGCAGATCACCTGGGTACCATGATGGCACAGTTGTGCGGCACCCAAACTTGGGCACTGGTGTTTTTACTGAGGCCCTTTCCTTTGCCTGCTTCTGCTAGCCCATTAAAGATACTGCAGTGATTCTACGCCTTGATCTTGGGGGTGAGAGACAGTCCATTCCCCACATACCACAGCAGCAAACACTAACCAAGAGCTCACCATGAGTGCTGGTGTGGTTTGGACAGGAGACAATGGCTCCAGCTTGGGGCTGCATGTTTTCCTGCAGTGAAAAGCAAGTTTTGAACTGACATACCCAATGAAAACACAGAGCCAAAATCTTTCACATGGAGCAGTCAAGGGAACCCAGGGACTCAGATACACAATTCCCATTAATGTTAATCCCACCTGCTTTGTCAACATATCCCATCATCTCCTTTACTTTTTCCCCCCAGTGCAAGAGATGGTTCTGGGAGACCAAGATTCAGATGGAGAAAAAAATCTAATATTCTCTGGGTTGTGTGAACTGTGTGGCAGCCTGCTCCTCTGAGATCAGACCCAAAGTGACGGCAAGTGGGGAACTAACATTTCTTGCAGAGATCTCACAACTCATAGGCTGGTCCCTGTATCTAGTCTGTCTCACAATAGGATGCCCTGGGGACCACTACTCTCCACAAGCCCTGAGACAGCTGGGATCCTTCAGGGACTGCAGCAGAGTACTGCTTCTCACGACAGTGCTCGTAGAGAAGCAATGAATAACAAGCACCTTCCCCAAATGCTGGCAGCAAAGGGACCTGGGGTGGAAAGGGCTCAGGGTGGCTGCCAAACCCAGATTTCCTGCTGATATACGTAATGCAAATGGCACCACAGGCAGTCAGCTGAAGTTTCCCCACCCAAAAGAGATTCTCACAGTAGATCACAGGCCCTCCAACACCCCATGAAATGCAGAGTACAAATGGAAAGGCTCATGCCCTTAGAGGGTCGATTTTCTGACCACAATTGCTACAAGCAGCATAAAAAGCTACAAGTAGCATGTGGGGAGCCAGAGGAAAAGCAAGGGCCTTAGGTCCACCACGATCCGCTG
>NW_017728991.1:1029726-1042676 GCF_001723915.1 Gavialis gangeticus | reverse complement strand
AGATGCTTCTCAAGCAAATCCCGGGACGTCGTTCTCCCCTTGTACTCAGCCTTGGGGAGGCCGCAGCTGGACTACTGCGTCCAGTTTTGGGCCCCACAATTCAAAAAGGATGTGGAGAAGCTTGAGAGAGAGTCCAGAGAAGAGCCACATGCATGATCAGAGGTCAGGAAAACAGACGACGACAGGCTGAGAGCCATGGGGCTCTTTAGCTTGGAAAAGCGCAGGCTCGGGGTGATCTGATGGCTGTCATATTGAATGTAATAATTTGAATGCTTGTAATAAATACCCATTAGCCAGTTTAGAAAAAAGGCAAGGTTCATCTTCTTATCTAGGCTCATTGCTTGTTTTTGCCTGTGTGCTGAATGTCTTGGTTCTGAATTTTATCTCTAGAGGCCTTTAACAAAGTTAACCTAAAAACGACCCTTAAGCAAACATTCTGAGAGATCAAAACCTAGGGGCTTTTGAAAGGGTGTTGGGAAGAGAGGTCACCACAGTGGTGTGGAAAATTTCCCAAAGAATACAAACTGACCACCCAGCTGAAATCTGTTAAGAAAGATCCAAGCCCAAATTTGGGAGTAGTGACAGGTTTGGGTAGGAGAGGCCCAAGACGACAACTCACCCAATAAAAACTGTAACCTACAGCCCCAATTTGGAGGTAACCTCACTTGCAGAACACTGAAGGAAGAATCGCAAGTGCAGGCCGGATCAGACTGATCACCTGAACTACCCTCTCCGTGAACAAGAACTCCAGTTCACGCTGAAGCCGTGGAGTGCCCAAGTGGGACCGAAGGAAGGGGACTTGTTCCTATCACTGCTGAGACCAACCCTAAAACCATAACTAAAGATGAAAGTATATCTGGGGATTTGGTTTCTCGGAATTCTAGGACTGTAAGTATACCATGAGAAATAATAGTAGTGATTCCAAGTTAACCTTTAGTTATAATTGTAGTTGTTTTTGTAAGACTAATTCTTATAGCATTGTTTGGGAAGGATTGCTTAGAGCTAAGCAGTGTTATATGTGTATCAAGGAATTTTAAAATAAAATTGTGTTGTATGAATTTAGCGTGTAATCATTGTGAAATCGTGCAATCAACCAAATACGCCCCCAGCCAGGAGCATTAAACGAATCAGTAAATTGTGTGGGATCTTTCTCTATTCCATAACCCACTAGAGACAATGGCCACCTATAAGTTTATCGGGGTGACCACCAGTATCTGGGGGAACGTTTGCTCACCAGAGTGCCCCAAGGGATGACGAGGTCGAATGGTCATAAACTACTGCGAGACCGTTTCAGGCTGGACGTAAGGAAGAATTTCTTTACTGTCCGAGCCCCCAAGGTCTGGAACAGCCTGCCATCGGAGGTGGTTCAAGCACCTACATTGAACACCTTCAAGAGCAAATTGGATGCTTATTTTGCTGGGATCCTATGACCCCAGATGACTTCCTGCCCTTTGGGCGGGGGGCTGGACTCAATCTTCCGAGGTCCCTTCCAGCCCTAATGTCTGTGAAATCTATGAAAAAGGGACCTTTACATTCCACCATCATTCTCTCTCTCCCCACTCCCCTGACACAGCCTAGAGGATACAAGATTGAGGCCAGAGCAAGAAGTGGAGGGTATGAAAAGAACTTGACCCTCCCACCCCAAACCACTTCTGTTTTAGAAGGCGGCCTGCCCAAAATAGCCTGGAGCATTGGAGGGTGCCCAGGGAGTGGGTTTAAAGCAAAAAGGAGGAGCTGCTGGTCCCAGCCTGTCCTGCCAGCTCAAGGCAGAGACACTACGACTCCGGCCTGGATCTACTGCCGGAGCTGAAGGAACGCTGAGAAACCTTCCCTTTGGGAGCAGGTTGGGAGACTGCGATCCTTTAGCAAGAATGAAAAACCCCTGGCTTTAAACACGCAAATGCTGAAGGTAATGGGATTCTGTGTAAGTTATGAATTTTAAACACCTCTGTAAGCTGTGTCGTTTACTGCTGGATATGAGCTCTTCCTGATTGAATATGAATGAGGGAGGCTTTGGAGCACCGCTTTTTTGTTTTCTTAAGTTTCCCTCACTCATCTCCAGCTCATTCCTAGACTTTTTCAGCTAGGCTGTAAAGCTCTCCTGAGATGCACACAAACCATCAAGCAGGCAGCAGGAGTCTCTTGTGGAAGGGTGGGGATGAGCTCGTGAAGAAGGAGGGAGCTGAGGTCCTAGTCTAATACGGGTGGAAGCATTCAAGCACGCCTGCGAGGCCTCCTCAGAAAGAACCAGGGTCAACAGTCTGTGTCAAGGGCTGTGGATTTTAATGACTGCGCTTTATTAAGATGGAAAAGGAGTAATTTTGACCTGCCATGGGGGCCCTCAGCCCCCAGTTAATGGTCAACTAGATCTATTTATCAGTGTGATCCCCAAATCCTTCTGGTCCTGGAGTGCAGCATGCAGGATTTGCATTCACTGGACTGCTACATTTTTCACCCTACCCCCATGAGACCACAGGTGAGAGGGACTTTTCAAGGTGCAGGCATGACTGGGGGCCCATATAATTCAGATCCATGGATGGATCTGAGCCTTCCCTGTCCTTTGTCTAATGTACAGTGTCTTCTCCAGTCCGCTGGGCAAGGGAATGTTTCCAACCTGGGTCACCTCTATGTTAGCTGGCTCTGTTCCTTTCTGTCTCACTGGAAAGGTTCTTAGCCCATTAGACAGCTGATGCCGAGTTAAAGAAAAAATGCTGCTAGATCAATCAGGTATGCTTGGAAAATGCTATCAGAAAAAAATAGTCAAAGAGCTGAACTAGTCTACTGAAAAGCTTCCTACTCATTTCTACAGAGGAAATGCTGGGTTGCATCTCCCATGCAAAATCAGCCGTGTGCTACAGGCACCAACATCTCTGTTCTGCATTACAGGTATTATCTAAAAGGCCGAGGCTCCTGGGCAGAACGGGATAGTTTAGTGTTTGCTGCGAAGGAGATCAATAGGCATGACAGGTGGTGTTCCTACCTTTCCCAGAAGGAAGTAATGCAGATGGGACTGGATGGAAAGGGATCAGTTCTGGTCCTCTTTGCCCAAAATGGACTTCTGCGAAGCACCAAACTTGGTCTGCTCGCTTGGCACTCAGGCAATTAAGACATTGCCCAGGGCTTCTCCTTTCTCATCTCAATTTAAAACTGCACATGCATGCACATAGTCACCAGAAATATCAACTGGGAAAGGCTTGCCTGTAGACTACTGCAAATGGTGTAACAAACCAAGCACAACTTCCAACAAAATCAAAGACAAGGTAGAAGCCAGTGGCAAGGAGCCCAGCTATCATGTCGATGGGATAAGGACCCTCCCTGTCCATCCTTTATTCTGTGAAACTGCAGTGGCTATAAGATCCTCAGGGGTGCTACCTTTTCACTGCAAAGCCTTAAAAGGAATTTCATCACTAAACACCTCCATTTCTTTGCTCATGGTCTCTTTCTTTTCTTTGATCCCGTTTCCCCAAACAGATCTTCAGGTTAAGTTCCCTCTTGCCCTTTCTCCATATTACCTGCTCAGGCACAGTGACAGCATTTACCCAACGTGAGAATTCTTGTTACAGTACCACCTCCTGGAGCCACGCATTAGGGCTTTTTCCTGACCTGCAATGCTGTGGTCACAAGAGGGCAAAGAAAGGAGGAGAAAAGGAGGAAAGGCAGGAGAGTCCTCGCTCACCTATCAGCGAATTCAGCGAGGAATAAGAGCTGACTCTTCTCATCTTGTCAATGGTTTCAAATGACAGGATGTACTCTTCGTTCTCAGGGCTGCCCAAGGTGCTGCTGGCGCTGCTGCTGGTGCTGAGATTCCCCGGAGAGAAGGCAACAGAGCTTCCGGCTGCCAAAAGGGAAGCAGACAGACATGAAATCAAGTGCTAGCGACAGAACCATCAGTGCTCTGCTACCTGGGCACTGTTACCAATGCTGCGACATGCAATAGATGAGGGGTAGGAAAAATATCCTCAAACCCTACTTTCTGAACACTGGGCATTCAAAAACAGGCTATGTGTCAGGTTCCAGGAATGATGCAGTCTGTACAAAATCCCTGTGCCTCAGGAGGGTGCCCTGCTTGGTCTCCTGTAGCTTATAAAATTAATACTAATAAAGGCTGGGGATACTCATATCTCCTTGTAGGATTGGCAGATGAATGCCCTGCCATAATGGTTAGTTGGCCCTTGATGCTTTTCAGGTGGCAGAATTTCAGAGCTGGCAAATGGACCAAATGAAATAAAACCTCGCACAAGGGAAGTGGTAAGAAAAAGAAACCAGAGTCCTCTTACGTTCTTCGTTCAAGCTGAGGTTCTGCAGAGACTTGTTCAGGTTCCTGGCTGTGGTGACTGCTCGGATGTTCCCATAGGAGCTGACTGACCGCAGTCGCGGAGTGCACGGACTATCTCGGACTGGCGTCAAGCTCCCACCCTCTGCAAAGGCAAAGTTTAGCAGTTGTGCACAGAATCACAAGGGAGCAGCCCCGCCACAGCAACATACTGTGATCAGAGGAAGCAATTAATTCAATTTAAACAAACCACTGGTTTGAAGGATGCTCAGTTACTGCCATCTGTTCTAAAGTAGTGAGTAAAGACCAAGGGCTGGGGTGCCCACATCCCCCCTCCACACAAAGAACAAGGCCTCAAGTTCTTGGGCTCGAGTCCCGTTAAATCCCATAAATTCAGCAGGACCAAGCCTTGTCAGTCCCTGCAGACAGCTAGGAAAAACAAGGTGCTTCTTTCCTCCAGGCCAATGCTGGACTGGTGCCCACACCTGGTCCTAATGTCTTCTGTTGCTGCAGGTGCGGTCATGTAGAGGACACTTAAGCTATTAAGTCCCGACTGCATCTGTTCATTAACAGTCTGGTGGCATTTTTTTTCATAATAAAAGTTTATTAAACTCCTGACTTTTGGGCCAAACTTCAGCTCTGGCTTCGACTCAAATCTTACCCCATCCACTGAAGACCTGTACTTTCAACCGACCAAGCCACCCTTCACCTCTACTCCTAACCATTTGTGGATTGTGTCAGGGCTGCAGACCACCTAGTTCATTCCCTCACAGCCATGCCTCCGTCTCAGTGATGCAAGCTCTGCTTACAGCATGCACATTTGTAGCACACACTGGGATCCTTCCGGATAATGAAAAGTGCTATATAATCGCAGGGGATGACTATTTTCTGCAGCCGAGGGAGGAATGTGGGGAAGCTGGGTTTCTAATATGATTCATTGCTCCAGACAAAGGAACTATTAAATTACTCATTGCAGAGAGAGTATACATTCTCTCCTGCAAGCTCTTGTTGCAAAAGTCCTGTTATCCCTGATGATTTCCAATATATTTAATCTCTAAAAAAATGAGAGGCCAGGACCAATTTCTCTAAGGGCCTTTTATTCTTCAAATGAAGCCAAATGCAGAAGGGTGAGAAGAAACAGCACATTAAGCACAAAGGGAGAGAGACAAATGAAAGGGCACAGGTACGCTCCAGGAGGATACTGCAACGTGAAGTTCTCCATTGTCTCACCTGATGCTTTCCAACAGCTCACAGCAGGATGAGCTCACTGTAGAACAATGAGACTTCTCATTAGCAGCCTCAGCTCACGCAAGAGAGAAATCACCTGTTTAATATGCCGTGGAGCTGAAGATCAGCATCAGCTTCATCCCCCTGCCTTGACAGTACACTTCAACCTCGAGCAGGATAAATCCCTGCCCAGGCCAGCTGGGAGTTCAGTCTGCAGGGTTCCTTAGCAAGCCAGAAGCACGCCGTGGCCTTTTCAGATGGACACCTGCCCGAGATGCTGCTCTGCAGGCCAATGTATCACACTGCCAAACAGGCAGCAGGGCTGCCCACAGCATCACTAAACCGTATAGCCCTGCTGTTTGTTGGGCAGATCAGCATCTGAAAAAACAGCACCTGGCCATGCAGTCAATTCCCTTCACTGAGGCTCCTGGGTACTTATAAGGATCAAAATTTCCCTGCCTATTAGAACTCAAAAGGTGTACCTGTGGCAGCAGGAGACGGCAGAGGGTAATTCTTCTCTTCTTCCATGAACTGCAAGGCAACAGTGCAGAAATTGCTCTCGTACTGAACCACAAGGTGACTCAAAGCCACCACCAGCTCCTGTGAGGGGGCAGGAGGGAAGAAACAGACCTCTGACCATTAGCTATGTCAAAAATCAAACAACTGACAGCAAGGAAGGGGAATTATTGACAGCTAGAGAACAAAGCAATCAACAAGCTATTCCAAAGAAATTCATCACGTAGACCCTGGGCTGCCCAATACCAAGAACCAAAAATCAAAGCAGAGGGTATATTTTTCATGGCACATGCAGGGAGTATCTTTTATCATCAGAAACAATTTGCTCCATGCAGGAATGATAGCCTGACATGAAATTTACTGTTAGAAATAAAGCACAGCAGTCACATGGATCCCTGCCTAGAACCGATCTCCAGCAAAAGATAATGGAGGGCCGGGGGGACGACATCAGGTGGAGAATTCTTGCCCTAACCCTGGGCTTCAATCGAGGGGTGCTGACGAAAGCCTCAGAACCAGCACAAAGTCTACCTGAGTCTATGAAACAGCAATTTAAACACTGCAGCTGTAAGCTGCACAAAACTATTCTACCTTGATGTCTCTTTCAATAGCAAATGCTTCTCAGGACCAAATATGCTTGCATTTGGGGTGAAGGGAAGGGACAACAGTACAAATCCCTATTGTGAGACTTCCTCTTTTCCATTTGAAGGAAGGGGGGCAACCTATGCCTCTGTACTTCCAAGCCACTCTGTAGATTTGAGACATTCATTTTTTATGTGCTTAGCACCATGATGAATACAGAGGGGATAAAACAAAGGCATCTGTCCCGCGAGAACTTGCTGTTATGCCAAAACGCTGCTGAATGAACTTGAGTCCTGTGGTGCATCATCTTAAACTGAACACCCCACCAATCTGACAGATCCCCAAATAATCCTGCATTACAGAAAATTACCATACATTTTCATAGATTGCACTTGTGAGCCTGTGAAATCACCCTTTTCCCCAAAGAAATGGCTGCCACAGAGAAAAAAAAACATTTCTCAGGTCACCTGCCAGCAAGAACACAGCATTTGCTTCTTTTGAGATGCTTTTCACCGCTGCATGGTGCTGGAAAACAATACAGGTGTAGAGTTTGTTCTTAACGTGCTTCTAACACAGGAGACAGGCAGAGAGGTGTGGAGGATTCCTCCGCTGGCCTATTTAGAGGTCCACTGGCCTGTGCACATTTTTCTCTAAAGCAGAGAGATTATACACAACGATCCCCCTTGGCCCTCCAGGGAGACGTGGCAAACGGATGGCAAAAGGGCAGAGCTTTGCGAATCCCTCTATCCTGAGCCAACATGACAAGAAGGAGCTTCTTGTCCGTGAGCATCTTTTTAGCTTTTAAAAACAAGGCAGAAGAAAATCCCTGTGCAGCCAGCCCTCTGACAGAATTAATACCCATCTGTCACCTCAAGAGAGGATGAGGGCACTTTTTTCTACTTGGCTTGGAGAAGCATTGATTTTTCCTTCTTCCAGTGTGAGGATCCGAGCAAAGCCAAAGTGCTTGGTTTCAAAATGAATTCTTCACAACAAAGGTCTTTTACTCCTGGCCAGGCTCCCTGCTCCCCCCACTCTTTGATTCAGCCTGATATTGTCAGATTGATGTCGTGTCACAGAAAGTACGGAACTGGAGGCTAGGACACCGCACTCTCCTCTCACGTACCGGCTGCTCCCCTGCCCACGAGACATGTGCTTCCTGCAGTGCAATAATGAATTGTGCTAAGGAGCAGGACACTTGCCCCCCACGGCAAAGGCTAAAGCACAGTCTGCTCACATGTGACATGCTGGAAGGAGCTGCTACCTGTGTTACAATCACTCAAAATCCCACCAAAGAGACACCAGTAATGGGCTGCTGGGGGCACTGCAGAGCCACTGGGAAGCCAACTCATCTGTACTCCTAAGCTTGCTGACACGGTCAGGCCAGGGGAGGCAGCCAGGTACACTGCTCTCCTGGTACCGATGCTGGCTCTCTTAGGAGCAGCACTGCTTACCAGGCAATGGAGCGCCAATCCATTTCCATGGTCTAGTGGGCTGAGAGAGCGGAGCCCTGAAGAGATGGTGGGGGAAGGAGTGACAAGGCTTGGACAGTCATGTAGGATCACACTGACAGCCATGCCAGACTGCTATCATCTTGCTAGGGTCATCTGATCCCAGCAGTCTTTCATGCCCAAGGGCAGGGGGGCTGGACCCGATGATCTGTAAGGTCCCTTCCAGCCCCTAACAGCTATGAAACTAGGACTGATATATAGGGCTTGTGGTGGTTCCTGCTACTTCTTCAATGGCCTTAGTCTCTAAAGGAGATGTTGATGTCTCTCCAAGAAGACATACATTGAAACGCAGTCACATCGCCACATATTCTGAAGCATAAGATGTCCTCTTAGTGTTAGTTCAGCCCAGCCTCTGCTGTGGTACTGGTATTGAAATGAAACAAAACCAAAACACCCAAGTGCATCCTGCCAGGGACAGGCTGGCTGCTGGGTTGTGCCTGGAACAATCCAGAAACCCAATAGGTAGTTCACGTGCACGTGTCAGATAATGGAGGAGGAGAACCTGTAACCTTCAAGAGACGAAGAAAATGCTACTCAGTCACTCTGTACCGGCCTTCCTTCTGATTTCCGAAAGCAACACAGTCTCTTTACTGAATGGAGATGTCATGTTTCCCTAGCCCATCCCTGCATCTTCCCCTTGGGCTTCCGTACACTTCACGTTTCCAGTAACAGATTAATATTTAATATTTTATTTCAAACCCAAGGTCCTGTAATGTAAAACTTTGCTATCAAAACAGTAATAAACAGAAGAGCTTTACAGAGACAGACTGCAGCTCTCATGTCTGGAGGATGTAATGCAATCAGCCAGAATTCTCCGGAGTCCAGGTGCTAATGTGACTCCTCTCCCGTCTCTGTCCCTGCCACAGCACTGGCTTCAAACTCAGAGGATCAGTGGGCAAACAAAGAGATGCACTCCTGTTTCAGACATTTGCTTAAGGGAATGAGGTGGGTCAGGTGGACTCAGTGGTGCGTTATTAAATGGCAGATGTGTTCTGGTCCGAGCAATCCCATTTTAATACCTGATCTTTATTATTTGGTCATTAAGTTATACAGCGTGTTTACGTACAACGTATTTTTTGCTTCAAAAGGGATCCCTTGTATCAGACAGCAAATGAAATTCCATGCCTATTAAAATCTATTTGAGAGAACCCTCCGAGCCCGAGCAGGAAATGGAATTTTCTGACATTCGGGGCAGATGGGAGATGGCATCAGTGCTCGAGAGTGACGGTACTGGAATTACTAACGCTGAGAGGATGCAGAGTCTTGGGCTCACAATCAAGTAAGCTCCTACCAGCCAGCACCCTTGTGGCTACTTGATGTTCGAAACCACGATCTACATGCCAGGCTAACTTTCTTTTCTTCAGAATGGTGAAAGCAGCTAACACTATTCTTCATGCTAGAAGCATGAAGTGGAGAGGAGACTGACATTTATATAAATCTCCCGGGAAATGAAGATGCAAAGTGATCAACACAAAAGGCCTTGGCACTCTGAAATCCACGATGTACAAAAGCTCTGTACTTCCAGCAGAACCATATGAATAGCTACAATGCTCCAGAGCTGTTTGAAGGACCCACTGGGGCAACCAAATTGCTCAGTAGGTTCTGGGTAGTACTTTCGGTGCAAACAAGACAAATGGAAAGGAGTGGGGGAAAGCACTGAGCAAGGGAGAAGACCCACGTATTTCCATTGGGCCATTAGTGTCCAGTTGTAGATGGAGGTGCCCCTGTGGTCAGTCTCTCACATGCTAAAGGAAACTCTTCTCAGAGTTCCTCAGGGCGAGCCCATGGAAACAGACTACTGGGACAGAGAGAGCAAGTACACAGTAACATTGGTCTCACATTGTACAGATTCCACTTCAAATGGTGGGAGAGTCCAACTAGCCCAGGCAACTTCTTTGGCAGGGGGGAGCAGGTATGTACACACGTAGACGAGGGAGTTGGCTTTGAGCGCTCTCAGGGACCACCCGACTCCAATGCAGGTGACGAAACAAGGCAGTCTGTTCACCTGTAACCAGCAGCTAGAACCCTAAGATGTTCACCGGGGATGGCTGCGCCTCTACAAGGCATCAAAAGACATACCAAATAAATGTTTCCTAATCCACAAAGACTTCCACTTTGCATAGGATTTGCTGATCCTCCCACCTCCTGCACAACCGTCCTCCCGTACCTTTCTGACCATGGGGCTCCCGTCATTGATGAGCTGGGCCAGCATCATGGCCACATTGTGATCAATGGTGGTAGAGTGATCAGTCCGCTCAGCAGAGTTGCCCACAAACGTGCCCAGTGCAAAGACAGCAGCACAGCGCACCTGTAAGAGACCAAATGTTACCTGTTGGCTTCCCACCTGGTCCTGGCTTTGCACTTCTCGCTGCAAGCTCTTACCCTGGAATCTCTCCAGAGCCAGCCTACTGAATCAGGCAAATGGAGGGGGTAATGGGGGCTGAGAGAAGCCCACCATTAGAAGGGAAGAATAGATCCAACTGGCCACCTTCCAGCTTTGTGCAATTTGAAATACATTTCTCCTCCAAACACCTGCTGGCTTCCTCCTCAGTGACGTTTCAAAAGGCACTGGCTAGAACCTGCTAATTAGCAGTGCAATGTGAACAGGGAGTTACTGATGGACCAAAGTCCCCTTTGCACTAGAGTGCAAGGACAAAAGAAAAAGGTGCAGATAACTAAACAACAGGAAAAGGGGCAGGCTGACCCATCACATAGCAGACTGGGTTCCAGTTTGTTCTCTGCAGCCTGCCTTGGCAGAAACTGGGAATGGTGTCAGTATTATCAATTTCTGGAGGATGGGACTCCAAACTCAGCTCTGAACTCCTTTGGCAAAGTGATCAGAGGTGCTGATAAGCTGTCAGCACTGTTCGCTGATTGTTTGTGAGACTCTTATCTCTATGAATAGGGACAAGGGAAAGGAGGTGGCAGATACCTGGCATGGGGAGCATTAAATCACAGCAAGAATGTTTAATCACTGCAGGCTGCTACCACCCTTTATCTCCAGGATTATTTCTCCCAGTGGTAATAAAACTCCCCTGGGGTCGCAGAGTCCCTGTCAATCAGAGGGTGGCTCTGCTCAAGAGTCTCTCTTTCTGGGAGAATGCTTTCTATAAAGGCTAAACACATTCAATTAAAGTCATAGTTTTACATCTCGCGGGCAACGCTTTTCAAACTCAGACCAAAGGGACTGGAAAATGGTCTGAAACAGACAGCAAGCTGTGTGGCACAATTTGGGGGCAGGAGGGTTCTGAAATGGGAGGAAGCAAACAGGGAGGGAACATCTGTAAACCCTGCATCCCAAATGACTGAGGGTCATGGCTTATGCCCCTAATCTGTGGAAATATCAGAGAGCTGCTGCTTTGAGCCAGACTTTGATACAATTGGGAGATTCCTTGAAGAAATTGGTTTTAAAATGGCTGGTGTTGCCTTTGCTCAGAACGTATGTATGCACGTAACACAGTACCTCTGGGATTGGGTCCGAGAGGAGGCTGTAGAGTTTCTCATGCGCGCTGTCTCGCACACCGCACCACCGGGCCGAGTCAAAGTTCTGCCAGATTCGCCCTAAGCAAATAGCCACCCACTGGCGCAGGAGAGGGTGTGGATCATTTAGCTGCTCCAGGCAGATGGCAATGAGGTTTCCTTGGAGGCAGGCTTCCTACAACACAGTTCAATACCATTCACTGAGACTAGCAGCTTCTGATTCTGTCAATAAAAGCCAAGTTATGTCGAGACAGGGGAACTACTGGAAGACAAAATTCCTTTAGGGTGAGGTGCTGCTCTAGCAAAATATGATCAGAGATGTTTTGCACGTGGGTCTTATGAGGATCAGGAGAGGTCAGCTATGTACTGTTATGAAGCAAAATAATTAAAAACATCCAAAAGTCTTCCTACCCCTCAGCAAACCTGCCTTTTCCTCAGTGGAAACACCTGGCACCTGGAAGAGTCCCTAGGTTTATGGCTCACTCAACTGCTTGGATTCCTACCGCTGCCCAAGACTTACAGCAAAACCTCCATGCTTCCAGCTGATGAGAACTGGGCAGGATTCCATTCATAATGTCCTGGCAGTGGTTGCTGCCAAATGATGCTTCCCCCTAACCCCACTTCTGGGCAGAGATCATCTCTGTTGCACATCCAGGACAACTGTGTGGATGTGAGAGGGAGGGTGGAGACACTGGTCTAGAAATCTACCTTCTCACTCCCTCCTTCCAGCCCTGTGGTATGCTCTGATGCAAGCCTGACTAGCTGAATCTAAACAAAGCTACGGTGTAGAGGAGGGCAAAAGAGATGCAAGGGATGGATGAAGGCTGCTGGGACTCACCTGCCCTGTATTGTAGTTGTTGACAATCACAGCCAGAATGAAAGCGGTCATTGTTCTGTGTTCAGCCTTAAAAGCAAAACAGCGTATGGTTCATTTTTTTCTTGAAAACAAGATGGAGAGTCATTATGTTGCTGCAGGGCTTGCAAGGAGACCCCTGCCTAGCCTTCTGGAGCTGTTTGGTGCAAATCCCCTAAAACCCAGGCTAACCTGAGAGTTCACAAGCTTAGTGCAGGGTTCTGGCTCCTTAATAGCAAGGGGTTGGGACAAGGCAAGAAAGTCTACCCCTCCCTCCCTGCCCACCTCAATGCTTAGAAGAGAAAGAGTGGCAGGCATCTGCTGGCTGTCTCTGTCTGTCTGATTGAGTCTAGTTGCCTTTTGGGAGACAGACATTTCAATGACAATTCTACCAGGAAATACAGCTGGCTGTAATGCTGCATGGATGGCAAGGCTGAAGCCAGAGATTTGGGGAACTCTAGGGAAGGAAAATCTCTCTCACTAGGAGGGTGGTGAAGCACTGGAACAGGTCACC
>NW_017728991.1:1027428-1029608 GCF_001723915.1 Gavialis gangeticus | reverse complement strand
GACCTCCTGAGCTCCCTTCCAACCCTCATTGTCTATGATTCTATTAAATGTTCAGGGCTTTAAAAACAGTTAAACTGTGTATGCTTGGGTTGGGGGTTTTATTATTATTAAAATACACAGTGCCAAAAATCTCAAACATAAATAAGATAGGCATATGCAAAAAAATACCCCCCAAAACACTGTTCAGAAAGTGCCTGCCCACTCACGTGTGGTTAGCTGAAGCTCTGAATTGCCTGGTTTACTTATGTCCTCTGGCTGGCAGGAAAGCCACTTCATGTTGTATTATTTTACTTTTCTCTCTCTTTATTTCTTTAAGGCTAAGCAGGGCAATGATAAGAGCAATGTTTTGTGTGATTCCATTGCATTTCACTCTGGCTTGGATGACTGGAAACTATTTTGTACGCCACTGTATTTTTCATTCAAATTCACGATTTCTACAGCTTTTGTGCAGAAAATCCAGTGGCCTATTTACTTAATGCTAATGACAGCTGTGTACTTTTATCAGTGGAGAAACCAGGAGAAAATAGTCCCCAGTGTACTGTTTCTGGTGGGGACATAGGAATATCTACGGCGGAAAGCTACAAAATAGTGTTTTGTCAGAGGCAGGTAAAGAAGTTACAGTGAAATTAGATAGCTTTTCAATCCATTTATCAAGGCACCTGCAGCTGCCACTTCAGTTCAGATTAAATAAACATTGAGTAAAATAAAATAATCTCTGTTTAAAAGATTAGCCTGCAATAAAAAGGACTAAAGACCCACTGACTTTTGCAAACTTGTCCAACTGCAAAGTGTCTCCCATGGGACCCCGTTTTACTGATTTCAATTTTCCCTGCGGCCAACTATGCGGCCCTCGGTGCTGCTCCGTGGTAAGGCAGAGGGTGTCACTAGAGAAGCCATCTCGGCCAAGAGCACCAACCACATCACAACAGCAGCACATAAGGCAAGACAGACTAAGCAAATGTAAACGAGTCTGAAAACGATGATTTGTCCTTACTGGCATGTAGGGATCTGCCAAGACCGAAAGGAAATATTTGTGACCGTTGTCCTTCACAAGGTCAGCTTGGCACGACTGTAAAACGAGACAGAGAGGGAAAAACAATTGAATACAATAACCGGGAATGGATTATTTTTGCCTCTGTTGATTTATGAATATTTCATGTCCTAATCATTTTCCTCAAACCCAGTCTTCATCTGCCAAAGAGAAGCAGGAGCAAGTTCTTCTGTCAGGACTGCAGCCAAACCTGACCTGCTAGGAAGAGGTGACGGGGCCCTGCAATGGCTAAAGCAAACGGCCCATGTTACTCGAAGCCTGAAAGAAATACAAACTGCAGATGTGCCCTCCGGTTCTCAGGAGCACTCGAGAGAGAAATAGCACATGCTGAGTTAAACCTGACCTCTTCTTGTTCCGCAGCGTGCCCTCACCGTGGTATTTAAGAGACACTACAGGGAAAACAGGAGGAATTGGATGAATCAGGTTTGTGACATTTACAAAAGTAAAAAGAAAAAAAAGAAAATGACATATCTTAAAAGTCTCTTGTCTAATTCTCCACCTGGTTTTCTGATGGTTACTATCTCTGTCCCACTGCTTAGGTGACAGACAAGAGTCAAGTTGCCCTATGCAGGTAAGATTTGCTGGTAACGGTTACCTATCGCCCTCTCTGTGAAGCTGAATTTTGGTCTCTGCAGCTAGTATAAAATCCTGGCCAAATGCCTCAGGCTCCCCAGATCCTCAGGCAGTCATGAGGGCAGCTGCCCAGCACTTCCATCTCAAGGCACATCCTCTTCACAGACTAACTGCCCTGGCTGGGAGGAAGGCTTGTGTGCTCGTATCCAGAGTCTATTTTAGCGTTCCTGACTGGCGCATCTGGCATATGGGCATTCTGCATGCTCTCCCCAGGTATCCCTCCACAACCACCACAAATGGCAGCCAGGGATCCTCCTGACTTTCCATTCATGTCACTCTAATGAGCGGAGACTGCTGATAACGACCCCGTCTGACAGCTGGGAATTACGAATAAATGTCTTTAAGGAGCTACAATATAAGCATGTAGGGTGCACCTAACAGACTAGAGATCAGGTGAGCACACTGGTCCCAAAAGGTGCTAGACTAGCAGTCCTGGGGCCAAAGTTCCCCATCTGCCCACAGCACTAAGCAGCACGTCAATAGCTTTGTTCGGTTA
>NW_017728991.1:1025451-1027417 GCF_001723915.1 Gavialis gangeticus | reverse complement strand
TAGACTAGCAGTCCTGGGGCCAAAGTTCCCCATCTGCCCACTGCACGGTTCTCTTACAGCAAGGGGTGGGAGACTGTGCATTTGTCATGTTCTGTTCATTCTCTAACCTGGGGCTGGAACACAATTTGGAAGGTGACTTAGTCGCACCTACATGGGCAAAACCAAACTGTGCCAGTGTGGATGAGATGCTAGCGTGTTCTAACATGATCTTGGGACATGTAATAAAAATGGCTTGCTAGGTAAACCTCACTACCACTGTGGGCAGCATGATGCACAGCATGCAGGGGTCTTCAGGGAACAGCATTTAGAGGAGATGCACGTGGCCTGGATTCAATTGCTCATAACCCACACCAGAAACTAGGTTTTCTTTTTGCTGTCGTACCCTCTCAAGTTGCAGGTATGACATATTAGGGTCACACCAAAAGAATACATGGTACAAAAGCAAAAATTTGAGGGGAAAATTTGACATGGCTTTCAACTCCTGTCGTGGCTGTGATTCTGCTGTATGCTTCACAGTAGAGACAGGATCATGCATTTTTAATCAGGAATGGAGGGTGAAGAAGGAAAACTAATTGTTGAAAGGATGGGGCAGGAAAGACAGAGATGCAAGAGAATATTTCATTGCTGAAGCAAGTAAAGATGCTGCTTGCAGCAGACCAAAGAGCAGAGGAGCTGAATCAATGCCAGACTGAGCAAGAAGTCTGCCTGACTTTTCCTATATCGCTGCACAAGGAGGATGGCTGGTTTCCTTGTCCGCATCCTTTTTAGCTTTCATGGTGCTGTCCCATAAAAAAGCCAGCCTTCCCAGCCCAGTGTGCAAACAAACAGATGCCAGTTCAGAAGAGACTGCATGTTTTCACAGTGCCTGCTCTCAATACCAGGCAGTCATCTGAGGCTACAGGCAGGAAGGCAGATCACAACTCCAAACATGCACTTTGCTAATATGTTCTCTAAGTGGTGCCTGAGAACAATATTAATATACAGTGTCAATAATGTCTCTCCTTCAAGGAATCAGCATCCTGTACTCGAGAACAATCCTGGAACATGAACAAAAGCATGGCAGGGTGGATGCGAAAGTTTAGCACCTGCGTGAAGTAAAAAGCTTCCAGTTCTAGAAGAGGGACCAAAGTGTAGTTAAGCTATTTACCATGCGCATCCCTTCAAGCTGTCTGAATATAGAGCCTGTAACTGCATAAAGTTCTCCCGTGGGAACACCTGCCTGGAACATCTGTACTGGCCACAAGGTGCCACTGCTCCCCACACAGCCCACCAGTAGACAGGACACGCCTGGCAGTTAGATACATGCCATTTAAAGGGTCAAAACTCACAGCTTTAAAAAGCATCTCAAACTTCTGCACTGTCCTTGCTAATGCCATATTTTCCCCATTTTACAAGTACTGAATTTGGGCTGTATTGTTTTATGTGGAACTTGAATGAACTGCACTTGCCATCTTCCCATTTGCTTGCGGGGTCAGTGACTACGATGTCATCAGTAATGCCATTACCGTTGGGTCGCAGTTCACTGGTGAACTTGGGTGGTCTCTACTGGCTGCAAATTCCAGCAGCTGAGCACTGTTTTGCTTTGGTCTCATCTACAGATGTTTTGCCCTGACATTTCTCACTGATTATGGTGGGGAACTTGTAAGCAAGATATTTAAGATGCAGAAAATGCTGTGTGTGAAATGATACCAGTTTAGCGCAGGGAGGGCTCTTGGCCTGACTGTCTCTGCAGGGAACCTTTACTTCCCTTTTTATTGCTGTTCATATGTTGCAGCAGGCCACACCAATCCTACATTTAATGCTTTGGGCACCTATGAAAGGCAGGCTCAGAGCCATCACCTGATCCATGCGCTGTGCAGCACAGCAGGTGGACTGGCTGGAAACACTCCAACACAACTCAGCCCTGCATAGCTAGAGTCATCTCTGAACATCTCAGTGAGAAATGCCTGCATACAGGCAGGATTAA
>NW_017728991.1:1018504-1020451 GCF_001723915.1 Gavialis gangeticus | reverse complement strand
AGCCATCACCTGATCCATGCGCTGTGCAGCACAGCAGGTGGACTGGCTGGAAACACTCCAACACAACTCAGCCCTGCATAGCTAGAGTCATCTCTGAACATCTCAGTGAGAAATGCCTGCATACAGGCAGGATTAAAACAAGTGGATTTGAATGCTGCAGAGTTTATTAAGCACACCCACATATGCCTTTGTTTAGAAGACCCACTTCCATCAACTCTGTTTGCTTTTTCCTGAAGCTCGCACGACAATGGTACAACTCTTAAACAGGGCAGTTACTAATCAGGGCATCTTCTGAACAAAGATGCATGCCATACAGTGCACACACATCAGAACACACACCCACTCATCCTTGCCTGTATTCATTCAGACTACTTCCTTGGCTTCAGTGCTCCTGCATGGAGGGAGAAAGCAAAACAGGAATAAAAACAGAGCTGTGTATTTTGCTGTTTAGAGCACTAGGTCCAAACAAGTGCGAGGAAGAATGATAAGAATCTCTGGTAAGCTATCCCTGCCCCTACCCCTATCCAAATGCAAACAGTGTAAAGCAATTAGCTGAACTCTGGCTCTGGTAGCAGCCCTCATCTCCACGGTTCCTGCAACTACAGTATGATGCACATAGACTAGAAGTGACATGAAGAAGATGGTGTTGCTCAAATCAGAGTGCGTAGGAAGTTTCTCTGGGAAAATGTTTGAAAATATGTATGTTTTCTTACATGGTAGGAGCACTGGCCTCTGCCTGGATGATTGATGTAACACCTACCCACATAAGAGAGCTGATCCAGCTAGAAACATGCCCAGTATGGGGATCTAATCAAGGCTGGCCCAGTCACTCACTCGCACACACACTCACACTCATTCCTGCTGTACTCTAACACTGCAGCAGTCATGATTCAATGCAGTCTAACGATTAATCACTGCATCCATCTTTTAGTCAACAGGATGAAAAACAGCCTCTCATGATTGCTTTCAGCAGCTGAGATGATACTCTCTCTTATTTTCACAAGGCATACCCCTGCAGTCGTCACTTCCCTCATAAATCTTACAAACCAGCTCTCTCTGAAAGCATCATGTCCACCTGGGAGACGATGCCTCACAGCTGAGGTATTATGATACAGGCTGCTGTACTGCTGGATCAACTAGGAGAGCACATTCCCACTTCCCTCCTTCATTTCTGTTGTGAAGATACTGGCTTTGCACTTTGTGCTGTTGCATTTAATCTGCTGGGAGTGGAAAAGGGTGGGGAAGGGAAACATGGTCTGGAAAGTTATGTGGTTCTGAATACATAATGCAGGCAAAGTCAGTGTACAGCTTTTTATTCCTCTTAGAAACCCAAAGATGTCTCAAGCATATTTAACCATGTCTCTGGCCAACTGGGACTGGAAAGCTGTGTCTAGGCTTATTTTTAAAACAGCTCATGACATAGGCCACAGTCCTTTAGCCTCCGATAAACACAAATCTTTGCTTCTATTGTGGCATGTGTCAATTAAGCGAATCCTACAATATCCCTATATTCTCCTGTACACAGCATCTGGGGCAGAAGCTTTAGCTTCCAAAAGTAGCTTTAAAATGAATAACTTCCATGCTTTCTGCCATCCAAGAACCTACTAAGATGTTAACTAAAATATATTTATGGAACTAAACATGACAACATTAGCTCAGGAATGAAGAAAGTCTCAATGCACCCAGTAACCTTCCTGATACTGAAACCAGAAAGTATGGAACCAATGCCAAAACCAGGAAGGATTCTGATTTAAAAGGAAATTCAGGAGATTTTTATATCAGCTAATAACCATGCCCGCGATTAATTGTGGGTATCAGTGTTGCTAATTACACACTGAACTGCTGCTCCCACCCACAATCCAAGGAGCTGCATGCATAAGAGCAGTTTCACCTGCAATTACTTGCCTTCTCAATTACTTGTATTAAAAAAATTATGAGTCTCAGTTA
>NW_017728991.1:1008283-1013504 GCF_001723915.1 Gavialis gangeticus | reverse complement strand
CAGGAGATTTTTATATCAGCTAATAACCATGCCCGCGATTAATTGTGGGTATCAGTGTTGCTAATTACACACTGAACTGCTGCTCCCACCCACAATCCAAGGAGCTGCATGCATAAGAGCAGTTTCACCTGCAATTACTTGCCTTCTCAATTACTTGTATTAAAAAAATTATGAGTCTCAGTTACAGCCGTCTTCAAAAATCTGGCCTCAAGTTTCAGGCCAGGTCCTGAAGGATGCCAAAGAGCTACTAGTGTGTGTCCTGAGGGGAAGAGCAGCACAGCATCCAGGGCCTTCTGTAGAAGCAGTGCAATGTCCTGCCCTCTCTGGACTGGTCAAGACTGTGAAGCCCAGCAAATTCTGGTTTCGTGACAGCACAGAGAAGAGGACAGGACTAGATTGTGAGTAACATTTGTAGCGAAACTCTCCATGATACCTAGTTTTTGAGATACTAGTTATGGGGGTGCTGTTTTAGTTCTGGAAGGGACCTGTCCTGGCCAAATCAAGTTTCACACCAAGTAGTACACATCTGCGTGTTTTGAACGTGGAGTGCGCACACCCATCACCAAGGACTGAGCTATGAGATCTAGCAGGCACTGACCCCCGCACTTCTAAATCACGGGTCCCCCTTGTACACAAACATGGCCAGACCTGGAATTTCTTTCAATCACCACAACATTTCAGCGTGCCTGATGAACAAAGACAGGAGTCGCTTCACTCCAGGCAGATGGGAATAGCTTCTTCAATGAGCTGCTGTTTGCTTGGAAAAAATCAGGTTAACAAGCAGGTAGGCCAATGAGCCATTTCATATCAGGCTTGTCACCCCACCAGTGGGGATTTTGCATGAATAAGTTTGGGCAGTGAGCCCTGTTGATAGTTGGAAACTCACTGGAAGGACTTGCTGGGTCCACTGCAGACGGCACAGACTGCCTTTCCCACTACCTCAGTATGGATCCCTTTGAAAGCAGCTGGCTAAGGAAGACAGCTGTGCTAGGAACTGGCATGGCGGTAATGGTCTGGGAGTACTCACACTATCCACTGCAAGGATTTTGGCCCAGATGAAGACGAGAAGTGGTCTCAGCTCTCGAGCTGAACTCTGAAGGAGCTTCAGCACATAAGGGAAAATGCCAACAGAGAGGGCCTGGGGAGAAAGAGAGAACAGTATATCACCACGAGCGTCACTGACCTCCTGCAGGAGCACCACCGAACGAGGGCTGAATGGCACACTGGTTATGCCACAGAGAAATCAGGTGGAAGACAGTCACTTGCATTTAGGGATCCCCATCTCCTGGTCTGGTGCTTGTTTGAACCTTGGTTGTCACTAGATATTTTCAGATGTGTTTGCTCCGCTGAGACCCAGACCACATCTTGCACTAAGCTTTCACTCATTCCAGCATGTGGTACTTCATGCCTCACGACATGCCACTCTCCTCCCCCAGATGGGCCCATTTGCTCCCACAGGTAAACATGTTGCCGACTCGGTAATTACAATCCTTCCACTGGAATTCACACAGTTCCCCCCTTACTCGGGCTTTTAAAGAAGCTATTTGCATGCTATTAGAGACTGACTAAGCGCACGGGGGGGCAGAGAGCTAGTTAAATCTTTGTGCATCCCACCATTGTGGAGTGGCTGTAGATACCCTATACAAATGCAGTGCAAAATGAACCTCAGCACAGGGATTCTGCTCCCATCTCTGACACTTGCAGGCTGCACTAGTGGTACAGAGGTGGGAAGCAGCTCACCAGACACTGTCCTAGTCTGCTGTAGGCCACATTAGGTGTGAAGTGAGCACAGAAGGGACAGGAACTGTACCAGATGCTGCTATGGCCCACCTGGTTTACACTCAAGGTAGCAAGCAGCATAAAGAAGGTTATGGTGACATTAAACAGGTCCCAGAGGCTGTAAGCCTCAAGCCCGAGGGGGAAGCTCACAGTCCAAATGCCACTTTTGACACCCTTGGCAGGGCCATGCTTTCTGCACCATGCCTGCAGGAGATGGATACCAGAATCTGGAGTGGATGGGGAGCTACAAGACAAAACCATGGGAAGTCCAGTCAAGGCACTTATTCACTGTCTGCCGCTAACTCCTCAAGAGCCCTGTCTGTTAACAAGAGGCAACTGAAACCACTTACATTTGTATTTCAAGTGAATCTCCTGTTTCATTCTTACTTATCACCCATGCTGTGCCAGGCCACTTCCAAATGCAGAAGGCAGCTGTCCCCAGTCCCAGAGCGCTCGCACAACACAGAGACCAAACACATGAAAGTTGAGGAAAAGGGTTGCAGTCCATGAGCTGAGTGACTGGGAAATGATAAAGACATGGCTCGCTCCATGTTTAATTTAGTGTATATGGCAGATATAAACAGTCCAGCTGTCCCAGCCACTGCTTCCCGATGCTGTTTGTTTAAATACAGTTTTATACTTAGGAGTGGAAGTGCAGTGCTCCAGGACTGCTCCAGCACCAGCTGCACAGCTAGGTCACAGCACGCGCTTACTCAGCCTCTGCCCTGACTCCAAGCTGCCTTGCTCTCAGGTGCGTCTGCCCCGGATCACTCCCATTTGAAGGCAGATGAAATGTACAGGTCTGATCCCCTAATTGGCTGGGCGTTAACTTGTTTCTTAGCAAAAGGAAACTCTTGTGGCTTTGCTGCTGGAGTTCAGAGGCCTTGCATCACCCTGGTAATTAGTTATGCATGTCTTGCATGCCTACCACAGCCAGAAATGCTGCCTGCTCATTCCCACGTAGTTTGTCTCTTGTAGGAGCCATTACTATGTGCAATCTCAGCTGGAAAAAGGGGGCACAACACAGGCCACAGTGGCAACCTTTAAGCCAATGTGCACTAAATATAAAGGACTCTCAGCTGCATCCGGCCCCTGCTGAAACTCCGGCAACCTGGTTTATTTTGACCTCAGGGTCATCTGGCTGCTCTCGAACACTGGCCATGCAGCAAACACATGAGATATTGTCTTCTCCCTGCATTCATCAATCACCATTCCAGTGTACCGACTGTACTGAGAAACAGCCTGGGCCTTCGGAAGGGAGCATGCAACCTATACATACCAAGCTAACTGCCCAGGGACCCAGGTCCAAAAATCTTCCCAGCAAGTCAAGAGCTCGCAGCCGATGCACCTGACTCAGCAGCACCTGCAAAGAAAGGGGGGAACAGATATTAGTGCAAAGAGCAGAAAGCCTTGTATCCACAGGGCAAGTGTTATGGGGTCCCCTCTCCACTCGCACACCAGCCATGTTCAAGGCCACAGCTTAAAACTAAGCAGCAGGAGTCTGGCACCGCTGAAGATCTCTGGGTAGCTGTTCTCTTCAGACACAGCTAAGGTCTCCATCAAAAAGTTCTGTGCTGACAGATGTAGATGCATCTTCCAGGAACGCAGTTTGTTTTCCAACCCCAGGCTATGGCTCCATCAGGTGAAAGTGGTTTCTGACACCTGCCCTTCTTGCACACATTTCCCACAGGTATAGGGGCTGCATCCAGCACAGGCCTGCTAGATGGTAGCAACCACTCTGGGCATGAAATGCTCTCTCCAGACACAGAGCAATGAAAGGAGCAAAGCAGGAGAAGGAAGACATCCCATGGAAGGATTCATAATGAACAATGAGCCCCACCTGTTACCCAAAGCAGTGCAGAAGCAGAAAAAAAAAGGCTTTGCTTTCCTTGGCAAACAGTTGTAACAGACTTAAGAGTGAAGCAAGAGGTCACATTAGTCTTTAATAAAAATCTCATTACAGCTGAGTTTGATGATGATAATGAGCTAGTAGTCTACTGGCTTACATTTACCCTAGTGTGAAATATTAACAGACTGAGACTTTCAGTTCTTAATCTCCTTAACAGATGTAAGATTTTGGAATGCAACACTTAATCCTCTGTTTAAATTGAGCAGCATCCCTCGGTATGGATCATGAAAGAGGCTTGCTAATTTGGTTCTCCAATTTATCTTCCCCACCCCGGTGTCCTCACACTCAGGCTATTAAAATCCAACATTTTTTTCATGGTTAACATTGAGGAGTAACTAACACTGCCTGGCTTGTGTCCTACGCTACAGCCCACTAGATCCTCAGGTATGTGTAGCTGCCCAGAGGGAAAGGATTGTTATCGGGGCTGGGGGAGCAGTGAGCACATCACTCGTCCATACCAGAGCTCAAATCCCACTATAGGTCAAAAACAAAAGAACTGTGGTCATCCTACTCTGCTGGTACCTCTCCTCACCCTGGCATTACTAAATCATTTGGCAGGATCAGCAGTTAGGCACGGTTCAGATCCTCTTGGGACAAGAGGGACAGCCGTCCCCGGTGAGGACAGGAACAGCAAGAGGCAGGCCTGAAGGATGGAGGCGAGGTGCAAAGCACTGCAGTAGAGCTGGGGGTCACACAGGTACGACAGTGCTATTACTACCTAATTTCAATAAGAACTAAATAAATCCATACATTCTGTCAGAGATGGGGAAAAATGGATGAGATTTTAAAAGGGTTTCTAAATGAGCAAGGAAAAGCATCTTACCACTGTTAACATCCCACAGGCACAGCTAACGAAATCTAGGTGATGTTTTATTGTAAATCTGCAATTTATTATCTGAAAAATGTAGCTGGGTCTCCCCTGCGCATAGACAAATGCTTCCTGAAGTCAGTCTGGGCAAAGATGAGAGTGACGTGAACACACGAGACATCTATGACAATTTGGGAAATGTGCCTACGTGCGACTTACAACTGGTGGATACGATATTGCTCTATGACAGAATGCTTCTTCGTGGCATTCACCACGTGCTGTCAGCACTTTGTCACATCCTTTCCCGGCCACAGATAAGGCCAAATGTTAAAGCTTAACACATCACCATTCCGGTGGAAGCATCTGAGAACAAAAGCGATGTACTTCAGCAGGAAAACCAGGCAGGCCAAGTTTCTCTGCAGAGCTGAAGTCTGGGGACTGGAAAATTCCAGAACTGGACAAAGGGATGGGGGTGGCAGAGGTGTTTAAAAAGCCTTCACAGGAACAAAGATTCACAGAGCCACAGAGAAAGACGAGATCAATGGTTTTCATAGCTAGGATGTGCAATTTAACTGTGTAACCTGGTCAAGCAAACAGACCTACAACAGATGGGAAAAGGCTCCACGAAAGGAAAGAAGCCATGAAGGATCCTAGACACTTAGAGGAACCTGACTTAAGCCCCAAGACTGCTCTGGAGGAGAGGTAACCGAGTGCTGGCAATGGGT
>NW_017728991.1:985198-1003283 GCF_001723915.1 Gavialis gangeticus | reverse complement strand
CTGTTCAAATTTGCTGATGACACTAAGATGTGGGGGGATGTGGGCATGCTAGAAGGGACGAATAGGCTGCAAACAGACCTACAACAGATGGGAAAAGGCTCCACGAAAGGAAAGAAGCCATGAAGGATCCTAGACACTTAGAGGAACCTGACTTAAGCCCCAAGACTGCTCTGGAGGAGAGGTAACCGAGTGCTGGCAATGGGTGTAGGGTTTATTCCTCTGCTGAGACCCATTCCCTCTCCTGTCTCACATTTTAAGTAAAGAGTACGTGCATTTAGAAACCCTGTGGCAAAGCTTCTCAGTGCTTGCTTCATGTTACAGCCATCACATAGCCCTGAAAGAAATCAGGTATGAGCTTGAATCTTCACATGGGTTCTGGGGACCATTCTGACAGGGAAGCACCGACTGAAACAAAGCCTCTCTCCATTCTGCCCCAGCGAAGAAGTGTTATTACTGGCTGCAAGGGCTGGACACTGCCTGGATGCCCCAGCAAGGCCCAAGGTTCAGGTTTGTTTCAGACTCTCAGACTGAACATGCTAACTTCTCTCTTTCACACAATCCTCCTCTCTCCTGTCTCAGCACCAGGAGTCTCCTTTGTCAGACCTTTCCCGAGAGAGCAGGGCTTCTAAATGGACTGCATTTTTCTGAAGTCAATAAAAGGCCATTTACAAAAGGGCTGCTTCGCTGTCCTCAGCATAGCTGGCACCATGCCCCTGGCACACAAATGCCCTTCTCCCTCCAGGGATGCATCTAAAGCAAAAGTACCAGCAACATGCTGCTCTTAGGCAGGAGGGTGCAGCTGAGAGGCCCATAAGCTGTGGGCAACAAGGCACTCGAAGAGAGTTGAGGAATGCATCGTTCTTGCTCCCTGACCCACTCCTACTCAAATATCAATTCCCATTTATAAAGCATTCTGCTGGCACATTAACCCTCGCGCTTCTGCATCATGCGGACACTGGCCACGTTGATCCTGCCCACTCCCACCCTGTGAAGATGGACACAGATTCCTGACCTAGATGAGAGCGCAATGCTGCTGCAAGGTTAATTCCTGGCAGAGCCTTCTGGTGCCGGCTAATTCAGCGTGAGGCAGTGGACTTGGCGCCAAAGGGAAAACCTGCCTTCTCCGATGGCAGTGACAGAGATAAACTGCTCATCTATTTATCCTACTGATCTTGCAGACTTCGGAGGCCCAGAGAAATTAAGATTTGGTCTTGTGAAGATTGATGACGCTGTCAAGTCGCAAGGCAGGCTAGTGACTACAAGAAGGAAGAGGAATCCTTTTTCATTATGGGAAAGGAAAACAGATGCCCTTGTACTGGTAGAAGAATGGAACCGTAATCCTTCAAGTGGGAGGGCTCTCTCTCAGATACCACCAGCCAAAGGTCCCTTGGGAAGGGTTTACACTTCTCAGCGCCCAACATGCCTTTGGGGCACAGGTGGGCTGCTGTCATATTTATCCACTGCCTTGCCATGAAAGAGAGCTCCGGAGGTCCTGGGCTCACCCAAATTAACTGTTCTTTTTTCAGATAGCAAACCAGGCTGCTTCAAGCAGGGCGACGCACTGCTCTGCATTCCTTCCAGCCAGGTTTGTGCCCATGTGGTCCCAGCAGCAGGGGAACACTTCTATTGCTCTACCAGTCCAGGCCTTCCCTGACAAGGAGCAGATCCAGGAGCCGTTCACTTATTACCTTGCTCATGGTTGTGCCTGCTTTCCAAATGCAGAGAGATAACAAAGTCCCAGCCCCACAGAACTGGCAGGAAAGTTGGGCAGATAGAAGAGGAAGCAACAAAACAAGTGCCCCATTCTGTGAAATAGCTTTGCCAATTCACAGTTAAATTGGAGGGGGCGAGATGCCTGATGCTGCTAACTGTCTAGCATGCCACAGCCTGAACTGATGCTTAACTGAAGGGGTAGTGCTGGGGAGAGGAGAGCATTGTGTCTTTATCAGCAGAGGTCTAACAAATACACAATCAACTCCAATTAGTTTTCAATGAGTCCATGTAATTTATTTACCCAAACACCATCTGGCCAAGAGCACGGCACCCAGCAGGCAGGGAAAAGACATGCGCAAAAACACACACACGGAGTCAGCTCATGGCTGAGTGCCCACAAGTCGCAGCCACGCCAGCCAGCTTAGCTCACAGCCTGCCCCGTGCCAAGGCGCCTCACCTGCAAAACGATTGGGAGCTGTTCGGGAGGGTTGCGATTCTCCACGCCCATTGTCAGCCACACCTGGAACGCCGTCAGCTGCTCAGCAAAGAACGGGCTGTGCTGTTGGGGCAAGAATACTGCAGTGAGTTTACCCCCCGACCAAGCGAGACCATGGTTTTTGGCATCAGTTAACCACCAGAACCGCGTGCTGTTCCCAGCAGGATTCTTTTCCAAGCCTGCTCTCTCACACCTCAAGAGAGAACAGGAAATATGCCATCCTCCCCTGAGTTATATGCTTGAAAACCAGCTGGGGGAAGGGAAGAATATATCTTGTGCAAAACAGATTTTGGGGAAATGTTGTTAGCACATTTTCCATGGGCAGAATAGACAGAGCAGCAGTTAATTTATCTTCCTTGCAGAGTTGGTTTCACTTATGTAATACATGGTTCTGCCTTTGCCAAGTCCAAGGTGAAAATAATCCAGCAAGAATAAAAAGTGCCTGTGCCCATCTTTCTTCCTCCCTGGGCTGCTTTAAGCATCTCCTGGAAAAGGGCAGGTGATTCAGCAGTGCATTTTTGGGTTGCATGTAGGCTTCCCCTCTGTGTGTGTGCGAGCACTTGAGTGAGAGAGAGAATATGACAGGGGAGGTTTTCATCTACCTACCCATCATTGTGGTATCCCAGGGTTTCATCTACCCAATAAAAGAAATCTAGAATAGAAACTACTTCTAATGAATCCATCACTTCAGCTGATAAGATCCTAACAATGTAGGAAAATAAGCTTAAAACAGACTTGCACAGCAGAACCCAGAAGAAGTCGCATTGCTTGGAGAAAAAAGTATAATTGCTTTCAGTTATCACTCACCAGCCCTTACTCATGCATTTAGATAATACAGTGATAAGCACTATTGAAAAGCCTATATTTAAAGTACCTGAACCTACATTTCCCAGTTACATGAATCTCTAAAGTCAAGAGGTCCTGAATGCCTTGAACTCTGCCCAGAGTTTGAGAGATGAATGTGCCCAGGAGCAGCCGGAATGAAGAAATGTGGAGATAAATCCTATCCGGTGGATAATTTCTGCAGAGCAGAAATATCTAAATATGTGGGGGGAGTTTTTTTCTAAGTCAGAGATATTCATAAACCGGCTTAAAAATAAAGCAAAGTGTTTTTTGATTGAAATGCAGCAAGAGAGACTGCAGGGCTACTGGAACAACCGTTCCATGTTGCTTTGACAGGTATGCCGAACAACTACACTGCCCTTTTGGAAAGCGTGTCAGAACTGTGATGGCCTCCGGTAACCTTGACATAGAGCAATGGTTTAAAGGACAATGGGACAAGGGGCAGGTAAAGTACTGAAGTCCTCGGGCAGCAGAAGAGGTTGTGGCAGTGCTGCGAACAGGGGGACCTCTCCCAGTGCCCTGCACATCAGCAGTCGAACTAGCAGGTTTATTCACTGAGAGGTGCCGTTCTTGGGGCACATCAGAATGAGGTGAGCATAGCTGGCTTCAGATTGCGGAGCTCATCTATGAACAAACTACAAGCAACAGGAGGCAAATAAGACATTACATTTATGCTCATGGCTTCACCAGCAGGGTTCAGAGTTATGCATTTTAAGTGGCAAAGCAGCAAGTGTATTAACTAGCCCCAAACTCCTACTCACGTCGTCGTTCTACACCACCCCCTTCCTACGGGAGGACACATAGAGCAGGCTCTCCATCATACACAGTCAAACAACTCTTCAGGTGTATCCCGACAGGCCTATTGTGAGCTGACAGGGCAAGAGCGTGCGATGGCTACTAAAGAATACTTATTTCAAGTAACTGAAAAATCTCAGAAGTGACATTTACTCTCCAGAGTGCCAGAAAGAAAATCCTACAGAGGCTTAAAAAGCAAGGGCTTCCTGGCACCTTCCACAACCTGACTTCCTTTTGGCACAAAAAAAATCAATTATTTCTCTAGGAGTTAGTAATCGCCCTTTGGGTGCCAGGCAGATGCAAAGCGCTGGCACCAGAATGCATTGCCTTTAACCCAGACTTGACACTAAAGGTTTAATGACACTTTGCCAGCCAAGATGGCAGGGAATCCAGTTCTAAGTTGCCTTGGAAGAAATTCCTTTTGCCGTATGCCAATCACCTCCCTCCCTCCACCCCATGCTTCCCCCTCAAAGGCTGCTCCTAGTCTGCTCAAGGAGGAAAGCATGCTTTTCCAGCTCAGACCAGGAAAGAGCACAGTGAGTACTCAGAAGTCAGGTTCTTGTGGTTTATAACATGCTTTTGAAGTAAAACAGCCCTGAAGAAGAGAGTACCCAGGGCTGGACCGGAATCTAAACCCACAGTGGCCAAAAAGCAAATGGCAGCTCAGTAATCCTCTCGCTCTCCCTAAAACACCTTACTTCCGAGACGCTGACTACGGCCCCTGCCAGTCCAGTTTTGAAAGACTAATTGTAGCTCTTCTCCCCCCTGCCCTGCATTAAACAACCATTTCTTACAGGATTACTGCTGGCTGCCAGCCGCCAGCCTGGCCTGATATACAAGTCTTCCTGCCAGGTATAAACCAGAGGGTGGAGGGCAAAACACCAATTAGAAAACAAGGGATACAAGGATCTTTCACTGTCTTCCCAGTCCAACCACGAGTCAAAGCTGCAGAGAGTAGAGGTAGGCCCCTTCCACACCCACCCAAACTAAAAGATGAGCTTTGCCCTGTACAGGGGGCCTTCTTAAAGATAAATTATTTGGCACAGCAAGGCCCTTCTCCTCACTGAGGCACACAAACTTATACAGCCTCAGGCATGTGTAATTTTAAATGAAACTTGACCCAAACTGCATCCCAGAGGATGGCTCGCTTGAACTTCTGGTCATCCAGATTGGGTTGGAAGTGCCGAGTCTGCCGCTTTCTTGGATATTTCTCTCTTCTCACCCCAGGAACCAGAACGCTGCTTGCTACAATATGGCCCGACTGGCAGCTCGTACTCAGAAGAAACCCCAGACAGACACAGGGATACACATACATATACACACATACACATACATGTGCACGGACAGAGCTGAGCTGCAGATCTGACGCAGGCCAGGAAAGGGGTAATTGCATGCATTTCTCCTTTAAAATACAGACCACAGAGAGAATGGGGGGATGAAAGCCACTCTCAGGGTAGAGGTGTTTGCACTGTATTTGGTCATTCGGGTAGAACTGGGGGCCAAGCTCTCAACCCCCTGAGAAAACACAGCTCAACAACTCATGCAAAATGCAGATGCTTTATTCTAAACCTGGTTGTATTCTGCTTGCGTGCAGGAGGCTGGCACCGAATATACTCAAGGCCACACTCTTACCCCAGAGGCATGTAAATCTCAGACCCACCTTTTCTCTGTCACTAGACCCAGTCTTTTATGCAAGGCTGGACACACAAAACCTGACCCCCGGGGACAATCCTGACAAACATGCTGCCAAGTACAGTGGAAGGACCAAGACCTGGCAACCGTTCTAACATGCACCCATCCCACAAACATCCCCCTTAACCACCCACTCCCTGCCACATGCACACACACACCTTAAACCTCACAACTGGTTTGGCAAGAGGCAGAGATGGATACCAGTTTTATTCCATGCACTGGGCTGACCCTCACTCATCTGCAGCCACCTATCGTAGAGCTAGGCTATACAGATTTTGACACTGTGCTCTGGAATCTGGGAAAACGAGCTGTATAGAAAGTCAAGCATCCTGCCATAGGCAGGACATGGGAGAGTTGTTTTTTTCCTTGCTTGTCTCAGTTTTAATGGTCATTCAGTGTGTGTGGGAATAACTGGTTTAAAAGCGCACAGAAATGCCTATATTGTTATTGGAGTTACTCCCTCAGAACTGGCTCGATCACAGAAGGAGTCTAGCAAACTCAGATGCAGTACTCTGCCCCCATAAATTTATACCGGGCATTCAGCCAGTCACCATAATGTATCTGGATGAATTTGCAGCAACAAGATCAGATTCTGCTATAACTACCGAGACAGGGAGTTTGCTATGCAGTTATACGGCTTTTCCTACAAACTGACATTAGGATCCTAGCTCTGGAAAATGAGAGATGGACCGCTAGGCCTTCTCGCTCTGTCTGCAATATTTCAACTCGCAGTGAGGCCTTTTTCTGTTTTCTGAGCTCCAGCAGTCTCCTCTTCTCTGCTCTTCTTGAACCCAGCCTTGTCCCTCTTAGGCCTATTCAAAAGGATGCCAGTAAGATCGTCCTTCTATATGCAACACAGGAGATACCGCTGTTCCCACTCTGAGTTTCCAACCAAGGGAGACTGATGCCAAAATAACATGCTGGGAGACCCAAAGTAGATGCAGGGTACTGGCGAGTTTCTTGGATGCTGCTTTTAAATACAGGTGACATCAATTTATCACTAATCAAAAATAAATGTTTCAGTCAACCACCTACAAATTATGAACCTAGGAGTACATAGGGAAAATAAGCAGAACTATTTTGCATATTGGATCAGACACAGTAAAGGAAGGGGAAAGGTAACTAAAAATAAGAGCACGAAAAACCTACATCTTTTTCCAAAAGAGGAGGAAAGGGAGGCTCCAATAACAAAACAAACTGGGGTTAAGATCAACCAAATATGGTCATCTTTGCAGGGAGAGCCCGTTTTTCCCTCCTCTCAGAGTATATTATTTTCTTGAATTTGAAAACTGCTGTATTTACAGCCAAGCCAGAAGCCGAAGTCATTCTATATAGCAAGCCCGTATTTAGTTTCCTCAAGTGACTTTAATGGAGTTCAACCTAGACTCTGTCAGAACATTATGACCAAACAGGCTACTGAATCTTTCCAATAGCTATTATTTAAAGCTTTCCATCCAAAAGATGTCAAAGAAATAGCAAGCAAAATCTATCCCATCTAAAGAAATTCAGGACAAATAGTACATTAAAAATTCTACCACTCTACAGCTCAAGATAAGCCAAGAGCTGCAACAAATAAAAGGACTCGTGCTAACATGACCACTGTGAGTAAGCTACCAGTGTTAAGGAAATGCACTGAAAACCCCCAAATGTATGAATACAAATCTACTTCATCTTTATTTGAAGACAACTCACTGAGTTTTCAGACATTTTTGAAAGCAGGTGTAGGACCTACAAGGTTTCTGCTGGCAACAATTTCTTCACTGACTTTTAAAACCTTGCTGAGTGGCATTTGACAGAAGCCCTTTCCTCTGTTTAATGAGGACATCTTGGTTAGATCAAGTTTTACAGCATATCCGGCTATAACACACCACACACCTGCAGCACGTGCCTGTACAAGCACAGATGTCCACATCTGCATATACCGTCGTGTTCATAAACCTCATGTGTCAGTGAAAGACTGAAAGAACTCAAGGTGAAAGGAGAGTCACCGGGCCAGAGCCTGAGTCACATGCGTAAATCGGACACAGTGTATTTCAGTGTCTTCAATCACTTACCCTGAATGCAGTTCCTTCCTCTATAATCGTTGGTAACTGGGAAAGGCAAATATCAACTGCGAGATCCCAAGCTTGCCTGAAGAAAGAAGCGAGAGAGAGGGGGTTCATTAGGAGATTACAGCACCCAACACAAGATGCCTGAACTGCTGCTTATGCAAAGGGATGGACCAATCTGTGTTGCCAGCCTGGCTCAATCAATACCTCATAGCTCTTTAGTTCTGTTTAGTTCAGTAGGTTTGAAAGCAGTCCTGGCCCTGGGACCATCATGCACAATACAAAATCTCGCTGTTCGTACTTCCTCTGGATGCAGACCAAATCCCCTCAGCTAGCTGGAAGGCAGGCAAATGCTATGTGATGCGGAGTCTTTTGGTACACATGTGACATGGCATAATGGGTGAATTTTACGTTTTAGAATAATAACTCAATTGCAGATTAGCTGCAGGGTGGTAGCAAAAGGATCCTGAATTTCAACTCCCCTACTGTATCAGACCTGCAGTTGGCAGCATATTTCTAGCCCAATTTGCAAGGTAAGAACATGGAAATCCCACTGGTGTTCGCACAGTCCTAGAACCTTGTTCCTCTGTATTACACGATACAACTGGCCCCTGGTACTTGCACAGTACAGCAGACACAAACTCTTCATAAAGTATTGATATTAACAATCTACTTAACTAGCAAATGAGTCTGAGCTGGTTCTCATTTCAGCTATAATGGCCACCTTCTAAAGTGCACTTCACTGTTCTCATTAGCAGATTCCCATTACTGTCATTAATATCCAGCACTGGGGCATGCCTCAGTCTTTTTTAGACTTTCTGCCTATCAGTCTAAAGCAGCCATCTCGGAGGTACGGAGTACGTGCTTCTGAAGGTTAGCTTGCTCTAAGTTAGTCGGACTAATGTCTTACACCAAGAGTTAGTCTTGTTAATTGGGTCCCCAACTGGTGGATAGGTCTCTGGTGAGGCTTCGTTTCAGCAATCTAGACTGTAATTGTAGGTATTCTGTCGCAAGCTGTACCCTTCAAGTGTGGCCTGACCTACCTTCATCCTACTCCAAACTGAGGTTTTACATGGCTAACATGGTCATACAGATTTGGTCTCTGCTAATCAGGTGACCCAATGCTGGGTCACCATAATAACACCATGCTCACCATAGCCAGTGAGCCAAGAGAAAATGCAAGAAAACAGTTAAAGATGTCTGCTTATTCTTGAGTTTTCTGCTGTGACATGATTGTAGAAATCTGTCATTATTTATAATCTGAATTACTGCTGCACTCGTATGTCAGGCCCTGTACAAGCACAGAGCTTACGATCTAAGACAGAAGACAACACATGCATGCATGCAGACAGACAGGGAAGTAGAAGAAGATGAGATGGTGTCAGTCAGTACGACAGACTGGTCTCAGCACACCAGCCTCCTAAGGCTTGGCTTGAAGGCATCATCATGAAGAAGAGTTTTAAGAAGTATTTTGAAGGACTGATCTTTTTGCAGATATTTACAGGATGTTCCTCCTAGGTGCAAGGGGCAGCACAGGAGGCAAAAACATTATTGATGAAAAATTAAGGGACTAGGTGATGGTGGCTGATACAATGGGCAGATCAATGCCAAGGTCAAGTGGCAGCAAGGGAAGTTGAAACTGGATATTAGGAAAAGCTCTCTCACCAGGAGGGCAGTAAAGCACTGGAACAAACTCCCTAGAGAGGTGGTGGCATCTCCATCCTTGGAGGTGTTTAAGCCCCAGCTAGACAAAGCCTTGGCTGGGCTGATGGAGCTGGGGCTGGTCCTGCTTTAAGCAGGAGGGCTGGACTGGATGTGACCTCCTGAGGTCCCTTCCAACTCTAATTTTCTATGACTATGATTCTATGAAAGCAAATAAGATATGGGAAGCAGAGTGGCTATAAGGCTGTGGAGGGCCATGAGACAGAAGACACCCTACTTAGGTTTGATGGGATGAGAAAGGGGAACTAGCCAAGGAGTATGAAGAGAGGCCTGGCAAGGTAAGGTGATGGGCTAAGGCAGGGGTAGACAACATGTGGCACATGTGCCATAAGTAGCAAGGGCAGCTTCTGTGTGTGCAAAGTGGCAGATCAGGGAGGGAACAGGGAGCACAGTGACAGACAGGGTGGGGAGCAGAAAGCAGAGCAGCAGATCAGGCAGGGAAAGGGGATCAGAGTGGCACCCAAGGAGGGTGCAGGGCTGATCTGTGGTACAACTGCCCAAAAAGTTGGCCCCCATTGGGCTAGGGGAATGATTTTTGCAGCAGCTTTCTGAATGGATGCGAGTGGGGCCACCCTGCATTCTTCATATCCAGAGAGAAGAATGCTGCAGAAACTGAGATGCAAGATGATGAGCTCAATCAGGAGTGTCAGCTGCGTGGATGGATGGGAAAAGCTATATCCTATGAGAAAGAATCTGCAGGATTTAGATACTGCCTGGTTGCAAGGACATAAAGGGAAGCCCCGGTTTGAGGCCTGAAAAATAAGCAGAATTGGTGGTACCGCACACAGGGATAAAGCAGCAGGTGAGGCAGGGGCTTCGGTGGCATGGAGAGGGAGGAGACATAAAAGACCCTGTTATAGCTGTGTTTACCTTGAGCTGAGATTTAGTCCATTGTAAGTTGATACCAGAGATAAGCTAGGATGTTAATTTGGATGGAAGCAGGCAGACCTGGAATAGAGTAGGCCTGAGATGACCCAGAGATAAGATACTGAGGGAAACCAAGAAGCGATGGAGTCTGGTCCATGGGATGTTAGCTTTGGTGGGGAGGGAACGAGAAGCAAGAAAGGAAATGAAGGAACCAGGAGAGGAAAAAAGGTGTTCAAGCAAAGTGAAACAAGAGCAGAGCTGATGCCATTAAAAGCAGCTGGAGGTTCGAGGAAGATGAGGATGAAATACAACTTCCATGCTTTACCAGTGGGGCTAATGATCAAACAACTACTCAAACGACATCCCGCAGTCTCCTGGAGGCCTGGCAGCAGCAAAGTGAATGCCCCTGAAAATGAAGTGAGTAGATCTAGCACAGTAAGGTCAGCCCTGGCCAACGCAACACTTTGCCCGGCCAGTACCGCTGCTTGCTGGTCCTCCCCCACACACTGGTTCAGCAGCTCACAGAGCTGATTTGCCGCACGGGCTGTTCTTCTTGGGCAACGTCTTCAGAAGTGTCTCACTCTGGAGCTGAACTCCATTTTAATGGACTTGTGCCCCCAAAGTGCCATTAGAAAATAGGACTTTTCTGCTGGAATTTGGGCAGACAACCTCACCATCTAACTGCCAACCTCTCTAGCCCTGCCCCCATATACATTCATTTCAGGTCTTTCTTAATTAGCAGCTAACTTGCGCATCCTGCACCACCGAACTCCCGGAGGGTTTCTAATACAGGAACGAATTTACTCTGCACACGCATTCACTCCTCCATGGTTCATGGCCGCACTGTTTTAAAATCAATAAGCTACGCCATTCTTCTCCACAGAGGAACACTTGCAGGCACAGGCCTATCAATGATCAAGATGCTGGATTTTAGTTACCCGTTTCCTTTACTATCAAGCAGAAAGGCTACTGGAAGAGCAGGTTCCATTCCATTAGCCACATACAGTGACTGAGCAAAATATCCAAACTTCAGGTGAAGAAATTAGAAGAGACTTTTATTTCCCTGATCCAAAACAGGCAGTTTGTTTCATTTGCCCCTGGCCTGCCTCTCTGCTCCACTGGCAGTCACCTCCCACTTGACTATAGGCTGCCAATATAATTAAGAAGTAATCAGGAGATAATCAAACCTAGTTCAAAGCATAGGCGATAAATGGTTCCCGCATGCTCAATAAATGCCTGGGCTGCAGGCACAACGGTTATACAGAGCTGTTGAGGGAGATATTTATTCCTGGTTGAGGCAGAAGCAGAATCAATTATTGCAATTATAATATATAAAGATACTTTGACTTCGAGAAAAAGGATGAATATTTCTAACTGTGAGGGGCTGGAAGGGTGTGGGGAGGCCTCCTAAAAGAGGCTCTCGGTTACTAGCAGATGCCAATGCGCAGAGGTGAGTACTGTTAAACTGTTTTATTATGTAGGGGCAGAATGGGAAGCGACTCAAGTCTTATTTTTGGTGCTTGCAAAGGATACTGTGTAGGTCATTATACTGTAGAGGCACAGCCCTAAGATGCTGAGCTCCTCAAAGTCATTTCAGGTAAGGAGCATTAATACCTCAATAAAAACATCCAGAGCAACCTGCAAGGTCAGGTCTTGGGGGTTTAAAAAAATGTTATCAGGAAGAACTAAAGGGCGCTCAAAAAGAGATTTCAGCAGATTAAAGCCAAATCTCTTTTTAGTCTTCTAAAAACAGATCATTAAAAATCAATGCAGCCACATCAGCCAATATTATCCAATCTTTCTGAAAAATGTAATCACCAATATCAAATTTTAATATGACTGCCCATAGCAGTCTGGAGAGCTAACGATTAACATGAATTGTTTCATAGGCTCCGCTCAATTCAACTACTTACAATGTCCCAAACCCCCCAAATAATGTCCGCTTTATCTTTAAAAAGCCAGAAGCAAGGCTGTTTAGACTGAAGCCAATGCCATAATACTCCAAACTGCCAGAAAAACACCTGGAAGTTATTTGTATCTTTCTTTAGAAAACAAAATGCCAAATATTAACCTACTGGATTGGTAAAATATATAATGGTACTAAAAAAGCATTGGGGAGGTCCAGGGATAGTCATGAATCTTTATGGGCTGGCAAGGGATCGTATTCGTGGCTCATCACCTAAACAAGAATTACCTCCTGAAGAAACCAATGCAAAGAAGAGGTAATTCAATGCAAATCCCCAGTGCCATGATAAGCAGGTAGCAATCTGAAGTTTCAACTGCCACCCTTGGGAAAAAGTGTATAGACATATATGGGCAAGCTGTAGGAAATAGCAGTGCAAACCTCGGAGGTGATAACTCGCTCTTGAACAAAACCCGACAGGGATGAGATGGATGGTGCCGTGAGCCAGGCTTGGAGAGAGGACCCGGAGTACTTCAAGACCTGCCAGGTCTCCAGGTGGAAGACAGGCAGGCGAGAGGGGGTTTACTGCCCCTCTCTCTGCAACGCTTTTGTTCTGGACAAGCAATACTCCAACTTCCAAGGGAAGTGGTGCTGGCCCCTACCCTGGGGGTCTTTAAGAAGAGGCTGGATGCCCACCTAGCTGGACTCGTTTGAGTCCCATTTCTCTTTTTGGGGTTTTTGTTGTTCTCCCGCCCTGGCGGGGGGTCGGGCTAGAAGATCTACTAGGTCCCTTCCGACCCTTAATCTATGAATCTATGAATCTATGAATACTCGGACGATGAGAGCTGCTGGGCCGGCCTGCTCTGCCGACTTGCAGAACTCGCAGCCTAGGAGTGAAATCCCGAGTAGACTGCAGGATCTTCCCCCCTCCTCCCTGCCCCAAGGAAGGGCCAGCTACCGACAGAGACCTCAATGGGGTGCCCCCAAGGATGCAGGTATCTCAGGAACAGGGACAGGAACACGAGGTTTTTCCAAGGACAGACCCAATAGGCTGGGAAATGGATTACTTAGAAGTAACTCACCTGTGCTAACCTTGCTGGAAACCCAAGTCTTAGTGTTCACGCACTCGGCGTGGGTAGTACTTGCACATCTCTCTCAAGAAAACAAACATGCTTGGGATGGGAGGGCGAAACTGAGAAGTCGCCTTCACACACTTGACCCATTTGCAGTTGTTGCTCAACCTGGCTGCTATTTCTGTGGACCCAGATGGCACATTTCCAACCACCTCTAGGAGGATACATGGAGATCCTCACAGTTTCAGACATTAAGGACGTGCCCAGTCCTGTTGCTCGCCCAGCAGTTTGGGAAAAAAGGTGCATTTTAACACCTCTCCTGAGCCTAAAGACGGACTCAGCCGAAAGCTGTGCAAGACAGGAAGGTGCTTGTGCTTTTATGGCACGAGCAGTGGAATGAAGCATGTCCCGGGAGGCCACGCAGAAGGAAAGCAATCCTCCCCCTGCACTGATCCATCAAAACAACAAGATGCCCACAATGGCAATTGGAAAACACAATCCATTCTTCTGAAGGAATACAAGTCTTTAAGGACCTACACCAAAACTGGAAGGGAAAAAGCATGACTTGCCCATGACCCGACATTAAAAATTAAATGAGGGAAGGACCGCCTTGAATTCTGTCATTAACTCTCTCCCCCTGGAGGGCAGTGCTCATGGAGTCTTGCTTTATATTTTAGCTCCAGTTTTGTCTGACCTTTCAAAGAAACATGTTCCCCCAACATGTTTGGTACTCCATCTCTCCCCCCTCTTCACCCCAACTCCAATTTCATTACACTGGGAACATAATCAACTTTTAAAAAATGTCTCCTGATCACTACTAACTGCCTTCAGCTTGTGTCCCCCAGGTGCTGCCAAGTTCTGGCTGTTAAACACGAGCAGGAGGCAGAGAGCTTCCAGTTTTGCTTAAAGACCATTTTATTATGCGACGGTACCAAGTGCTCCATGTTGGAAGCCTACAGTAATACTTGAACAACACAAATGAAATACAATTACAGAGACTCACTTCAGTACTTCTTCACCCACATGTGCTGTACTAGTTGGCAGATCATGAAGGCAGACCTTATTATATTTAACTTTAATTTTCTGGGCTCAGTCAGACTGTCTAATGCTTTCTAATCCTCGCATCTCATTTTTTGGGAAAGAATTACTGACGTCTCTCTCAGCCTCGTGTACTCTTCCTGTGGAAACAGCTGGTATTAAGACTGCGTCCTACCGCAAAGCAAGCATCCTCTGTTTGGACACTGGAGTTGATTTGCTAGGGGATTGCTAAAAGACCTGGAGCCGCAGCCATCTGGACTCTGGAGGCATTGAGACCAGCGTCTTCGATTGCACGTTATGTGTCTGACACCATGTTAAAACCCTCCAATCTGTATCAACTCTGTCAAACAAGTTATTGCCAGGTTTGTTTTTCGGCAGCTATTGCTCAGTTATGTGTCCTAGTAGACTGAATTGGAAAATTTCAGCCTGCTCTACAGGAATCCTGCAAACACGGCAAGCCTGCTTCAGGGGAGACAAGGAGGAAGCAGCTCAGACAGATGCACTTTTAAAAACAGGTGTGAACATTAGGGGTGCAAACATTTTGGTAAGACCGCACAACCCTCCCCTTCTCTGTCAACAGCTCTCAAGCTTGTTTAGTAACCAGACCCTGCTGATCCTACCCTGGGCTTCTTGTTAAACTGGATGGGAGGGAGGCTGCGTGATGGGAAATGGCAGCATGAAGGTGGCATGGTGAAAAACTTCACACACGGCTTTCATTTAAACAAGAATTAAATGAACCCTTCAAAAGGCAGTAAGTGACCAAATGCCCCCTAAATCAAGCATTTTGCTCTGCAGAGATGCTAGGATTTTTCTGGGTTAGCTAAATGGAGAGTCCTTTCTAAATTAACCAGTGAGAAAACCTCATGGCAGACTTCTGGGATTTTCTGCAGCATTCCCCAATAATGTTCAAAGGTTCAAGATGTTTCCTCCCCTGTAATTGGGATGTTATAGTGGAGTTTCCTTCTCAGCTAGGATTCTGTGCTTGGTATATTTACTGGAGCAATATTTCTCTTTATTATGAATAAATCATAGCTCTGTCACAGCAAAATTAGCATGTCTGACTTTTAATATAGGCCCTAGCAACACTAGGAAATGCGTCTAAATACACTGTTGCCTTTCCAAGGCTGGTGATCACAGCTCACTACTGCCCACAGTCCATTGCCATCAAGACTGTAGTACAGACAAGACAGCAGGTCTCTCCTGTCCTGCGTATCAAAGATGACATGCTTGTAGACACTGAAATGGAGAGATGCTCAGTGTATGTTTTTACAACTTGTATGACGGCAGCCCCCAGAGGAACCCAGACCCTTTGCTCTAGGTGCTGCCCATCTTCATTCAAAACTGACATGACAAACGGTGGGAGGAAGGAAGAGCAGCACAGGGAGGTGGGCTGATGAGCATACGGTCACACAAGAGGTCAGTGGCTGGTAGAGATGGGAGCGGAATAGGGTGACCATCAGAGAGGACATCCCAGTTTTCTGCTACTCTGCCCTGCACTGATATGAAACCCAACGCCTTTATGTCCTCTATTTTTCTTCAAGAGAAGAAATATAATATAATAAGTTCTGCCTTGATACAAAACCTGATGCCTTTTCTCTTCAAGAGAAAAATAGAGGACGTAAGAGAGTTTCGTATCAATAGAGGACAACCCAACTGTCCTCTATGACGACCACCCAGAAGCTGGGTGTTCTGACAACCCTATTCAGTCCCCTGTCAGTAAAGCCTAATGCTGGCTGACTTGCAAATGAAAACTGGCCACAGATCAAAATTTGCTCTTTTGCTTGATCTTCTGGGTGGAAGAGGTGATTTTAAGAACAGAAAATCAGGATCTACCGAACAGGTCAGTGAGAAGGTTGACTTCATTAGTCACGGCTCTCAAATTCACAGGTGACTAAGACAGAAGAGATGGACACTCCTATATATAGTCACCTCCAGTGCCACTGCTGGACCAGAGATAACTCCCGCAGTGGGTTAAACTATGCAGAACCCTTGTGTGATATAAAGCATGAGCAGAGTCTAGGGTGCCTTGGGGTGCCTTCCAAGGGTGCTGTGGGGTGCCATGCAATATTAGCATGGTTAGATGTGCAAAGACAGAGGTTTCAAATAGGAATCCATAGTGTTAAAAACATTTTGACCGGCTGTGGTCTTCCTAGGGAAAGTCATGAGGCAGAAACACAAAGACAAACATCAGAAGATACAGGACAAAATGGTCTGCATTTAACTTCTCGAAAGGGACTGCCATAATTATTCATGAGATAAAGTGATGCTCAAGTCAAGTGGAAAAAACATTTCACAGCATATGCGCATCCCTCTGGTGCACTCACAGCTGAACAGCGCACTGCCACAGTCTTCTGTCAACTGCTTTATGGATTTCTATCAGCCAGGAAACAGCAACAGAACTAACAAGGCTCCGGCACCCAGCTCCATAAAGCAAGCTGGAGGGGGAGTGAACACACACACGCTCACACATGCACACGCACACTTGAGCAGTGAACTCCAGTTTTTGGAGCCTGTTCACCTGAAAGCCAGGCATCTGAGAGCATTCTGAGAAGCTTGAGATGCTCTTGCTTCCTCTAGCCTGACTGTACGGCTGTTCCCAGTTACAGAGGAGAGCTGCACGCTGTGCTGCAGGGCTGCTTTGCTGCACAGTTGACCAGCATTTCCCAGAAGGGCGCAGGCAGGGGGAGGAGAGCACAGCACGTACGAAGCTGGGAATCCACTCAGTGTTTATCACTATGATCTGTAAATCACTCGCCTTTCTTTCCCTTCTGTGAGGAACACGGTCCAAGAGAACATCCTCATCAGCTAAGAAGAGACTATGTGCTGCAAGGGAAGAGCGTGGAGAAAAGGAAGAGTTCAGTGGCTGTGTATTAATCATGCAGTTTAAAGTAAGAGCCTATTTGACAGTTTGCTTGTGTATCTGGTGAATCCCTGTGCACTACAAATAAACAGAAGGAAACTTTAACTTGATTGGGTTTTACATTTTATTGCTATTTCATACTTCTCTGGTGTCAGTGAGATGAGACTGCTCAATGACGTTTCATCATTTCTGAAATGCAAAGTAAATTACAATGCACTCTTACAGAGTTGTCAGCATTAGATCAGGATATATTTCAGCAAGCAGAACTGAGTACAGCAAAAGTATTTAATAGGCCTCCAGTCCCTTGCTAACCCAATGAATCCCCCAGATCATCACTTCAAATCCTTACTTATAACTCCATGGCACAGTACCCAAGATACCAAGACAAGCCTTTAATGCCCTACAGGTAAAAGCAGGGGAGACAGGGGTACTGCCAATGCCCAGCCACAGCAGTGATAGGGACACAGTTGGCTAGTATGTATTCAGGAGGGTCTAGGAAGAGGACTGTGCTCCATGCCACAGAGGAAAACAAAAACCCACATGTCATCCATGCCAATCTGACCAAGGAGGCAAATTCAAGCCCCCAGGTCTGGCGATCGGCATGACCCTGAGCAGAAAAGCAATCTTCTCTACCCAGGATCATCTAGGTTTCCAAGTACCAGCTGAGCATCAGTGCATCCCAGTCAGCACCCTTCCCAACTTGTGTCTGTGGCAGGGAAGGAGTGGACCCAAACCCCACAACCGCTGTGAGAAGAAGGATGCAGAATCCTGGGTCCTGGGCAAGCTGTTCGAGAAAATTATTCTGGCACGCATCCAGGAGGGGCCAGCAGGGAACTGCATGCTCAGGGGCAACCAGCACGGGTTCATCAGCGGCAGGTCCTGTCAGACCAACCTGGTGGCCTTTTACGACCAGGTCACTAAATCATTGGATGCAGGGGTGGCAGTGGATATAGTTTTCCTAGACTTCAGGAAGGCTTTTGATACTGTCTCTCACCCCATTCTCATTAGGAAGCTGGGGGACTGTGGCGTAGACAC
>NW_017728991.1:933825-984740 GCF_001723915.1 Gavialis gangeticus | reverse complement strand
GGAGGGAAGGTTTAAGTTGGACATCAGGAGGCGCTACTTCACGGTCAGGGCGGCTGGAGTCTGGAACCAGCTTCCAAGTGAGGTGGTGCAGGCTCCCACCCTGGGGGTTTTTAAGAGGAGGTTGGATGACCACCTTACTGGGGTCATTTGACCCCAGTGCTCTTCCTGCCATGGCAGGGGATCGGACTAGATGATCTGCTCAGGTCCCTTCCGACCCTAGAAACTATGAAACTATGAATAGGCAGGGACATCTGCATCTAGAAGAAAGAGGAGCAGAAGGTGTGAATGAATGGACCCACAATATCTGTTCTGAAAGACCCGGGGAGCTAAACATCGCACAGCACCCTGGTGTGACAGCATGACATACATGTGGAGGTAGAGATCCACTATCCCTACCCCCAGTAGCATGGAGGTGCAGAAAGAGTGGGCAGACCTGACCCCCCCTGCTCTCACCTAACAACAAAACAGGAGGGAAACTAGTTTTACGAGAGGTGCTGTTGGGAAAGGGGAAACAGAAAACCTTCAGTGCTTTAAGTCAGGTCCTTGAGGAGCAGAGATTGATGTACTGTAGGGCTAAGTGTCGGCGCTCATTATCCATTTACATATTATAGCAGAGCCTGGGGGTTTTCTTGTTGGCCTCCCGCAGATCAAATGGCTGTGGATGACAACCAGCCAGTAAACAAGCTCGCAGGCATTCGATCTCTGATTTGCCAGGTGCAAACTCTGTGAAGAGTTCTCAACGGGAAGGCAGGCAGTATAGATTTGCCTTCTGCCATCTGCCAGGCCTCAGTCATTCACCCACGCAGATGAGACAGATCCTGTGTTTGCTCCTGAGGCCCTCCTGGGTTCTGGTTCCTGCCTCCATGCCCTGCCTGGGTCACACGTCTCACAGGGGCAATAATCTGCTCTTGCAACAAGTAAGAACAGGTGACAATACAAGAGACTCCACATGGGCAAGACAAGCCCCAAGGAGGGAGGACTGCCCAACAGCTTGGAGCCCCTGACTGGGGCTGGGACTGTTGGGTTTTCATTTTTTAGCCATGCCTCACAACCGACCCGTCAGGGGGATAATATCATTTCACCTCTGAGCCCACCTCAGTTTACCCCATCTGTAAAAACACACAGGGCCTTCCTTACTTCACAGGTGGCTTGAGAGGTCTAAAGCTGTAACATGTTAGCAGATCCAAGGATAAAAAATGCTGGAAATGGACCACTTTTTAAGTGATACTAAACTAGACTTTCTCAGAACAACTGGAGCTGACAAGTGACCTGGCACATTTTAAAGTCATGTTTTTTGAAGACTATTGAAAAGGCATGTCAAGGGACTGCCAAGGGACTGCCTCTTCATGTCTCTCTCTCTGAGCTGCTGCCATTTGGGAGTCAGCAAAAGCAGACCTGACAGGCGACTTTTCCCAAGGAAACTCTGCATGAGCTGACTCCTAAGAAGTATTATCACCAACAGCACCGATACAACCCCTCGTCTTCACATAGCACTTCTCAGCCCTCCCCAAAGGACTTCCCAAAAGGAGGTCTGAGCAACCTGCCCACTTCACAGACAAGAAACATGCAGGAAACGGAAGGGGTCAGTGACAGAGCCTGCACCAGAACCACCTGAAAAACCACAACCCCTGTTTGAAGCCAGAAGACACAGCGAGTGTTGTCCTCACTGAGTAATATAAGCACTGATCAATGCATTACACACCTCATATAAGGGCTTTGCTAAGAGCATGAATCAAAGCAGGCCTCACCAAAGGCTGACCCCACACCACTAGGATGCCTGCAGAAAGAAACCAGCCAGACAGTAGAGTGATTAGGGCAGTGCCAGGGAGTCTAGAAACGCACCTGCTGATGCAGAATGCCTGAGGACGCAGCAGAGGTGCTGAGGTTTGTTATGTAAATGCCTGATGCACCAGAAATGCTTACTTCATGTAGAAGAGGAAGCTTGGAAATCTCAGAAACAAGCATTAGGCTTAGGGGACACCAGCAATTGTGAGTTGTGCCTATGCCTTAAGACGAGCATCCAGGGCTAATAGCTGTCAGGTGTGTTCATGTGTTGGTGCTGTACAGGTCAATAAAACCAGCTGTGCTTCTGCCAGCAAATGGAGCCTTGTGATTTGTTTTTTGTGTAACACTGGGTCCTCAAAGGAAGCACCCACTGCATGCACCAGCACAGACGGTCGCATGACAGCATGCTTATATGCAAAGTACAGTGTGCAAGAGAGAACGTGGAAGAACAGCCCCCAGCAGGACCATGCTGCTCCCCCTGAACCAGAAGCAAGGCAGCTGCTCTAGCAAGGTGCTGCAGGGGGCTTGACTGGCAGTGCTTCTTGGCAGAGTTACCTAGCCCAGGGAGAGCACTGCTCCAACGCAGTTACCCTGCCCCTGCTTTGGGAGGTAGCAGGTGCAAAGCAGAGCGATGCTGCCTGCCGCAGTAACCAAGTTGTAGATGACCTGTTCTACAGGTGCTCAGATGCCCCAGTGATAAGCATGGTGCAAAGTATCTAGATTATTTAACTGTGTGTAATTTCTGCCCATCTGCCATATGCACTGTCCTTCTCAGGAGGCTTCCAGGTTCTCTCTGTCCTTCAGACACTGTCACCTGGGGGAGAATTTACTTAGTGTAGTCTGCCACATCTTCTGCCCCTGCAATGCAGACGTCTTACCTCCTGTTTCAGCACGTATGTACAATGGCTATAATTTTTTTTTCTTCAAAGTTCCTACCATTTCAAAGCATGCACAAGCAGCTTTGGGCTATGTACCCAGGCCACCCAGCTTCTCGATGCTTTTCAATCCATCTGAAATTTCTTATAATCCCACTATGCTTTTTATTAATGGGAACAACTTTGCATTATCAGTAACCTTCTAATCTAATCACTGTCTACTTCCTGCTCCAACATGATTAATGAATGTATTAAATCACAGTCCCAGCACTGTACCCCAGGACACTTCACTATTAACCTTGCTGCATTCCTTAGAAGAGTCTTGCAGCACAACTTCTGCTTCCTGCTACCTTCACCAGCTTCTCCATGACATGATTTTGCACCTTTCTCTAACTTCATTTTTCTCCACAGTCTTGTAGAGACACCTTTTCAAAAGCTTTTTCAAAATCCAAGCAAATTAAGCCCCCTCCATTACCTTTCTCTCTACCTTTATTAGCTTTTTAGCAGAATACAGAGGCATCCTTTTTCTCTTACAGGAACTGTGCTAGCTTGACCCTATCAGGTATTACTAAGCCAAGCTTTGCACTCTTCTAGCCTTAATTAAACCAGACTAAGAATCACAAGGAGGGTTTTTTGTATTCACCGAGCATTTGTTTGTTAGTCAGGAATGCATTTAAGAAGCTTTCCATAATAACTCTGTCATTTGCATTTCCATTAATCATCTATAAAGAAGCAGGGTGACGGGAAATGAACTCTGTGGCAAATCTCATCTCTCTTTCCTTTCCATTGTAAAAGTTAAAAGAATTCTTTTCTTAACCCCAGCCATGCCAGTTCTCCCCAGTACAGCTAGTGGGGATGAGCTTTGCGTTGAGAAAACAAGGGTAGCTGATGCCCCACTGTTTTTCTATTTGGACTGAAATATTACAAGGCCAAAATGAGATTTCTGCATTATGGAATGACATCTGGATTGTATTAATATGCTACCATACACACAGAGAAGAAATATATTTGGAGAAGGGTACTAAGCTGCCATGTGCCTTCCATCCTGATTAGGCTGTAGAGAGTCAGGTGGTAACAACCTTGCCTGCCCACAGCTTCTAAAATCAGGGTGAGACCTCTGGGCAGGAGTTAACCCCCAGTAGGGACTTACCACATTGCATGCATGTAGGTGGGAGGTAGACGTGGGCTGCTGACCGGGGTACAGTTGTAAGACCTCATAATCCTTTCCGCCAACAAGAAGTTGCGGAATAAGCTTGCCACCAGCAGGTCCTGCCTGAAAAGCTTCTGGAAGAGATCTGCAGAAAGACAATGCAATGATCAGTCAAGACATCATGCTATACTTTTGGCTTTCACTTCACACTTGCACCACAACAATTAGAGGGATTACAGGAGACTACATCCCTCTCGCTCCCCTGCCCTCTTTGTTCTGAGACGGTTGCGCTGGTCTCCAGTGAAACATGGCTTAACTGCCAGACAGTCTCCTACCTCTGGGCAGGACATTCCATGCAATGGTGTCTGTGATCGCTGTGAAGATCCAATTCAGTTCTCCCAGGGGAGTTCTCCTGTCATTCAGTCTTCCAGGAATCCTAGAAGAGAGACTTTCATTACTGCAAGACCGTTTCAGGCTGGACGTAAGGAAGAATTTCTTTACCGTCCGAGCCCCCAAGGTCTGGAACAGCCTGCCATTGGAGGTGGTTCAAGAACCTACACTGAACACTTTCAAGAGTAAATTGGATGCTTATCTTGCTGGGATCCTATGACCCCAGCTGACTTCCTGCCCTTCAGGTGGGGGGCTGGACTTGATGATCTTCCGAGGTCTCTTCCAGCCCTAATGTCTATGAAATCTATGAAATTACATATGGCACCATTAAATATATGCGTAACACGAAGCCCATTCCAAGGGCCGCAAGAGACACTATAATGTAGCTTTTATTTTATTAACAGAAGGTGTTTGGTCACTTTACCACCTTGGAAGCTTCCTGGTATTTGCTCCTGAAACAAGTGGACTCTGCACAATGTCCACGTTCCGGCAGACATCTTCCTCCACCTGTTAGTTTCCCTGCATTTTATTCTGTGCTCCTTCCCCCAGCTGGCTGCATTCTGTCTTCCTGGGACTTAAACTGACCAAGGGCTCAAATGGCTGAGACTGAATTTCTTCAACCAAAAAATAACAGGGTGAAAAGTAAAATGATGGCTCAAGAGCAGACACACCAGTGTGCTGTATAAATCAAAATATGCCGATCAGATAGTATGGGGGCCACGTGTACAAGAACAGTGAGAGAGACAGCTAACAGACTTGCAGGTCCACTCAGTATTTGGAAAACTCAAAGCCATGCCTACTCTAGGAGCATCTTGGCAGGGCAGGAATACTGCTATACACTACTGGCAAAGCACTGTCAGTGTGGATGCATCTTTAGTGGAAAAGCGGTGCTTCATACTGCTAGAGTTGAGCCACCACCATCAAGCAAAATGTGCTTTACTGGTAAAAGCCCAGTTCTACCAATATTACTGGGTGTACTAGGAGCTTCTGCTAGCACAGCAATGTCAGTCAGGAATCACACTGCTTCAGGACCCTCACTGGCACAGCTGTACTGTACAGCTGACAGTCTCTGGTAACTGGGGAGGAACTGGAAGAGTGGATGAAGAGCAAAACAGTTCAGATTTTCAAGGAAAAGAATGATTCCAAAAATCACCACCCTGTGAGTTGATCTTCTGTCTCTATGAAAGTGATGGAATAAATATGAAACGCTATCACTAAACAAGTGATTTAATAGTGGCCTTCAACTATCTGAAGGGGGGTTGCAAAGAGGATGAAGCTGGACTGTTCTCAGTGGGGGCAAATGACAGGACAAGGAGTAATGGGCTCCAGTTGCAGCAAGGGAAGTTGAGGGTGGAGATTAGGAAGAACTTTCTCATGAGAAGGGTAGCAAAGCACTGGAACAGGTTACCAAAGAGAAGTGGTGGACTCTCCATCCTTGGAGGTTTTGAAGACCTGGGTAGACAAAGCCTTGGCTAGGATGATGGAGGTGGGGCTGATCCTGTTTGGAGCAGGAGGTTGGACTAGATGTGACCTCCAGAGGTCCCTTCCTGCCCTCCTTGTCTATGATTCTAAGTAGAGGTCAATGCAAGCACAAGGAAACTTCATTCCCACGAAAAGAGCAATGTCATCTGGATCTGCTTGTGGCCTCTGCATTTTTGATGAAGGGCCACAAGCCAGGATAAGAAACAATGAGTTGAGCTGAGGAAAAGGTATCTTGGAAAGCGTGGAAGGCATAGGTGCTAGGTTCTGCAGGGTACCCTCCACCATTTTCTGATCAAACTTGCTTGTCTCCTTTCATTTTATCCACTCCCCAATTCTTTGGTTGAAGTGTATGTAATAATAAATATGATCAATAACACAAACGTTGTGCTCACATTCAACGGCTCACTGCGCACTGGGATGGATTCCCATTCCCGCAGAAGGCTGAACTCTGCAGTCAGAGACAATCAGAAGTAAGTGCGCCCTGCGCTGGAACACACAGCCCCTACTGTTACAGGTTTACGAGGGCAACAGGCATACTTTATTGCTCCCCGCTGCTGTACACTAATTAGAAAGGTATTGTCTGTCCATGGAAAAGTAAGACCTAGGGAGATGCTCATTATTCAAGCCAGGCTGCTGTTTTAGTAGGTTACAGGGAGTATGTGCATGCCTGAGACAGAAGTCATCAGCACTTGTTTCCTTCAACTATATGCAGCTCTTTCCCTTGTGAAGCTCTTTGAAAATCTGCCCCAAATGAATAGAAGGATGGTCATCTATCTTCATATCTCAATCACTACAGCATCCCGCTGCCAACATAGCATCTAGGTGAAAAGTTAATCAGCATAATCAAGGAATCAGGTAAAACATTTACATCCATTCAGTGGCTTCTTATTTTAACCCAAGACAGATCCTACAACCAAAGGCTTTCTGAGCAATGTGCCCATTTACTTGGAAGCCAGCAGTGGTGCAAGATGGATGTGTAGGATTAATAGTCCTGCCCTACAAAGACCTGACCGTGAAAGAGAACCAGGAACAAAACTTCTGTGAATCTGTGAGACGTGCGCTCTTCATTTATATTACATTTGCAGAGCAGCAAGAAGGATTCAACGAGACTTTGTCTAAAAAACATCTCCTGTTTTACATTCTCAGACTAACTGCAAAGGTCACCTTGAGGCCCATCTTTCAGCCAGTAAGCCATCAGGCTGCTGCCAAACACTTGCATTGTGGAGCCACAGAGTCACACACAAAACCATACCACAACCCGAGGTGCTGCGCTTGACCACCACTTTGGCTGTATTTGCTGTCTTTCAGGAGTCTGTCTGCCCCCAATAAATACAAATCCAGACTCAGACAGCACCGACTGGTGCAAGGTGCAGTGTATGATCACCTGAATCATCTTACTCACCCGTTTCCACCCATATCCCATTGCTTACAAAGTAAAACATCCATTAAAAGAATTTTCTGTCCACAGTGTTTAATATTCTTCGAAGAAAGTATATCTCTTTCTTGTGAAGCGTCAGGAGAGGCTAATACTATGTGAAGGGAGATGATAAGCAGCAGTTATTAGCTAGTGGCCTCAGTTCCCGTGGTTAGTGCTCGCATCCGCAGATAACGCCAGGTTGGGGATGGGAAGTAAACCACCACATCCACAAACAGGAGGATCTTGCCAGCAATATGCAGAGGGAGTCTACTGATGTCGTGGTGTCACACTCCAAATGCCCGCAAGTGCAATTTCCATTTTTATTTCATTTTTTTAAAGGAAAAAAAAGTGACACTGATCAATTCCTATGATGGCAGCTTTCCCAGCAGTGATCTATTACTTACTTCACTCATGTCTCAGGAGGCTCGGGGAGCCCCACAGGCCGAGCTTCTCAAAGGTTAGTGCCCGGCTATAAGAAATTGATGCAGAGCTGGAATCTGTACATGCAGAGACCCTCTTTCAAGAAAGCAAAACAAGAGTCGCCCGGGGTCAGCTGAACAGTCGACAAAGTGGCCGATAATTTACAGCGGATTTGCAAGAGATTATGGCAGCTGTAGTGTGTGTACTACCTCTGAAATGTTTAATACAGTCCACAGTCTTTTAAGTCTGTTCTGCCAGAATAGGAGTTTTATCATAGTTATTGAGCCAAATACAGGGCTAAAGAGATATTTTTCAATTTAGCCTTCACTTTGGTCTATGCTGAATATTCGTTTCCTAGTGAAAGGAGGTGACCTTGCCTCAGCACATGGCTTTGGTCAGACAAACTGAAATACTGTGTTCAGGTCCAGTGTCTACCTCTTAACAGCACTGTTGAAAATTTGACAGCTGTGCAAAAGAAAAAGAAACAAAAATTGAGTAAAGGGCAGAAAAAACTGCCCTGAAATGGCAGACCCAATCTGTTTAGCTTGGTATGAAGAGCAAGAAGTGACTTGATCACTATCTTCACGGAGAGAAAACAAGCACTCGATGTTCCTCATGCTACCTAAGAAACATATAAAAACTCAACGAAGGGAAGAGACGGTCAGAAAAATTCAAGTTACAAGTTGCGTTATTTCTAACAAGAGCAACTAATGCTATGTGCACATTAACAAGGGAGATAGGGGTTTCCTTATCTTTTGATGTTTGAGATGAAGTCAAGATCCCTCTACAGGAAATAAGCTTTTAGCCAAGCACAAGCTATTCAGCTCAACATGGGAGTACTTAGGTGGCCTCAAATATAAAAGAGGTCAGAACAGATAACGTAGCGATTCCTTCTGGCCTCAAAATTTATGAATCTGAGAACGAATACCCTGGGGGCAGCTGCCTAACACAAACTTATTCAATGAAGGAAAATAACAATAACCCTCTCTTACTGTGGCCAACCTCAGCGCACAGATTGAACAACAGACTTATTCTGCACTCCGCAGAGATACAGATTTTAATCGAAAAGCTTTTTCAGGAGGCCAGATGCAACTGTTCACTTGTGGATACTAGTCAGTAGGAACGGGCTATGTGCAGAACAGCATTATCTTGATGTGTATTTTGTCTGAAGGAGACCTAAGGGACAGGCCTCTTCCCCACGCCAGCAAACAGAGTCTTATTATTTCTAAACAGAGCTTGGGCAGGGCAACCCTCGGCTTCAGGAATACTCCAACTTGCTCCATTCGAGAGCTGAACCAACAACATGCTGAGAGCTAGAAATTAAACGGAACATACATTGTACTTGCTCATTTTCAATACAGGCGACAAACTTTGGATGTGATCCACATGAGCCTAAACCACATGTGCTGGGATCCAAAGTCCCTTCAGGACGGAGCCCTTGTTAAAAGACATGTGGCTCTGGACTGCTCTTTGGCCTTCCATGACCTACTGGATCCATCCATCCACCCATCCATCACTTCAGACTAATGCCATTTTAAACTCCTTTTCCGGCACTAATCCGCTTCCCATCAGCAGTGACCAAGCCCATTCACACTGGTTCTGAACTCTTCTCTTAATGCTCAAACCTGGCTCAGAGCAGGCATGGCTGGCACCCTGCCAGCACAGCTCTTCTTGACGGAGACTGAACCAGAGATCAGCCACGATCAGCACGCTCTGGAAATGTGCAGCCCACCCAACGAGACGTGTGAATGGAGCAGTAACAGTCCAGCTTTACTCCATTAAACTAAAATGTGTCACAGCGTTTCTTCTGCATGCGTAATAAATAGACAGAGAAAGAAACCTTGGCGCTTTTCCGCTAAAAGCAACATTGCCAAGTGCTTTGCTTTTCCATATAAATCTCTTTATGGAGAGTCCTACTATTACAGCACAGGAATCGTTGCAACCAACCCCGGAAGGGACCAATTAGACACCACGCAAAGATGCTCTTTAGACTTTATTATTTTTTTAATCTCCATTGTTTGCACAACTTTCTTAAAAGCTCCCCAGCATTGTTTGCATCTTTGGTGATTACATCCTTTTTCACTTGAACAACAACAGAGTTCTTCCTACTCCAAAAAGAGATAGGGTTTTTTTCTTTCTAAATTACAACTTAGACATCCTAAATAAAAATATATGAAAAATATTGAATCTAAAGAACTATATGGTTCAACATTAATTTTCCACTGAAATAATGACAATTGAATTGAATTGAATTGCAGTGTTTGATTTAGCACAAACAGTAAAGAGATTTTGATTATGGAATGATTAGGTCTGTGTGCACTAACCAGGGAGCTATTTTACCTTCTTATTTCTGGATGTCAAGAATATCAATAATATTTGTGGTCTTACTCTTCATTTTTATAGTTAGCAACAAATTTTGCTAGAGCTCCCAAGGACCATGTATATGGGAAGTGAGCAACTGTGTCACTGGTTTAGCAAACCCCTGTCAACCATAGTCGTAACCCATTTCCGATGCACCTCTCTGAAATGTAGGCCTAGATCCTACCAATTAAATAAGCTGAGCTATAATCACTGCATTAGCACCCCAGAATTAGCAACTGAGAATGTGACATCTTTTGGGCAGGTACCAAAGGCCCCGCAGAAAATACCAGCTCTGCTTTCACTTGGATTTTTTTTACTACAAAAAACAATGAGACAATTCTGTCGCAAAAACTAAGAAAGAGCGAACAGGGCAGAATGCATGCGACCCTGCAGGTTCCTATTTGAAACCTCTCTGTTTATTTTGTGAATCGACTGTAGGTGCCCCAAATTACTAGCGCTGTGAAGCATTCCTGCACTCCCATCAATGCAGAGTTCAGGATTTCCTACCACAGGAAGCAGGTAGCACGATTGCTAAGAAGAGTTTCCTACTCCAGTCTTTTTATCACCCAGGGGATGCTCAGGGGGTACATTTCTTCTGGTGGGCTTAGCTGTGAACGACAGGCTGAAACCACCATTGCTCCTACAGCTGCTCCTCAAAACATGAATAATCGAATCTATGCTCTTGAGGATTAGGGTGGCCTTTCATTTTGGATGCTAGAAGGCACGTCACTGGAAACAGTGCTCCTTAGAAGGGAATGCTTTTCATTTTGGATTTTAAAATGCATTTGCTTTAAAAAAAAACCATACAAACCCGACCAGGACAGGCACTCATCCTGCACAGTGACAGTGCTGGAAACCTTGGTAAGACTGATGGTAAGTTTTATGCAAAAGAATGACTGTCTTTGAGAGGCAACAGAGTATAGCCCCTACCCCACCAATAATCTTAAGTGTCAGGAGGCCGGGGGCAGGTTGCTTCTCTGCATACCTTGGCTTCCCCACATGTAAAATGGGAAGAGTAATACTTCTGTAGTTCGCACCAGCATTGTGAAGATTGATTAAGGCTTGACCTTGTGCGTGGAAAACCTGCGTGCGATGTGAAAGCGCTCAGTGTTATTTACTGGAGCAGAAGGGGAGCAGGGGCATGCAGGCACAGCCATGCTCAAACCGACACGCCAGTACCTACAGGATCGCCTACCAGGGTTTGCAGCTGAAAGGGGGCATTGACCTGTATGCTTATTCTGTACATTAACACAGGAGGTCAATAATGTTTGGACAAATTAACAGACTACATCTCAGAGTGAAAAAAAGACAAATCAGGAGTCTTTGCTTCTAGCTGAGGTTGTAACAGCACCAAGGAGCAGACAGCTCGTGCTGCCTATGCAACACCGTGAATGACCTGAGGAAAGAGGGTTTAACCAGATGCCACCTAATGATAGTCACTCCCAATAATCTTTATCTGGAAATCAAGGTTTAACTCTAGAGGTTGGAGGAGAATATCTTCATGCTCAGGTGTATGCAAAGATCAATTCAATCACAGGAATACTTAATCAGCAGCTAATTAATCACCCTATAATCAAATGACTACATCAGCATCCAATCCTGGGGAGTTGATCACCCCAGAGTCGAAATTCAGTGATAGCAGCCTCTACCATTACTTCTGGGAGCCACATCCTAGCACCAGAAGGAAAAAAACAAACCTGTAATAAAAGGACAAAAAGGAAAAGAAAAGCTACCTCTTATTTGCTCTCTCACCATGTTTAGGATGAAATGAAAAACTGATTGCTTATATTAAATAGTGTAATTTCCATGCCCCTTAAGAAATAAGTTAACTTTAATTTTATTTATTTTGCAGCGTTCCGCTGTATAAGCAGATCTGCTTCAGACCTGAGCATCTAAATTGTATTTCAGATAAAAAAAAAAAAATAAAAGGAGATTCAGGGTATCAGCTTGAGCAACGTGCTCTTTTTAAGGCAGCCTTCTGCCCATAATACTGTAAGAGCCTTTTACATTTTTGGATACGTGGTCACTAAGACAAACAAGGCAGCAAAGCTCCATAATGTGTTTTTCCCATGTGGGGTTTTGCTGCCTTCCTGATTTTACTTCTCATGGTGTCGTTCATATTATGCTTTCACAACCATCAGAAAACCTTGACAGTGGGGACCAGAAGTCTTCATTTGTAAATCTGAGCAAAAAAAAAAAAGAGGGAAAAAAGGCCAAGCTGTCTCAGCTCTCAGCTGTTAGCTGCAATTTAACATCTCTACAGTTTCAATTGCTTCTTCCATCAACTATCCCTGACAGTCACCTTTGCAAAACCCTAAATCACTGCAGTCTATTGTGAAAAGTAAGGACTACAAAATGTCAGGGTCACTAAACAGCTTATGCCAGGTATAACTGTCAACGTCCTTGTCAGGAATTTAGCAAAAACCCTATGAATCACTTTAATTACAATAGAAACGTGTACTTCAAAGGAAGCCACACTCCCCTTCAGTCGAGCAGCAGCTCCTCCTCATTACTTTTGCTAATGGACATACAATGTACGGAGAATCATGACACGGAAAGGTGCGTTGTAATATAGCGCCGAAGAAATGAGACGTTATAATTAATATTCTCTGATGGTTTCATAACTACTGAGGGGGCAACTTCAGAGCTGGGATGTTTCCCTGAACCTAAGAGTTTTGTCCTGTTGGACCCTCAACTGAACTCCTGCTGCTCTCTATGGCTGTCAGGAGTCTCATCCAGGGTCAGCCTACACTTAAGACCGGAGGAAGCAGAAGATGGAGGAGGTGTCTTTGCAGGGCTCAAACCACCCGCTCCTGACACTCAGTGCAGTGGGTCCTGTGGGGCTCCTGCGTTACCCGCGCTCGTCAGGGTATAAGCAAGGGGAAGGCCACGAGACAGGCAAGTGTCACACCTTTGTATTGTGGCCACTCCACTAGAAAGACATTTCAGTGATTCAGTGGACGAAAGGCAGCATTTCCCATGCTAATCGCAGACTACTGAAGTCAAAATGCAGCAGACAAATTCCTAGCTGGTTTGCCTGAAGCCTCGGTCAGCCCCTTGAGATGTACAACAAAACATGTACAATTCCAGAAGTATTTATCCCGGAGTGCTCCAAAACTTCGTGCATTTGTTTGCAGCCCTGCCATCTATCTTTATTAAGAAACGAACCAGGGTTGCCATGAAAACCATCTTGTTGAGTATGATCTTTACCTCGCACACACAATAGGTTTTTGCAGTATACTCTCTGTAGCAATAGTGATAAAACTAAGTGCTCCATTCAATAAAACCAGTGATTTATTACCAAACAAAACATTTCAGATTATCATCCACAAAACAAGCCTGAAGTCCTGCCTCAGCTCAAGTACTGATGAACCATGTTTGAAAGATAAGTACGGTGCCAATGTACAGCTATTATCTTCTGGTTACCAAAAAGCTTAATTCCCCAAACACAAAGGCTCAGTTTGAAGCCTTTTATCAAGTTTTCTAGAAGAACCTCAGGGGTTGCAGACTGCCTGGTTTTGGTTCAAAGTTTGTAGTCTCCGAAGGGACTATCTAACAAGCGGATTTCTTCCCAGCACTTTCCCACTTTTTCTCTCTCTGCTTTTCTATTCACCTTGGACTGTTTTTATTGGTGCATGATGTGCTATTTAGATTAAAGGACCCTTACAGCAAGGAAATCATTGGTGTTTGGAGCCAGGTATACAATGGGTACTCTAACTAATCTCCTTTCCTATACATGTTTAGGAAAGTGCTTGTGTTAAGGAATACTCAGGGTCTCTGTTCACCAAGTTAATATAAGATTTGACAGAGGAGAGCAGCAAAATATGAAGATGCTAAATGTTAAGTATCAGGACTTGCCTATAATTGCCTTTAAATCTATAAGGGCACACCTTACCCTTCTGCAAGAGTGATGGTACAGAACCACTCTGAAGAGTTCATGGGCTTGGATAGCATCGGGAGAACCGCCATGCTAAGCATCTCCTGTACTTCACACCTTTGCTGAGCATCCAATGGCAATAACACTTCTTCGGCCAGCGTAGGAGGGATTACTAACGCTTGCTGGGGATACCACTTAAAAGAATAGCACAGGATGAAGCCAGTAAGGTTCTTGCCAAACCTGGAAGGGTCTTTCAGCTAAAACGTCATTCTCAATGGCTGCTCTGCAAAGGTAAGAGACTGAAGGATGCAGCTTGCAAAAACCTGCCAGGCATGCTAACCCCTGGGAAAGAAAAGTGATGAAAGCAACTCCCCTTGATTTCAAGCCGGGACTAGAAAGGGAGCTGAGAACAGAGCTCCGAGTAGTAGGAAGAGTTTGGTTCTGACAATGGGAAGAGCTCCACAAGGAGCCTTTAAGAGAGCTGAAAGTTTTGTTTTATTTTACTGACATGCAGCTGGCACATACTGTTACCCAAGGCAGCACCTGGTCATTGCCAGGAGAAAAAAGGTATATAAAATCAAGGGCCAGTAAAGTGAAGGAGGGCCTCCTCACATTATAAATTCCTGTGGACAGGATCAGCTGGGCCTACAAGAGAAAAACAGCACCCCAAATGTTTCAAACAGCTCATTAAAAAGTCCACAACCTTTGGACTCCCTTCCCAGATGTGCCAGCGTGTGGCTTCCAGAGAACGATCCCCAAGGAAACCTGTTGGTTGCGGAGAGGTAGCAGGGTGGGAGTGAAAGCTGGGAGGCAGTTTTGAATGCATTCGGCTGGATTTGAGTTCATTTTCAAGCTGGGCTAGTGAACCTAATGCTGACTGCACTACATCTGGCTTTCCCACCTCACGCGTCTGCCAACCGACACGTCTCGATCTGGCACTCCTGCCCTTTCCGCCCCGTCCTGAGAGACTCCAGAGGAGATGTGTCACTCTAAACGAGTGGTTTGTGCAGAATTGGTATGCATCCAAAACTAAGAAGGGGCCAAATAGCTTATTTTTGTGCTTGGCCTGTTCATAATTTGAACTAGGATCTCCAGAGGTGAAAAAAATTACTGCCTTAGCCACCTGCTCTCCTTCAGCCTCCCTTCCAATATATTCTTCTAAAAGTAACTCTGATTAATTAAGGTTCTCTGGCAGGCATTGAAGAGATTTGTTATTTTGTTACATTACAGCATGATTTCCACATTTTCCCCAATTACTCACATTCTTTCTGCTGCGCAGCCTCTTGGGGTTTTGGTTTTCCCACTTCATCTCTAAATTAGCTCCTAGTGAATCATTACTCATCTGATCAGTGACTGACAGACACTAATAAATTACTGATTTCCAGCCTGACACATTCCATAATAGTTATAATGAAAACAAAGGTAATTTTAGTATCACACTTGTTATTTCTAGTAATTTTGGTAAAACAAATTTTATGCTAGTTCAAAGGTGCGTGATTGACAGCCCAGAGCCATGGGTCTTTATTCCCAGAGCAGCTACAGCGTTGGCTGCTTAGCACAGCTAGCTCCCTCCTCACACTGCTCCGGCTTAGATGACTCAGTCCTGACCTGTGGGGACCATGTTCCAGTCGAGGTGCTGGTTTCCTTTGGATAATGTGCTATCTTTATGATTTGTAGCAAAATGTTGGTGGCAAGAGGGTATGATTCATGCCAGACGTATAGATGCATCTTTGTATGATGGGTTTGGGGTCATCCCAAATGATGGCGACCACTGAATCCATCAAACAGGAAACTAAACTGCTACTGGATGACAGGGACTTCTGCTCACTAAGAGCTGGACACCGACTCACAGCACAGCTGGATGAAACGCTGCGTCCTTCCCAACAGCCTAACAAGTTTTTAAGTTGTGTTGCTTAGTTCCAGCAAAGATCTTTATTTCCAAAACAGGGATTATTTTGGCTCCATCTCAAAGGATTTATATTATAAAATGCACAGCAGAAGCAGCAACATGCTTATTCATCAGGATGCTGGGTTAGCCTAGATAATTAGAAATCTGGGCTCTTCAAAGAAGGTGCAGAGTAATTTACTCCTAAACTCTGCATCTTAATTAGGAAACAAACTCCTTCCCAATACTAAAGACAGCTAAATTATAAATTACAATATATACATGCTGCCTGCATTGCCTATCTAGGCTTGTCTTGGGACTATAATAAAAAACATGTGTTCTCTATAATTGATATATGTAGCAGATTAAGATGAGGAGGATTTAATATTTGATATCCTCAGGAACCAGCTTTCAGAGCACTTTTTGTGAAGACAGCTTCTTTAAAAAACACTTCTATTACGGTGTTATCAGCAAGAACCAAGAACATGGGCGTGGGGATGGGACACACATATTTTGCTCCACAAATTTTCTCCGCAGGGTGGTGAAGAACCAAACGCAACCCCGGGCAAAGGCAGCTTCCTGGTGCCCAGTCCAATACAGAACCGTGCTTTGGTGCCCAGAACAAAGGACAAAAAATCCAAGCAACTGCTCTGCTTCTTGGCTGGGGGAGGCATTCAACATTCATCCGTTCCAGGTAAGCCCGTCCCTAGTTAGCTAAAAAAAAATGCATTTTATTTGCTGTCATTTGGCTGCATAAACTGTGAGGCAGCTAAGAGATCCAAGACCAAAGTCAATGGGGTTCAGAAAGGCCAGCTGACTTTGCAGCAAGGAATTCAGACTGGAGGGTATCCTCTCCTTTCCTTTCCCTCCTTTCCACCTCAAACAGCTGGCTCTTCCCCAGTTTGCCACTATGGAAATAGCTGTGCACACGCTAGTCCTCCCCTCTCTTGGTCAACCCCTGGGGCCTTTTCCCTAAACACATATTGTTGCTCCTGCATCTCTGCAGATTTGCTTCCACCATACTCACCTTGCTCGATTTGACTGTGGCCTCTACCAACTCCTTTAAGGATGCCCCCAAAGAAATATATCCAACAGCAAATCAGGAAGGGACACGCTCCCCTCATTTCCCCATTAGGTTCTTTCTTCTGGACTACAAGCACATTGGTCTTGGATTATCTTTGTGTCTTCTGCAATGCCATGCACATGCCAGTAAATTCCTGACTAATCAAGGAACATGTCAACACTTCCATTATTTTCCCTGGAATTGATGTTATAATTACCCAGGTCATCTCATTTTCCATTCTTAAATATCGGAACAATATTTGCCTTCTCTCTCTCCTCTGGAACTTCCATTGTGCTTCAGACTTATTGGAAATCTATACTGATAATTCAAAAGCTGCCTGACCAGCTCTTCTAAAACTCTTGGGTACCAGCTGTCCAGCATTGCTGATTTGCAATGATTAGTTCAGGAGCTGTTAATACCCTTCTGAGTTTCAGCTAAAATGAAATGTGCAGCATTATGATAGGATTACATCATTTTGTATTTCCCCTTACCCCAAAAAGAATAATAAATATAGATTGGGCATTTTTGCCTTTTCTGAATCATTACTGAAAATTTACCTTTCCCATTTAATAATGAATCAATACGTGTCACTGAAAAGATTACTTCTCGTCCTCGTACACTTAAACAACATATCGTCTGGATTCTGATGTTAAACAAGCAGAAAGTTTTGACAGGATAGCTTCTGCTAAATTATTTTTTGCATGATTTGCCAGGTTTTTTTAACATCTTTAAATTAAGAAAATTGGAAAGAAATGACTAAAAGATTTTACCAATTCCATTGTTTGCTTATACTTTCTGTCTACTGTTTAAACAGGTTGCTGTGATCCAGGGCACTTGCAAATATGAGCCATTGTATGGACAGCTATTAATTTCATGCAATTTTCTGTTCAGCTCGCTGAAACAAATGAATGAGTCTATCTTTAGACGCTTCGTTTTTCGAATTATTATAAATCTACTAAAGTCATGTCAACTCCCATCTACTGTTATATTTTTATATTAGTTAGACTCTCATAACATCTGTTTAGCCACATCACCTTTATATAACAGACTATTTTAGATGTTACATAAAGATTTTGAGAACTGATTGTTTCACAATTTCCAGCATTTTGCTCAGACTAAACAACAAAGCCAACAACCAAGTAAACAGGCCAGATTTCCCCTCCCCTCCCTAGGCAACACTTCCCTATTTTAATATCCTCTGACTCTATATTTCACTGTTTAATATGCTGCTATAGCAACACCTATGAGAAAGACTGGTGAGGGGAAGAGATGAAGTTGCCCCAAGTGGTTCTGAAATCCCAGCGGTAGAGAAGCCAGTCTCAGTTTTAATGCAAGAGACAGACGAGGACATCTTCTCCCCATTTCCCTGGGAAACAGCAAAAAAGGTGACCGCAGAAAGCCACTCAAGCAATTACACAATGAATCCAGGAACTCCACTCGGCAGCGACCCTGAGAATTTTGTCAATGGTGGCAAGCTTAATGATTAATCCCTTCCCCTCCCCGGCAGTTTATGACTTTACAACGTGGAGAATATTCCAAGCCGCTTCTAGGCCACTTCACCCCTCTGCTATAAGTGACATAATACACACTGAGATGCCTACATTTTCAAGGTGATCTAGCAGCCTTACATACTGTGTCCCAGCTAGCAGTAAAACAGAAGTGATGTTCAAAGGAAACAGCTTTGAACCTGAGCTCTGGTGTGTGCAGAAGATGAAAAGCTCACGGAGGGATGCTAGTGACTGAAGGCAATCAGATGATTGGAGCATCAACCATTCTTAGCTTGTGAGTTCTGAACATAATGCAAACCTATGAGGGAGAAGATACCACTGGTTCACACTCATTCTCATCCCATGTGAAGGTTTCAAAGGCAAGGCTTCCAATGTCTTGGGCTGACACTTTGGATTTAAAAGGAGAGCACAACTCCAAGGGTAAAACATCCGACTGTAACTGCCCATCTGCTTACCTACCATGGTACTAGTGCTTCTAAGGATATTAAAAGCCAGCTTCACACCTCCAGTAGCAGGTACAAGCAACCAACCTCTGAGGGGGAGTAGCTGCATCAGCCATAGATACCAATTCTTCAAAGGCCAAAATGTACAAGAGGAAATGAGATGAGGATGCTGATGCCAGCCAGGCGTAGGGAGGCAGAGGCTACTCTACAAAGCAAGCTCCCAGAAGGGCAAGACAGTGCCACCTCCTTCCCCATGAGCCTGTCTGATATCTGAGATGGAGAAACAAGAGCTGTACCTGTTTTCATGAGGGTGATGACTGTGAAGCTTAAGCTGGGCCTACTCACAAAAGTTAAAATACAAAATATTGTGCATAGTGCAAAAGCAAGTTTGTTTGCGGCTGGGCCTCCTGAAAAGAAATAAGGAGGCATCACTTCCAGCTTATCTTATGATATTTATGATGATTTTAAGCAGGTTGCTATGTGTCTGTGTGAAATGTCTATCCTTGATTAATATATTAAATATTTCTTTGCAATTAACTCAGGTTTATGTACAGGGAGAGAGATTCTCCATATGGGTTTTGATAGGTGTCTCCTCTGGCTTGACTCTTGTTTTGCCTCAGTGGTTCCCTTGATCTTCCAAGGACAACGCCTCAAAAACTTTGTTTTTCCCCGTTGTTAATCAACTTCTTGATGTGTTCCAACTCAGTAGGAACTGATAACCTCCTGTTATGGAGGAAGGTAATTCAATCAGATTTGGGACTTTCTGATAACCGAAAATGAACAGTTTTGATTCACAGGCGTTTCCTGCTAATTATTGCTTGGATTTGTCTCTTGATTTACACAACTACAAGAATGCTTTGAAGATGCTGAGCGAAAGGGTATAAAAGGAGGAACGAAGCAGCTAACAGTGCACGCTTCAGGAATGAGAAATCCTTCTGACAAAAAAGAACTGCTGCACCCACCTGATCATCCTTTGCTTTAGGCTCACTCAATAGTGAGTAGCTGTAGTCAATAAAGCCTCTCTCTTATTCATCAAACGAGTGGTCATGTTGATCCTTTACACACTAGTCCTGATGCCATTTCATCATTTAACAGAGGGCGTTCACTTTTAGGCTGCTCTTGGAATATATGCCTCTGCCTACGGCAGTGATCCTCAACTCAGGTGCCATGAGATCCTTTCAAGGGTGCCGGCACAATATTAGCACTGTTGGGTGTGCAAACACCTACACAGTAGGGCTGTGCGAAATGGCACCGTTCTGTTTTGATTTGCGTTTTGAGGTTTCGACAGAACAGTGTTTCATTTCATATTTTGTTTCGATTTGGAACTGCTGTTCCATTCTGTCGAAACAGTCATGCTGTTCTGACGTTTCACCCATAAGCTATAATGGGGAAGCTCAAAACCACCTCTCTCATCTGGCAGGCAGGTCAGGGCCCAATCCTGGGAGGGCTGTGGGGGCTGTGCCAGTCCTCCTGGGGTTGCAGGCCCCTAATGTACCTGCCAGATGAGGAAGCTGGGTGCTGCCGCCTGGGACCGAGGAGCTAGGGAACAGGACTGAGCCTGATCTCTCAGTTCCCCTACCTAACACTGGGATCGATCAGGCTGGGGAAGGGAACCGAGCGATCGGGCTCAGTTGCCTTCCCCTGCGCTGCGATCGGCTTCCTGCAGCCTGGCCATGGAAGTGGGGGAGAGCCAGGGCTGCGCTCCCCGCCTGGCTGAGCCTGGAGCCGCTGGGAGCGCAGCCCTGGTTCTCCCCCGTCTCCCACCACCTGACTGCTGGCTCCTTTGAAACTCGAAAGGTTTCAAAACTTTCAAAATGTTTTGACTAGCCTCGTTTTGTTTTGAGGCTGTTTTGAAGCCCTACATTTCGATTTCGCTCTTTTGAGCTCAAAATGAGTTGAAACAACGTCAAAACAAAACAGCCGGCAAAATTTCGCACAGCCCTACTACACAGGACTCACTAGATAAACCCAGAGATTTCAAACAGTAATCCACAGTGTTAAAAACACTCTGACCTCCCATGGTGTTTCTGAGTTCTTTGCAACAGAAGAATTCTTCTTTTATATTTCCTAGTCAAGAAACAAGTGACAGCGAAGAGCTGGCATTGTCTGAGGGGTGTCTTAGGTCCGACAAGATGGGAATCACAGGTCTAGAGTGTACTCACTCCAGTAGGATGGGAGGCTTTTAGGTCTCACACCAGATATTGGTCCTTCAGGGCTTGTTATTTCTCTCTTCTAACTTCTTTAATGAGTAAGAAGCTAGTGCTTGATGCAGAAGAGGCAGACAGACACCCTTTTACAGGGAATATTCCTAACAGTGAACTTATGCCGTATGTCATGCTTTAAATACACTTACGTAGTGCCTTGAGGAAATCTCCACTTTTACTGAGGATTAGATCACTGTTAAAACAGAACCTCTTGGCTCAGCTTCACAATGCAAAGTCAGCTTTGCAATGCAAAGTCAGAGCTGCTCAGGATGACAAAACCCTTTCCCCTTCCTCCCCCAGCATCAGTGGACAAACCTCATGGCACCACATGCTTTTCTATTATTAAGCAACTTTCAACTTCACATCCCAGCTTTCCCCTCAAGCCCTCAAACAGCATTAGCAGGCACCACATGTTCTAGATGAAACAAGTTTAACCTCCATGCAGATCTACTTTCTTCTTCTTAAAATGCACACATTTTCAACAAGGGCAAGTGGCATGCAGTGCCACGGGACAACATCCAGTGGGGAAGTCTAGCTGCCGCCTGCCTGACATCATTATTGAAAATAATTTGAACAGCAACTTTTGGTAGCTCTGCTGAGGCAGGCAGGTTATCTTTACCCTTCAATAATCAGAAAGCCAGCCAGCTATCCATGAGCCACTTCCAACTATTCATACGTTACAAGGCTGTTGCCTTCGACTTTCACTCTGTCCAGGCCACTAGTTATTAAATGGCCTGGATTTCTAATTCTATCATTTGACGTTCACGCCTTACAGAAAACGCTGGAGCAATCAAAATAAGCATGCTTGCCATGTGTGTAGTATGCAATTTAGTACACTGCAATAAAAATCTATGAAGTGTACTGCAAACAAGAAAAAAACCTAGCTGTGTTCAACAATGATGCAATTTAAAAAAAAAACAACCAGAAAGCTCTGTTCCCTAACCAGCAAGCTGTGCCGAACTGCAAAGTAACACAGTTCTGAAGTGGAGAGGAGTGCTAAACTCATTTTCTTACTTTACATTTACTTTAACTAACAGATTTCTGACCTGGTTCTCCATCCTCACATATGGTGAGCTGAAAAGATATCTCTGTTTCTCTATGTGATCTGTCACTACCCGAGTACCCTGTTGCATCAGTTCTAGTGAACAGTTGAGACTGGATCCTCACTTACAAACATGTGAGTGAATGCCTAATATAATTAGACACTGCATTAGGCATGTAGGAAGCAATCTTAGGAGACGCATTGCAATCTGTGCCTGTGCACTGCCCAGCACCAGCCAGGGTAGTCGCCATCTAGCTTCCTTGGCCTTCTCTCACAGCAGTCAGAAACCAGCAGATTTTAATAGTAAGTTATACTTTGGCTTTCAAAACTAAGATTTATAAAACTACAGCTCGGCTCCTTTGACCTAAACTGGAGATGGGGAAGGTGTCGTCACATTTCCATAGTGATCTAATTTGTAGGGTGAGCATGACTTTATGCTGAGCACCTGAAAAGGTGCTTGCGTGCCTCATACCCACCTGCTTCTTCAAGTACAATGAACAGAGGCAGTGCCATGGAAGTGCAGCTTAAAACATATCGGAGGGCGAGTTGAGTGGGTTATTTAACACGGAGGTGCTTTACCAAGGCCAGAACTGAACCAGGAATTTTAGCTGATGCAATCCTACCCTCATCACCATTACTATAAAAGATCATTTGCTTCTGGCAGTCAGAGCCATGAAGGATACCTGTATACCACTGCGCCCTGCAGAAGCCTTCAAGAAAAGAATGAAAGGACACCAGAAAATACTTCTATTGTACCCGCACTATTTGAACAGCCCGATACCATCCCTGCCAGTCCAGAGAGAATGCCCTCTAGTTCTTCAGGTTTTGTCTCATCAGGTGAAGGGAATAATTGGCTCTGGACAGGCACATGCCAGAAGTATGAGTCTCTGGCCTGTTCTAATTAATTTTGACAATGAGTGCTTCTAAAGGCAAACATTTCAGAAATTGAATGATCTTTTATTAATTGCTCCAAAGTAATTTAACTTGGGTACACAACAATCTCCTAAGAAGAGGAGGTTCAGAAATACTAACCATGTGGCACAGATTTCAGAAAGTATGCACATAAAGAACGCAAATATCTATTACCTTCCAGGTGGGCAAAATAAGCATCCTATAAGAACCTACCGAAAACAAAGAATGCAGTGGATGAGTTTGGATTTTAACTTTTCTATTGCCTGGGTAGTTTATATTAACTGGAGATTTTGAAGAACAATTCACTTTGTCAATCAGTTTGTCTTGGGCTGTCTAATAACTTGCAGTTATGGTCAAATATTGCTTGAATGAAAACATTATAATGGGTATCAATGCCATTAAGGACCAAAATATAACAGCACTATCAGGCAGAAGGAACATTAGAACACTGCTGATGAAGTGGGAAAAAAATCGTGCTTTTGTTTTTTCTACTTTCTTTGTTTTGTCAGAGGCTTGGGGTGTTGAATAGATCCTACAGCTCATAAAAGAGAAGGATAGCAGTGGCTAGGAGCACTCGTCGCTTAGACAAGCACTGTGAACACCTCCCCTGCAGAGCTCCAGCGCCAGGCCCCTACAACAGCTCTGCCAATGCAGCTCTCCCGGTCTGCAGTATTCTCTGTTATGCCAGACCTGCGCACACCTTTGCCAAAGCATCGAAGCACCAGACCACTGCTGCCCCAGGGATTCCAGTTCTGAGCTCCCATGTTTTCCAGCAATGCACCTTCCTAACTGGTGCACCTGAATTCAGACACTCTTTGCTATGTCAGTCATAAGCTGAGGCTTAATGAAAGGCGGTGAGCATTTATCTAACATCCCTGTCAATCACCTTGATAAATTCTCTTTATGTTAGCAATGTGCGCCCAGAACAGCTGCGGGCCTTGACAACACTGAACCGCCATTAAAGTGACTGTGATCCAGATTTGGGATCGCCACTGTTCTCAGGCTACCGCAGGACGATGGTGTCAAAAATGAGACCAAAGTGAACTTCCAGCTGAAAGGGCCGAGCAAAGCACTTGGGAGAATGTAATACTCCATATACTGTCCACAGTGCTGCCTGCTAACCAGTTACTGACCACATTTCTTGCTATTGCAATTACTGCTCGTTCCACCAGCATGTGGTAAGGCAATACAGTAGACCCCAACAGCAAGGGGATTCATAGATTCATAGTTTGTGGGGCTGGGAGGGACCTTGGAAGATCATCGAGTCTATCCCCCTGCACCAAGCAGGAAAGGCAACAGGGGTCAGCTGAGCCCAGCAAGGGCTGAATGCAGGATGCTGGCTAACCGTGTGGAAAAGGGGAGCACAGAAAGTGAGGGGGACTCAGCACCTCCACAGTGAGGCTTGTGCTGCATAAGTGCCTCAAAGTGCATGCCTGCAAGCAAACAAAGGGCCTCCGAGGACAGCCAGCTAAACTATTTCCTCCTCCCCACAAAACCAACACAGAAAATGGAAATCAGGAAAATCAGAGTGGTTTTAATGTCATAAAATCCTGCTTACTTTTCTATTAAATCCAGTGTGACTCCTGGCACCAGTCTGACACTCTTCTGCATGCAAAACCTGCAGAGAACAGAAGAAAAATAAATCATGCTAATTAAATATTTAATGACAGGACTCAGTGCAAAGAATAAGGGAGAGGGTTTCTTTATTAGAGTTTTTGCTTATAAAATGAAGTTTGGATGGAAAACTTTGCCATGGCATAGCGAGAATCAAACAGGGCTCTCAATATTTGTCGCACTCATGATTATGCAGTGTTTTCCATCGTCACAGTGTCAAGCCTGTGGTATTGTAACTGTCACAGTGACAAGTTTCCCAACACAGAGAAGGGAGAAAAAAGGGTTCACAGTCATCCAGCACAGTCCCTTGGGAGAAGGAGCAAGACACTAGAGCTGAGTAAGTATATGCTAGCAGAATAATGATCTGTGTTGGCTGGGTTTCCCTGAAGAGATCTGGCACTGCAGTAGGGGGAGAGAGTACGAGCAACGTGTCAAGATCAAACACCTTAGTTATACAATTTTTAAAAATTTAAAACACCAATTGAATTTCTCTAGCAATTAAAGGGACCAGAGTTTCAGAAAGCTGGTACGGGGAGATACAAAGTCCTGTTAGATCTGCAGTTTGCTCTATCTAGAATACTCCCCGGCCAGGTAATTGTAAGTGAGAAAAAATGACCAGCACAATTCTCCAGCAGTAGCCCTTTTCTCCGGCATTTCTGAAGATGAGCGGAGTGATCTCCGATTGTAATTAGGGAACAGTGGCTTTAAGGAGGGGAGGGGTGGGATGCACTTGCCATCAGTCCCAGCAGAACATAAGCTCAGATTTCAGAAAAAGGCCCTTACGCTTACAGAGAAAGTCTCCTGACAGCCTCAAACTGCAGGCAGCCAGACCCCCGAGGGGCTCAACAGCCAAATGTTGAAATCCCAGCACCAGCAACACCCCGGGCAGCAGTGCTGTGGGTTGGGGGGTTACCTGGGGAGATGGTGAAGGAACCCTTTCCAGACCTCTCCATGGTTGTGCCACCTGTGCGTCCAATGAACAGGGAAGTATTCCCACCAACTCCCCATGGTCCAGCAAGAACCCCAGAGAGCTGGGCTCCTTGTTGTGGAGGGACCCCATGCTCACTGCTGGAGCCTTAGGAACTTCCCATCTCCCCTCATCCTCTCCATGTTTTACACCCCACTTTCAAAGACGCTTGCTGCAGCCATGATCACACACGGCAGCTCTCGCTGAAAAGCTCCATGGCTGATCGTTTATACCTTCCATCATAAAGAAACCTTGAAATCATATAGCAGCTCTGCCAAGGGATCTCCTACACACACTGCTGGAATAATGTGTGGTCAGTGCACAGCCACACTACAAAACAGGGAAGAAATAGCATCCCTGCTGGAAACTGCGGGGGAATGGAGGGTGGCACTATGTTTTTACCTGAATCAGACTGGAGATGGGATTTAGTGTCCCCTGTCATACAAAGAGAGACATTAGATTTTATAACTGCAGTGCCCAAGGCTGCCTATTTGTCTCCTGGAAAAGAGAAGCATAACACACACTTCCAACGTGCAGGGGCTGCTGGGCATTCATGCATTACTTACTCAAAAAGAAGACGGACGTTTAGTGACTGACCAACACTATTTTGTACAGCTCTCTTTGGAGGGCTCCCATCCAAGGAGCGACCTGACCTAGCCCTGCTGAGTTACAGAAATCAGACAGGATGGCAGCAGACAGTGGCACGCGAAGCGCTCCTTTCCCCACCAGGCTGGCTGCGCTGTCTACTCAGCATGTCTCAGTCCCCTCCAGGCTACACACCAGGAGCCCAAGAACTGAACCGCAGACTCTTGCCTGGCAGCAGAGCGCACGTGCCACAAGGCAAATGGATCTGCCAGCCTCTTTTCTTGCACAGTGTTGTGGCAGATGCCTCATAAGCAGCAAGCTTTTGATTATGACTTGCTTCTTCCCAGCTGCAAGCCTCCCCCACACACCCAGACAGTCAGGAGAGCGAAGCTGGAGAAAATGTCACTGTGTCAAGCACTTGCTTCAGTTTCTGAAAAAACAGGAAGCAAAGCACACTTTTCGGGGTCAGCCGCAGAGAGGCTTCTCCCCAAACTGCATGCGTTACAGAGCTATTATTTAGTGCTCTCCTTTGGGAACTTCCAGTGATGCACTACAAGTGAGACATAAATACACTTAGACTTCAGATGTCTCAGCGGTGCCTTCACCACCTCAAAGGCAAGCGAATGAATAAAAACGGATTGCATTTGATTGGGGGAGAATCACCCATTCTGGAGCATGGCCCCTCACTGGAGATCTGCTTGGTATTCACTGTAATGAAACCGGTACAGCCAGCACTTGCGGCTTTTCTCTAAGCAGGGCTGGGACAGCAACAGGACCGGCACCGTGCTTCAGAAGAGACTGATGCAGGGAATGCTCTGAGCCCTCTTTTAATGAGCCCCTGCCACTTCCCTGCTAACTTGGAGACAGACAGCCTCGTTTGCTAAATCTCCACTTAACTAGTAACAGACGCTCTGCATTTCCTCGCTCGTAGCTGCCGACTGCCAAGAAAAAGTGCCTGTAAACAGAATGTTCCTTATCCTTATCCTCCACCATCCCCATCCTCACTCAAGTCCGTGGCACTGAGACATGATGTCTCAAACAAACAGCTGTGGCATCACGGGTTACAGAGAAAAGCCATTATATAAAGATGTCTTGTGAGCGCAGGGGATGAAAACAGAAAGGAAGCTGCTACCCTGGTCAAACGGACTCAGAATAAAATATTATCCTGGAAGTTAGCTCAAATGTCAGGGGAGCCTTTCAATACTTTGCCCAATGCACCCAATTAAGTTTGGGAGAGTAAAATGAGTTCCATTACCCAAAATATTGCAGAAAGCAGCAGCACACTCAGCAAAAGTCATGCTTAAAATGCTTGTTTTAATTCACCAAAGCCGGATAACCTTGCACAGTGATTGCCAAAGACATTACGTGACAAATATGCTCTGGCTTGCTTCGCACTTGGCTGTGAAAATTTCAAGGAAAAACAGAGCGGAGCTGCAGGAAGTGATGGCAGACTTCCCTTCTGACTCACTACTGATTCAGTCACTCCGCATGGTGCTTGGGGGCTCTGCCTTACAGGAACTGACATCTTTTGGGTGAGTCAGTCCCCAAATTCTGGCCACTTCAAGCCATTAAAGAGTCCTAGGTACTACTTGAAAGAGAAGAAAGGGTGTTATCCTTGATGTCCTGGATATATCACAATTAGGCACTTCAATTGTTTCCTCAGATTCCCCGTACAATGCAACACTGATTCAGTGTTGTCCAACTGTTCCGCATCAAACTGTGGGTAGTGTTACTAAGAGATGTTATGTCCTTGCAGCAATCTTCCCCAGAGCTGGTTGCATTTTCATGGTTGGTGAAGAGATCCTGGTATTTCCATACATAGTTGGAGGCTGATGAGGGTGGAAGACACTGAACATAAATGTAAGCTAATATTACAGGTCTGAGGAACTGGAACATAGTTAATACCTGTCCTCCAAGGGTTCAGCTCAAGACAATGGCTAATCTACCCTCCTGTGATAACCGGTGCAGTCTGACAAATAATGGAACCAAATCCTGGAGCTTCCAGTTCTGAAACCTGTTTAACTTCCCACCTAAATCAAACCTGCTGCCTTCATTTTGGTTGTACCCTTCCTACAAAGATAACCTCCCCGGGTGCTTCAAAGGTCCAGAGTTCCCTTTCAAGACGCACACGTTTTCTGGGTCATTCCCAACAGATTCTCCTTGAAAGTCAGAAACAAACATCACCTGCATTCATACGGGTTATAAAAAGCCCTTGTACCATAAACTCATGAAAGACTAGCAGAATAGCCCACCAATTTCCACTGTGGTGCTGAATGAGAGGAAAACAAATGTTATAGCAGTACAAAGCACCTGCCTCCTTTTTAATCAGAAATGACAACTTTAGCAGAGTTGACCCTCTTTAAAAATACAGGGCTATGGAGTCATGCTGAGAGCAGCACTGCTTAGGAGTCAAAGAAAGCACTCAAGTGCATCGTATACTGCTAAACCATGCAAAATGTCCTCCCATGCATCATATCCAAAAATCAGTCAGCCTATATTAGAGGGCTCCAAAACTGATGTTATTGCAGAGCTCTGAATCTCTCCTCACCTAATGGCACAATGCCAAGCTCCAACTCTCATCCATAATGCTGGTAAAAGAAGAAAATCAGCTAATCCCAGTTCTTACAGAGCTGGAAAGAATTTTAAGCAGGGCTACGGAAAGCAAGACGAGCCCAAAAAGTATCACAGCTCCTTTTGCAAGCAAAAGGCACAAACAAGATTAAAAAAAGCCCTCCAGTGTGTTTCACAGGTTTTAGCTGAATGATGTAGAAATTAATTTCTCTTTCCCTTTAGATCCCACAGGATGTCTCCCTGCAACAAAATGCCACTCAAAGTTGGGCTGTTCCACTGCAGTTATCCATTATGCCCTACCAAAAACTGCTCGAGCCATCATGCATCACCCTGGTATTTGAGCACTTCCTAGGCATTCATGGGCTGAGACTCGCAACATCCCTGCAGGGAAGAAAATTATTCACCATCCGCTTTGAACAGATGGGAAACTGAGGCACAGCATGTTTAAATAACCTCGAGGACAAGGTCACACAAGAAGCTTGAGTCCAGATCTGCCAGGTTTCTGTTGGGGCCCCTAACCACAAAGCCAGTTCCATCTCACTCGGCTCACATCCACATGCGGTATGGCTGACAAACTGCTCTTCTTCTAGATTGTGCACTCTTCCACATGTTAAACATGCTTAAAAACAATTTTTGTCTTCTCCAAAATTGCTACTCAGGAAGCCTCATTACCCAGGTGGATGATAGCAAGTCATCACCTTTCATCTTTTCATCTTTCAGTCTATGAAAGTTCATGTATTGCAGACTATCCAAAAATCCCTAGCGCTTGCTAAATAAAAATCCACGCATCTCCTGCATCAAGCTCAATCATCCTTTTTCAAGAGCACGGTTTTGCAGGGTGTCCCAGAAGTCAGGTTCAGGCTATTCCGCAAGTGGGAGAAGGAACTGCAGAGTCGAGAAGCCTTCGTGGAGAACCACCTGCAAGCTGTTCTTTCATGACCCAAAAGGCAGGCCAGCTTGTGCAGCTCTATGAAGTAAGGTGCTGAGGGGGAAGAGTGCCATCTCTCAGATGGGCAAAGCCTAGACATTATGGACTCCAAATATCAGGACCAATCATTAACAGAGTGAAAATCCTATAATAACATTTAAACAAGAAGGCTGTTGCACTTTTCCACTAGCTTCAGCTTCCAAGTTGATTTAAGATATAACCCTAACTACTGCCAGTCTAATCCAGGAGTGAGAAAAACCTGGATGATGGCAGCAAGACCCGCATCACTGCACAAGGACTGCAGCTTCCCAGCCAGAGGTGGATGGGAACATGCTGACTTGCTCATGGCAAACACAGGATCACCTAGTAGCAGGGGAGTCTGACAACTGTCAAATGGCAGGCATGCTCCCTAACAGGGCAGTCACCACTGCCACACGCTTTCTTGTGTGAATTAGACCGAAGCAGCCTTATCTCTTCCACATTCTGCCACGCACTAGGAGAAACACCCAGTGACATCTTCACAGTGGGCAAACATGGACACCCAGAGCCAAATGGCATCAAGATGCTGGAGAACATGTTTCAATCCCTTCCTCCCTCTCAAAAATCAGACTGGTGATGTGGCACATGGGACAGGAAAAAAAACCTCCTGAACTGCATTCTTTCATTTTTGTCCAGTCCAATTAGTGTCCAGATTGGTTGGATGCATTTCCTAGAGCTCCCTTGCTCCTCTATCTCCTGTGACCACCTGGTCTCCAACCTAGGGATGTAGTGGGAACCCACTTCCCTGTGGAAAGGCTACAAAAGAAGAGGTTTCTAGAAAGTGATCCCACTGCCAAGACCAAAACTCAAGGAGCTGAAATGAAAGATGAAGAAACTTTAGGTTATAAATGCTTTAGTGTGGGAGCTGCATCTTTCATTAGGTCTGCAGAATGCCTGGTCCACTTTGGTCACTCCTGACACTAGATTCACAGATTGGCAGGGGCTGGAAGGGACCTTGTAGATCACTGGGTCCAGTCCCCCTCCAGCAGGCAGGAAAAGACACCTGGGGTCAAGTGACCCCAGCAAGGTGACTGCTCAGTCTCCTTCTGCAGATTTCCAAGGTAGATGACTGCATCACCCCTGGAGGGAGTTTGTTCCACAGTCTGGACGCCCTGACTGTAAAGGAGTTTTTCCTGGTATTAAGCCTGAAGCAGCCTTCCAGGAGTTTGTATCCATTGCTCCTGGTCTTGCCCGGGGTGCACTAGTGAACAGCTGTTCACTGAGCCCTTGATGCACTCCTCTGATGTAGCGGGGTAAGCCACTACCAAGTCCCCTCTCAGCCTTCTCTTCTGTAGGCTGAAGAGGCCCAGGTCCCTCAGCCTCTCCTCGTATGGTTTGCCATGCAAGTCGCACTTCACACGGGTGGCCCTTCTCTGGACCCTCTCAAGTTTTTCCACGTCCTTGTTGAAGTGCAGTGCCCAGAACTGGACACAGTTCTCCAGCTGCAGTCTCACCAGCGCAGAGGACAGTGGGAGTATCACTGCCTTAGTTTTGCATGAGGTGCAACAGTTGATGTGTGCCAGCGTGTTGTTTGCCCTGCTGACCACTGCCTCGCACTGCCAGCTCATGTTCACGTGATGGTCAATCGCTACCGTAGGTCCCTTTCAGCCAGGGTGCAAGTCAAATTGTTGCCACTGAGCCTGTAGGTATGTTGGCAATTGTTTGCCCCCAGATGGAGCACTTCTGGGTGTTGAACTTCATCTGGTTCCGGTCCGCCCAGCTCTCCAGCCTGTCCAGGTCCACCTGTATCTGCAACCTACCTTTTGGCATGGCCATGCTCTCCCATACCTTGGTGTCATCCGCAAACTTGGTCAGTGAGCTTTTCACCCCCACATCCAAATCACTTATAAAGAAGTTGAAAATCACCGGTCCAAGCATGAACCCCTGCGGGACACCACTGCCCACTTCTCACCAGGACAACGTTCATGAGCACTCTCTGAGTCCTACCACGCAGCCTGTTTGCCACCCACTGAACTGTTGGGCAGTTAAGCCCACAATCTGAGCTGAGAACTGCTAGAGAACAAGTGAGTGATAAATGCTCTTTGGTACCCAAGTCTGATATAAACTCTTCAGAGAACTTCAGCTTGACTTCCAAGAACAGGCCTTAGGGTGCATATTGATTGCACAGTATAAGGGAAACTTATTTCTCTCACTACATCAACACCACACAGTTGTTCATGCATAAACCATTTTAGAAAATGACTTGTAGAGGCGGATTCATGGTACAACATGCAGTCTCAAAAGATACACAACTCAACTCCTTCCAATCCCTGGCATACCATGCATATATAATTGTGTTTCTGTGTTGGATTTGCTGTGGCTTCTTGCAAGCATGTTTTGGTTTCGAGAGCATGCAAAAAAACCATTTCCCCATGTCAGGAGTTACATCAGTATAATCACTGCTGTAGAGACACAGCAAGAAAATCATCCCATAACCTTCAGAAAGGCCCAACTGCACCAGCAAATTTAAGTCCAGCCTTCTCCTAATGTTAGGACATTTGATTTTGCAACTTTTCCATTCCTTTAAGACAACTCAAATGTTTTACTGAGTCTGAGAAAGGAAATGAAAGATAAAGTCCATCAGGCTGCTGTCAGCATTATTCTATGAGCTAAGGTAAAACATGCAGATCTACAGCACAGACCACTGCTGCGTGCAAAAGTAATCACCAGCAGTAGTAGGTTGTAATCCTCTATTGTGGACCAGCTGCTAGAGGGCAGTCAAAGGCACAAGTTGCGGCCAGCAGAGGAACGTCAAGGCTTGAACCATCTGTGGCTCTGGAGGGGAATGTTTATTAGTGGTGACAGATCCTTCAGCTGGTTCCCCGCAAAGCCTCACCCCTTCTACTCTAATCCCTGCAGCCTGCTGTTGCCCCAGGCTTGTCTCTGCCTCCTCCAGCCATTCTCAAACCCATCCACCCAAGACACCTTGTCACCCAATCTCAGTCTTCCCTTAATTTCCCAATCCCAGAATCTCTCCCTGGGCTCCTCTTCCAAATCCAACTCCACCACGCCCCACCAGTCTTTGTCCAGTCTGTTCCATTTCCCATCCCCCAAATCCAGCTGTTGCCTGCTCCACATCTGCGGCATGTTGTTTCCAGTGCCTGGACAGCAGCATTTAGAGCATAAGACAGGTAGTCTCCTTGACCTTGGCTCCTGGGTCCAATGCCACAGCAAGCAGAAGCAGCTGCTGCAGGGAAAGTCCCGTTCAGCTCTGGGCAGGAGGCGGCAATCCAGTTATCAAAGATGCCTTTACTGAGTGCATGTGAACAGAAAGTTTTCTTATGTTGAGAATTTTGCCGCACATGAATGAATTCTCGCAAGAGCAGCAAAAGGCACATCCTTGGCACCAAGGCAACCGCCTGCCAGGTTTTAAACAGTTGCTGCCAAGTGCAGAGGCAAGAAAGCTGCTACAAGATCTTATTTCAGCATGGGCAAAATTCCCCCTAATTTTTGCCTTAGAAGCAGCCACACCATTTTTGCTGAAATTTTCTTACAGAATTCACTTTGAGGCAGACACCTCTCAGGGCAATGTCAGTCCTATGGTTAACACAGTACGGTTATTATCGACTAAAATCCAGGTCCCCAAATGGGAAGGGTTGGACAACTTACTTACAGGAAGCATTACCAGCTCCACCTGTCACAGTGGAGGCAGGAACCTCTCTTTTCAGCCATACTGCTCAGAATAAGATCTCTCTTTCCCAGTCTAGGAAGGGGAACATGCATGTTGTTCCTTACCCTGCCCCTGCAAGTTTTTCAATCACTACTTAAAAATGGATTTGCAAAGCTCGTGAAACTTTCAAAGGCCCCGTGACAAAAACCTGCTTTTCTTTTGCTCCTTCCAAATGCAAATGATCCTGCTTTGTTCACAGAAGCTGAAAGGTTTTAAGGGATAGGATGGGAAAAAGACAGGAGTTTCTTAAATGGCAAAAATCATTTCCAGAGTTGAACCAAATTACAGAGAGGGAACCTGGCTCTCCGAGCAGTTTGCTGTCACACAGGTGCTGTTTTAGATGTGGTTAAATTAGGAGTCTTCACTTCTGCACAATCCAGAGAAGGGCCCTTAGAGGGGGGTGGCCTCGTGGAGCTGGCTCTTTCCCTGTCTAAACTAGTTTCTCTTTCCTGCACTCCTAGCTGTAAAAGGTGAAACTCCAACAACTCAGTGGCAATTCTACGTCCATCTAAAATGCTCACTGCCATGATGTCTTGTAGGCAGGTGGCCTGCACTGCAGCTACCCACAAATCCTCTACATGTCTTCTTAAGAGAGGTTATTCTGTTTTCTGGTATACAATATGTTTTTTTCCCTCCTGAAAAAGGGCAGTCTAAATTAAGATGCATCTTATGTATCAAGGCTACATAATGAAAAATAATTATAATAAAAATGGCCCCAAATTCTTCTTCTATGGTTTTATGCTTTCACAAGAGGGGCAAGGCGGAGTTGTCTTATACATGGTGCGTCTTGCACGTTATGGTCCTCCCCCTTGCAGTGTGTCAGATTTGTAGGTCTAAAGTGAGCAAAGCACTCCATAAGATTGCACTGGCAGTGCTCAGCACCAAGACAAATGGATTTGCTGAATGGTTCTTTTCACCACTGGTTATCTGTGCTTTGCCTCCTATACTTCCAATGTCTAGGGGGATATTTGTTTCTTTCCTTCACTCACACTCCCTCTGTTTTTATGAAAGGACCTATTTGCCTGGTGAGAACCACTGCCTAGTGCTTACTGCTGGGTGCCACGATGTAAGAGCCCAATCGTTCCTGGCTAGCGAGATGGGAAGTACTGCAGGGAAAGTACATTATGCGTCACTCCCCCGGACAAATCAGTGGCACAAATGGAGTTTGAAAGCACAATCGATTTGTGCAGAAAACAGAAATCAAATGTAAGGTTTAAAAATGTCCTTTTTTGTAGAAACACTTCAGAGATTAGCAATTCAGTCCGTTTCATTTTGCGGTTTGTAAAACGAAGTAGCAAAGTGTGCATTTGGCAAGTCCCAGCACCTATACACATCGAGTCTCTCTAGCTCCAGATGGGGAGTGAGAGGGACCAAGCCATAGGAAAACTACCTGCCACCAAGTAATTCAACTGCCCGTAGCAGGGTATGTGGGGAAAAGCCAAGGTTATTGATGCCATGTGCCCTTGCTAACCTGCCTTAGTGAAGTCTCTGCTGCATCAAGTAGAGATGCAGAATGGACAAAGGCTTTATTCTGCTTTGGGACACAGATGGAGGAGGTACAGGAGCGGTGCAGAACAGGCCCTCACTCCGCACCAAACTCATAATTGCTCACATCCAGTCTAAGCCTGGTACGACAGACATCACATACATTTAAGAACGCTTTATAGAAATCCAGGAAGCTAAAAAAACAACACAGAAACACTAGTAAAACATTATTAATAATTCAACAGCAACACAGAACATTAATAAATATGAATAGCATTAAATAATGATTTAATAGAATACAGTGGAATGCCAAGTATCCAAACTAATTGGGACCAAAATCCTGTCCTTAAGTCAAACTGTCCGGCTAATCAACGTTTAAAGAGACAATACATGCAACAAGCCTTTTTTCAGTCTGTTGCTTATTTCAATTTGTTCCTCAATCATTAAAGCAGATTGCTCTCTATTGGTAGCCACCGCTTGTGACTGTATCACATGCTGAATTCAGATAACCAAGCGCTCTGGAGAGTTTGGTATTCGGATAACTGATTCCCTGCTGTTCTGCATTGACATCCTTAATATTAATGGTTATTAGTGAAATATGGATATTGTAACAATGCTAATTATTCAAATGTCTTTTGTGTTTCAGTGTGATCAAAGCAAACAACTTAATCTGTTTCCCTTATATCTACTCAGGTCCTAATTTCATTTCTTGGTTCTCATATAAGAGGCACAACACTGCAACATACTCGTTTTGGGAGACTTTGTGTTCCGAAACACTGTGCTCACTTTTTTGCTGGATTTTTAACTCACAGAAATATTGATTTCAGTCTCCAGTTTTGTAAATCCTTTTGCCTGACCTACTTTGGGGACTAATTGGAGCATTTAAACAAAAATAGGCAGATAACAGCCTTCAGGGTTCCTATTCATTTTCTTCCTGCATCCCCCCCAAAGTATTCTTCAGTAACATCATGGCATCTAAATGCCAAAAGATGATTGAAAAGGTACCATGTTAAGCAGCTACTCAAGCCTACTCAATCAATAATGAATCCTACCAACTCGCAGGAAGGCGCTGTTCTCTATGTCTATGGTGCCCTGAAGGTTTTTTATGCTTTTGGGTTGTGGCGGTTTGGGGTTTATTTGTTTTTTGGAACCTGGAACCATTTCAAACAGTTTTAGCTCCACATCTCCAATAGCACAGGAAAGGCAATACAGAAAATCTGTGTTTTACATGAAAATAACCTGTGGCATTCATTCCTCTTTGAAAGGCTTGAGCAAACCAGAGAATGCTCTCCGTGCAAGTGCATGCACCAATCTGTGCGCCCTGCTAGACCTATTCAAAAGCTTCACCACCACTACTTCTTTCCATTCAACTAAACAGAGTCACACAAGGTTTAACAGTTTTCTGATGTTACCTGATTTGCAAAGGTTTCTGTACTTACGCAGCACCTCCGTGTCCTACTTTTAGTAGAGAGAAACTTTAAGTCAGGATTCAGTATTTAACACCAGGCTGAAAGTTCTGTTGTCCCCATTATCAATGAGTTTGTATGCGGCCACATGAGGCGTGATGATATTTATGTGCCATTAATCTTAGGTTGATGCAAGATTAAATGGATCTTTTAACTCTTTCAGCAAACACAACACATATTGGTGAGCTCCATATTGGGAAAGAGCACGTCCAAACTGGCAGGGCACTGGGGCGTAAAAGCCTCCCCTAGAGAATGATTCGTGGGCAGGAGCACAGAGACAGTAGCCCCGAGAACGCCGTGTGGTGCAGCTGCATCTAGCCCAAGTAGCTGGTCCTGCTGAAAAGCAAATGTTTAACGGCAAGCCCTACTTTGGAGAATAAACAAGTGTATATGGGAACGCTAGAAACTTGTGTCGTGTTGTACATGCAATGCACATGCATATAAACTGCAGAAGTGTCAAAAATGACTTCATTATTTTTTTGGAAAGCCAAAAGCCTCAAATGCCACGGAGGCAATTTGAGAACTGACACAGAGAAATAAAAACAAAACCGTTCTCCAATATTAAACTAAAGCACTTCATTCAAAGGGCACAAAAAAAGGAAAAGGACAAGAAAGTTGACTTGGATGAAGAACATAACAAGAGCTTAATACTTATGCTCTTCATCCAGGTCAACTTTCTTGCCCTTTTCCTTTTTTTGTGCCCTTAAACCATGCAGCATAATATTGCAGCACCTGGTCAAACATGTTACAAAAAGCAGAGCTCTCAAAGAGAAACCAAAATAGCATTTTGGTGAAAACAGATTATTTCTTTCACAGATTTCTACTGTGAACCTGAAATTTCTAATGAAACTATTCCCCCCAACCAACCTCTTAAGGAGCTGTACAAGGCAAGAAAGCCATTGCTGAGAAAGATTCCAGTGTCAAATCACAGGAGCGGACGTCCTGTCCTCAGAATACCCCAGCATTGTAATCTGTCCTCTTGGAGGAGTTTTTAAAAAAATCAAGTTAGCATACAAAGTTAATATCCCAAATGATATGGTTTACCTCCCACATCCTTCCAGTATTATAACCCTGCAGCTAGGACATTACCACAGAGCAGGATTTCATGTGGTCTGGTTCTCCCCGGAAGTTTGGAAGCCGTATGAGTCACTTCAATTATGGAAGCGCAACACGGAGGTCAATATTAGGTGCTTAAAGATAAGCATCTGCACTGCGTAGCTCAGGTCCTGCTAGCAAAGCTGTCAATGCGCCCATACATGCGGTGCCCTGAAAGGCTTCAGCCAGAGAGGGAAATCACCAGAAAGTGCATGTAGATCATAGAAAAATTAGGGTTTGTGGCTTTCATAGATGTTAGGGGCTGGAAGGAAGCTTGCGAGATCATTGAGTCCAGCCCCCTGCCACAGGCAGGATGTCTGTGGGGGTCAAATGATCCCAGCCAGATAAACATCCAAACGCCTTTTGAGCGAGTCCAGAGTAGGTGCTTCCAAGGGTCGGAAGGGACTTCAGGTCTTCTAGGCCAACCACACACCTGTGCTTTTCTGCTTTTAGTAAACACTAAAATGCCAGCAGCCACAGCACTTTTAGGAGCAGATGCCTTCAGGGTGCATCATGCCCCGTGCCAGCCCGGCTGCCATCGTGGAGCCGTACAGCTTCTGGCAGCTCTGCAGGGATGGGGATGTGCACTGGCGGAGACCACCTGCCAGCAGAAACGTGCCTGTAGCCCATTGCTGAATTACAGAAACACGCTCCCATGGCATGTGCTGTTTGAAACACTGAAAATGGATGCTTGGGTTAAATGTTACTGCAGCTTGTTTGCTCCATCCACGCTATTGACTGGGCTTTCATACCCACCATGTATTATTACAGACTTCTTGCACGCTAAATGCTGTCAAACAAAATTTAAATTACATAAATACCATTAAGTCCTACCACAAAAAGGCAGAAGAGTCAGAAGATCAGACAAAAGTCTGCTGCTTGGTCCAAGTCATGCTATTCCAACAGATTGGTAGTGGCACTAAAATGCTGGAAAAAACATTTTTAAGAGAGTAAAAACCACAGCTTTTCCCTCTTGTGGTCATTAAAAGACTCTGACACTTTCCCTTTCATGACCAATAGCTTTGGTGTCCTGACCAAAATGAAGAGGTCAACATCTGGCTCCTTAAATAAAGCTTTAAGTTTTGATCATCTATAGTGCTGTTTACCACCTGTCCTAGACATCTGGGCACCATTGTCACAAATTGCTAATGACCACAAAAGGTGGCTCCATTACATTGTGGGTGAACAATTACTATATACAGTAGTGAAATGTGCTCCGGGAGGCAGACACTATAGAAACAATTGCAAGATAATTTAGTATTAGGCTGGGGAGCCTGCTCAATACCAGAACATGCTGCTTTCAAATGCTCCCACAGCCCTTCCAGTCCAGAGAGGGCCGTACACTAGGGGACTTTCTTATCTTGACGTATTGGCTCACTGGGTTGCCTTCAGCCCAAGACCAGGCCCCAAAGCACTCATAACAAAAAATTAAGAGTGTGATTAATTTTGGAGCCCTGCTGGGTTCTGGTGAGGTGGGGAGGCTCCGCACCTGCAGATAGCTATGCTGAATCCTGCTGACTCCTACTTCCAGTAACATGCACCTCACTGTGTACACTTCATACAAAGTTATACAGAAAGCTGCACTGGACAATTATTTGAATGCCCAGAAGTACTATAGGAAGCTAGAAGTAGGGAAAAATCCACATTTCAGCTGATTTGTAGGTTATATTTCTTGACAACTCATGGAAATCATTTGGAGCCTGTGCATAATGACAGTAAGGTACAGAAAGCAGCAATTTTTCTTGCCACACTAACCAATAAAAAAAAGGGAAAAAAAACCTATATTTTTACCCCAAATTTATTTTCCTGAACTGTATTAATAACTCAAGTGTTCTGAAAGCTCCCAGTTGATCTGAACTGCACATAATCTCGGCTCTCACCTAAGCATGTGTGCCACAACTAGCTGCATGGCTTACTGAAGGATCTTAACTAAGTGCCCCCTCCCAAAGACTAGCATATTTTACCATACCCTCCCTGTCCCCTCCACACACTAAAATATGCTTGTTTTAATGGGTTTCCAAACACATGGCTCCTCTTCACGTTAAACCTCCCAGCAGAATATGAACCCGCTCCTCCCCATCCCCACCAAGATGCAGTCAAATAGGCTTGGAGAGGTGCTGGCAGGAGTCAGGACTGTCTGCAGCTGAAGCCATGCTGACGCACTGGGACGGGTGCGGCTGGTGTCTTCACTCACAATATACAAAGTCAGATACAATATACAAGGAAAACGCAAGTCCATTGTGGACCTCTGCCTGCATGAGCTGAAATGTTTTACAGCACGGTACGGCAACAGAGGGGACAAACTAGGACAGCACAGATCCTCAGCAGAAGCACTCTGGAGGCAATCATGTCTAGAAAGAAGATTCATGCTGAAGCTTAAGTTATATTACTGAGCGTTTCCAATAAATCCAAAGCCTACCAAGGGATGGCAGAAGGACACCAATGGAAAGTCTTGTTTGCTCCAATCCACAGAGGACAGTGGGAGCCCAGCTACTTAGGAGTAGCTTTTCGCAGTGACGAGAGGAAGGGATGCCTTACCAGAGAACAGCTAGAAGCTAGCCTAAGAGCTATACTAAAGTTGGAAGGCAGCCTCTAAAACAGTAGCCCCCAACCCCCCTACATCTATTATTTCTTGAATAAACCCAGGGAAAGTCAGGCTCTCTCTTCTAGGCACTCTCCAAGCTGCTCTGCTTGGGTCCAGCATGTTTTAAACGTCCTAAGTTTGATTAGACAACACAACATCTCCTCTGGCTTCTCTGGCGCACTTGCTTGGTACACCCCTTTATGCAAGTGGGACCTCATGGGGCAAGTGCTCTAGGCTCTCCGGGGTGTAGGTTGTAGCCCTGCTGGTCTAAGGACATAAGCAAACAAGGCTCATTGGGTAAATCCAGTATCTTTTATTAGACCAATTAGGTTCATGAGGACATTCATTCATGTGTGTGTTTGGTTTTCAGTCTTTCTCTCTGGGGACATGACAGCTGAAGCACACAACAGGCAGGCTTGGCAAGTGCTCCTCTAGCACAGTTACCATTGCCCTTAGATAGCCCAGGAGATGTAGATACTAGTAAAACACCCAGATGCTATTCTATGCCTTGGATTTCTCAACAGCCAAGGACTTTTTTAGGCTTAGGTCAGTGTCCTCCGAAGGGCCCTGGATCCAATCTTGCATCTCCCTCTGTCAGCCAGTTTCCTTCTGCTCTCTCCACTTAAGCAGGCCTCCTTTGATGATGGCAAGTACTGTAGTAAAAAAGTAGCTTTTCTGCACATAAAGTCACTGCTTCTGTCTTTTAAACCTCTTCCCTTTTGTTCTCCTGTACTAAGATTTTTCAAACGCCCCTTCTCCCTCCCTACTAATACTTGATTAACCTATTTTATTTGTTATTATGGAGAAGTAAGGCAGGAAGGGCACGGGTTGGCCATCCTCCTTGGCATCAACCACTGACTGACTCATTCGGGTTAAAAATATCACGTTGTTTATTCCACTGCTTCTACCAGACAGGATGGGCAATACATAATCAGGGACCCTGTTGTCTGTTGGTGACTCACTACACATGAAATCATTTACAAATACAGCAATTTCATAGCATTTAACCAAAGTTCACACACTGTACATAGATTATCCAAATTGCCACACCACGCTGTAAAGCATTTCAGCTCGTGCAGTCAGCGGTACACAACGGGCTTGTGTTCGCTTTATTGGATTTGGTGTGCTGTCAGTCTAGATAGAAATGGTTCCAGCGACGCGGCTGCTCATTTGCTCAGTTGACAAGCAAAGTGAGGTAGATGTAAAAGTGGAGATTCTTTCATTAGCTGTTTGTCTGAAACAACGCGCAGTGAATACATAGCAGAGAGCTGGATACATCAACCAATGAGTTTATGCCTGGGTCATAAATTTTATCTGTGAAGGCTTCACCAGCCTGGACCATGCAGTTAGATAGCTATTATTCAGGAACTGCATACATTTACATTTCCAAAAGCAATTCAGGCGGCCTGGATGTAATAATGCAAAGAACGCCTGAATGTCCTAAGAACTCCCATCTTTATATCAAATTATTGTTTGCTAGTGGACACTAACACACAGCCAGTATCACACATCTGAAATGAAGGAAGTCAATCTGCTTTTGCAGATACTGTGCTTAATAGCAATGAATAATCATTTCTGAATTCCACAAACAAGTGTCATGGTTTGCTGCACTGTACGCGAGGTATTCAAAGAATACCAGTCAACCAAAAATGGCAAGGCAGCAGAGAAGAAAGAGGGGGAAAAGCATGCTTGCTAAGCAATACTGATCAATCTGAGGTACAATGGATTAGAGACAGTGGGCACATCTCTAATTCTACACATTCATTAATGCACAGTAGTTATTGCGCATTTAGTGTAGTACTTGCTTAATGAAATACTAACTAAATGCATAGTACCTACAGTTACTGTGCAGGAGAGCTGGCGCACATGTTTTTTTTAGTAGCCTAACAACACTGCACAGTAGTGTATTAGCATGGGTTTTGCCTGGCATGCTACTGCGCGGTATTATTAAGCTACTGCACAGTAAGCATCTCGTGTAGACATGCCCAGTAAGAACGACTTTGATACCAAGGAATTGAGATGTAATTACTGGTTTTAAAAAGCAGGTGAGCTGAGGTCATTAGCATTGTAACTGCCATCTGCCCAAAAGCAATGCATCTGCAAGCCCATGCTCTGTCCCAGGGGAGTGACAAACCAGAAACTGAAAACACTCATTGTTAAGCTTCACATACATCATGTTCCAGAGCCTGTCTTGGTCACTCCAGATATTTTTTCCATGTTGATAAAAATTAGGGAACTTTTCAAAAAAAAAAAAATCCCCGCTCCAAAATTTGCTTTTTCTACATGGGTAAAACATGCAGAGAACTCCACTGGCTTGGCCATGCTACATGTTTCTGGATGGGACCCTTCCTCCTACCCATATCTAACAAAAACTGCTTTTCACAGCCAAATGCTTTAACCTTCCTCACCCCACTTTGGTGGATGGAGTGTGCAGTGGAGCTGGAATAAAGCGCAGAGGAACAAGCATCCCAAATTACTAATTCAACAGGTTTTCATTCTGCTTGCAGCCAAGCTTCACTCTGCTCTAAGCCAGCTCCATTGATAAGTGCTGCACGTCACGGGAGATCAATGCTTGCCCTACGGGGCAAGCTAGGCTCTGGTTCTACTGCAACTCCATGTTAAGTGATTTTGTCTATTAGGTACCTTTGCACTGTAAGTATTTCCATGGTATGCTCACCATATTCATTTAAAATACGTGCAACACACACAAAAGAGTTGCTCAAATTAGCTGGCTCTCTCTGTGTAGACATCCTTAAAAGCTGTCATTTCAGCTGACCTCGTATATATACTAAGCCTCCCAGTTTTGATACAAATTCTCTCTGGAAATCAGCTCAAACTTCTCCGTGCCAAAGCTCTCTCTCACTGTTTCTTGTCCCTTCTATTGGGTTTGAACTGTCCCCAAAGAAACAACAAAAAACAACAGACATTTTGCATCTTGTCGTTACACTAACATTTTATACAGAGGGAATTTCAACAACTTGCATACAACTACATCCAGTTGCTCCTGTCTCCAAATGTCGAGACACCTGAAATTGTTCTGACAGCAACCATCTGACAGTAACTGATATATCATCCACAATATTTCTTTGGAATCGTATTTTCTTGATCATAATATATAGCTTCTTTCTGGGTTTCCTTATAAACACACAGATGCTTGTCATTCTCAACACAATATCCTTTTTTACCTCAAAGAGATAAAAATGTACACAGGAAACCTCGGCAGGCAAGGTTCTTCAAGTAGATGTGATATCTTTTATTAGACCAACTGAGCAGTTGGAAAGAAGGTTCTTAGCAAGCTTTCGCACGCAGTCACGCTCCTTCAGGCATGGGGAGTCTCTGCTGGGCTGAGACTCCAAGGAGTGAGAGAAGCTAAAAGTGTGGCAGGATGTCAGTGAGAATGTAAACAGGTAGAGATTAGAAAGACAAAAGGTAAAGTATAGCCTTAGACCAACACGGCTACAACCCAACACCCAGCAACACGGGAAAGCTATGAATGTGAAAATGAGAGACTGGGATTCAGGACAGAAGTGAGCATGGGTTTCAATATCTGGGCAAGCACTGAGCCTTGCAGTCAACCCAGCTGTGTACAAGCGCTTTCTGGTGACAAGGTTAGCCACACCACTGTCCCAGCCTCTGGCCGCAACATCTGGATTTGCTCAGATGTTAGGTCTTTGCCTTTACTTGTCTGGAAGTGGCATCCCCCGATTCTCATATTTTGACCAGGTGCTGGGCCATGTAGGACCAGCTGTGGTTGATCATCAGTCTTAAATAGGTTCAACACCCGCAAGCCTTCCCTTTGGAGCTGTAACCAACAGTTGCTCACTACAGAGTCCAGAAAGCTCTCTTAAATCCAAGTATTGATTAATGAGAATGGAAGGAACAAAGCAAAGAGGAAAAGGACTTTTGAAACCATAAGTGTTTGCCTGCAAGCCTAACAGAGGTTGACCACCCCACTTGTCAGAGATGTTAGGCAGAGCCCTCTTTACTGCAAACTCTCTCAAAGTCCTTAGCTCCTCTGAAGCTCTGTCTCACTATCCAGGCTCTGATGCCTCTGCATTTACAAACAGTGATCACCCTCCTTAACGAATTAATCTGTTTGTTAGGAAGCTGAAGATGAACATTAAACCAAATGGGTCTAGTGTCATCCCTCAAAGTGGATCAATGAGATGCACAAAGCTATTATCCTTCTACTGTGTATATGCAGCCATCTGATTGAACTACCCACTTTCCACTTACACAAAGAACATACACTTAACATTATAAAGTAGTTCCAGATCCACATTAAAGCAGGCCAATTTATTTATTTTACCAACAGTAAATGGAGTTTCAGGTGGACCAAAACTGTTTGAGAATTTACATCGAATCCAGTAAACTGTTCTGGCCAAAAAAAATGGAGAGAAAGTTTTGAAAAATGTTCAAGCATGTTGCCTGGACATTTTCAAAACGAGACATTTAGTTTTGGCTCTGCTACAATGGCTCACATTGACATTTTTTAAGCAGAACTTTTTGTCTTTGGGTTCTGAAGTGTCATTTTTCTTTAAAAATTGAGCTAAATTAAATGTGTGTGTGTGCACGTGTGTGTAAAGGTCAAATAACTCAGAACAAAACATTTCAGGTTAGCCTCAAATGATTCCCCCCTTTAACTGACACACACAGAAATTTAGACTCAAAGCAACTTCCTTTTTTCCAATTTTCCACTTTGGCCGCCTGAACAAAAAATCCATTATTCACACAGCTCAACTCCACACCTCTTGATTGCAATAAGCCAGAACAGTAGCATCTGCAGGAGGAAGCAGCTTGTCTCCCATCCTGGGCAAATAAACCCGCAAATGTCAGTCACTCACAAAAAACAGGTGAGCAGCAGGCTCTTCATTAACATAAAATTTACAATCATGACAGAAAGAGGAAGAAAACATCTTGCTAGCGCTTGCATCAAGTCAAAGCCCCATGTGACAAGGGCTTTGCTGCTATCAGTTTAGATATGGGCATTTATCTAGAGGATACAGGGATGAAAGCCCATTACCCTAAGCAAGTTAGTAACTAGCACCACAGATGGAGGACAAAATAGCCCATGCTAAAGCTAGCTTCCTCGCACCTTTTTATTGCAACTCAATTAGTCCAAGGACTTTGGACTTTTCCCAGAACCTTCATGGACAACTAAATGAAATGATCTTTCATTAGCCATGAGCCTTCTAGTCACTGGTGCATGCTGGTACCCAGGGCCCTAAGCATGGCACTTACAACTGAATCTCCCCACAACAGATGTTTGTCCTACCCTGGTATTTTCTTTGTGCACCCCAAATCTCTCTACTGTTGCACAAGAACTGCTGTCCGGTACAAGGCTCCTCTCTCTGCTGAGTCAACGTGGCAGACAGAACATTTCACAACATCTCTCTCTCTTGTTTTCCTCTCAATTTCCTTTGCTAAAGCAGATCTTTAACTGTATTCTTTTACATGGAGCAAACACCTGGGATATAGCTTGTACGAAAGATAATTTACAAGAACTTGTATTGTACTGGGTGATGTTTCTGTTCCGTGAAAAAGCAGATAACCTTTAACTTCCAGCACAATAAGATCCTTAATCCGAGCAAACCCAAGTATCCACCTGGACTCTAAAATGTAATAAATAGAAGATAAGAATATATTCATCTTCCTGCCTTTGATTAATGAAATGCTGTCCCAGGTGCATGCTTCAAATCCTGTAATTCAGTGCTGCAGAGAAACTGTAATGCGCATAAAGCATCTGGATCAACAAGTCTATTGGTTCAACAGAGAAGCCTCACAGCCCATGCACTTTTCTCCCCAGAACAGGCGAGACACTTACCACCTCAGAGCAATTTTGATCGGTGTAGTAAGGCATGATGTGAAAAGGTCAGCCGGCAGGTCGGGGATCATAGGGAGCAGCTCATTGGCTTCGCATGCTGCCAGCTGAATGCAGTTCTTCATGGACGGGGGCAAAGGCATCTGAGCAAGTGGATGATTAGGGTTAATTGCAGCCACCTTGATGAGAGATCAAAATAAATGAATCAGTTGGAGGTTTCAGCCATCCAGAAAACAACCTGAACGCAGCTCCACAAACCATTTGCCAGAAGCTGCCCAGGGTCAGTGGATCACTGGATTCAGCGGTTGTGAAAGCAGCAGCGATATTAATGCATCAGGAGTGAGCAGCTCTCATTTACTTATGTTTATGGTACGATATCAGCTTTTAATTAGAGTAGCAACTTGGGACACAGTAAGCTCTGAACTATCACTTGGGAGGATTCTTCGGTCCACAAAGTGCTGCCCCTCTGAACCAACCGTTGTCAAATTCAGCCGAATAAACTATGGCTCTGCCCACCATTCAGCAAAGAGTGCACCCTCCTTGCAGCCTGCTCTCACTCACTGAAAGTGGAGAAACAGCTTAGCCCTGAAAGAAGGAAAGGAGACCAACTGCTGTAGAGCTCAGTGTCATGAAAACTGAGGACCTAGTGCCAGGTAAGGGGAATGCCCCACGCTACCCAGACCGCTGCCAGCAAGACTCACTTCTACCTAGCAGCCAAGCCAGAGGGAGGAGGAAGAGAAAACTGCCAGGGGAAGGCAGAAAGCATCTCAAAGATCAGAAGCAGAAGTATCTGGTGAGATCAGTAAGTGTACCAGCAGGTCCAGCTTTCCAGCCCATATTTTATGAAAAAGGGGCAGGGAATAGAGAATGTGTACATCTCTGAGCTGTAAGTTTTGCCCAGACTAGTACATATCACTCAAGTTTTTTCAACATCAGCTTGATGAGTTAGAACAGCATCAGCAATGCCAAACGGCTCTAAACAAGAAATTAGTTCCTAGGACTACAGTGACAGCTCTGCTAAAAGCTATGATTGGTTTGGGCACACACAGCCATCAAATCTGAGTCACAAAGAGAGGTTGGGAGCAGTAGCAGATGTGTCAGTGCAGACTTCACGCCAGTCGTGCACTGATGGAATACACTCAGTTAACGGCATTCCTTCAGCTGCAGCCAGGAATAGGCTTTGGGTAAATGCTATTCAACTCCTCCGCTCCAGGTGCTTTACAGGAATCAATTTTTCAAAGAAAAGGACTGGTAAAAAGCAGGACAACAGCAGGCTACCTGAGCATGTGCAGGGCCTGGTAAAAGTAGGACAGAGCTTGACGTGAGAGTTTAACTTCACAATTCGAAGCTGCATCATTGCAACCAATTCATTTTCTGAAACAGAAATAATGTGCGCCTCGAATTCCAGACACGCTTTGAGAACTGCAATGCGATAGCAATCCAAAGTTTGCCTAAGACAGTATGTTACAGAGGATGTTTAAGAGCGCTGATTACATTATAAGCTCAATATCAGTATTTCTTCCAGCGTCTCCTTAAAATACGTGGAGAGACAAAAACACTTGAGAGACATTTCCAAACATCTGCAGTTTTGGCCTCGGGTACGTATGAGGCTTCTTGAGTGAACAAAACAGGGAAATTAAAGTATGTGTAATGTTTTCACTGCCCTGTCAACAGCTTGTACTATGCATGACAACAAAGAAGGACCCTCAAGTGATCCAGACAACCTTTATACACCGAACTGTTCCCCACATAATCACAGGAAGTAAGTGTGGTGGTCTCAAAAGAGCTCGTTGAGAATGAAAGCCCTCTGTGGGAAGGGGCTACAACCCCCCAGGTCTGGCACAACTGCCCACATTGGCTGTGGGGAAGGATTTAGTACAAGCTGTGGAGAGCTGTCAGATTTGCACTCTCATGATATAACCATGAGTCATATTTTCTAAAGTTTTTGCTTTTTTAAGAAAAAATAAAGAATCAGCCTCAGGAGCTGCAGCCATGGTTTTCTGCAGTTTTCTTGCTTTTCTCCAAGGCGGGTGCTATACCTCCCATCATCCTCCATCAAACTGGGCAGCCTCCAGCCAAGAAGAAGGCTGGATCACTACATCCCAGGTGAATCTGAAGCGATTCTGCACATCAATCCCCAGCCCTCTGGTCATCTCTACTGCACTGCCCTAGTAACCTCCGGCATGGCTTTTACAATCATACACTTGAATAACTGCAGAGGGATGAAAGTTGTCAGAGGGAACAGGACAGAGGGGGTTAGCCCTTCACAGCCATGCCTCTGGTTACTAATGCTTGACAGATGGGCTCATGCAGGGGGCATATTCAGTGCATATGAGTTCTTTTAGAAGGAAAATGTATTTAAGTTAGCTAATTTTATGCTGGATGAGAAGTGCTGGGCACTGACAATTTCTAGACACAGAACAAAATGGGCAGGGGTAAAAGCAGTGCCAACTTCTCCAGGTCAAACCTCCCAGCTCTGACCTCGTCTGTTCATCATTTCTGGCCTGTTTAATCCTTGGCTGGCCTCTCTACTGTGAGGCTCAGTTAAGGGCCCCCCTACAAATATGATGTGAACATTAGTTTGTGAGGATCGGGTATATTAACATCTACTGAATATATGAATTCACCTTTTGATTTAACACCACCATAGTTACATTCAAACAAATGAGGAAAGGATCAAGGCTTTGGTATTCCTTGAGCCATCCAGCCTCTCAGGATAAATCATTTTATCCCTTCTGCAAAGTAACCATGGAGAAAAAGATGGGCTTTTACCACTCAACCACAGCCCATTACAAACAAAGACACTTGCAGCAACCTTGCCCTTTGTGACATGCAAAGGGAGGGTCATGCTTAAGTATAGTGCAAGGAATTTATGCCTCACTCAAGCAGAAGGATAGTTCATATTTCCTCAATTTATCAGCTGCCATCTTCTCCCAGACATGCCCCCAGCACATATGCAAAGCTGGTGGGAACAATAAACCTTGGGGCAGAGAGACATACTTCTCTCACAACAGTTAAAAAAGCCTTGCCTGTACTGTGAATAGGGATGATATAACAGGCTCCAACAGCATTTGAAAAATCCATGGCACATCAAGTTAGTAATACTGCGACCTAATATTGGTTTAAGTTATTAGTTACAGTGAAATACCTCGACAGCTCTGCAAGGTGGTAATAATTGAATTATTCTGGATACAAATTACAGCAGCTCAAAGCTAACAAAACATTCAGTTTTGCTATTTGCAAGCAATGTACTTGCCAAAAGGAAGAACTAATTGATTTGTTACCATCACCACTGGCAATTAGCAGGAAGGGACACAAGTGAATTTTAAATCTCTTATTGAAAACATTTATACACAGATATAACCAGATTCAGAGGCAGGAAGATGCAAGAAAAGCAAGTCCTTATGATTTAAAAGGCCTGCTGGAGTTAAAATAAGAAACTCTACCCTAAAGCAGAGACTAGAGGCTGCTATTATTTTAAACACTAGCCAGAGCTGCTGGTTTCTACAGGTTTCTGATAACTGTCAAAATCCTCACTCCCCACAGAAGACATTCAAGCGGGTACAAGGAAAGGAGGAATTCCTTCCTACCAGCAGGTGATGGAGTAGGAAAGTTCCCCCATCAGGCCTCAGGCCAGTGCAGGAAATGATCCTGCCACTTTAGCATTCAGCTTATTTTTTGAGATGCAAGTTCAAGATGGAGAAGCCCAAAGAAATGTAACTCCGATTAGCAGCAGTTAGTCATGTACTCTACTCAAGGCAAAGGGAACACGCACACCCACAGCAGAATGCAATTCCTACACAAACAAGGAACAAAACAGGGGGCTACACAGCTTTAAGGGAATATGCTAAGAAATTCAAACAATAAAGGAAGTTGAAAATAGAAAAATGATATTAGTCCACAGAAAAACAAGAACGCAGAAGTGATGTTTTAGGAATATCGACCCACCTTTCTGCTTCCCCTCTTAACTCCTCATTTTGTGCTCCACAGAGTCTGAATTATGGAAAGTTAATCAGAAGTAAGCAGCCTGTTGTTTTCCCACTGTCAGTACAGTGCACTTCAGAAGCTTGCTTAATTCTCTACAATTATGGTGTATTTACTTACAGTTACAGAACCCACTGGAGCTAGTTAATTGGATAATTAAGAGCTATAACTGGGTGCCTTTACTCTGAGAACATGCAAGAGTGAGAGCTCGGGCTTTAGGAAACGCACAGGCAGGGTATTTTCTAAATAGGTTACTCCCTGCTTTGCAGGCACTGTTTCCTGCCATGCTGGCATGGGGTCAAATCCTTCAAAGATAGCCCGTTACACTATCTGCCAGTGTGCACATTGGTTACTACCTCTACTGCTCTCCCTGGTGCCAGGTATGATGATAAACAGGAAGCCAGCAGCAGGAGATCTAGTTTCTAAATGCTCAGGCTGGTTTCCAAATAGGAAGGATGGCTGGGGGGGAGGATTAGCTTTCTTTTAGAAAGGCTGCAACAAAAAGGAGCTGAATAAAAGCAAAATACCAATGAGAAGAATTCACATTTAAATGGAGAACATGAATTTGTTCAGACACACTACGCTGGGGCTTTACCATCACTGTTTATGGCAGTGGAGGGAGGCATGCCGCAAATTAACCCCACATACTCCCTAAGGGCCACTCCGTTTCTCTTCCTCTGCTTAATCTGCCACTCTGCTTTCTGATCCCTGCCTGGTCTGCTGCTCTGCTTTCTGCTTCCAGCCCTATCTGCCACTGTACTGCCTGCCTGCCCTCTCTCCAATCTGCCATGTGCCACTTGTTGGCCACCTCTGGTATACAAAACAGATGGCTGTTAGTGATCCGTGAGCTATCCAATCCATCTCATTATCTAGATACAAGCAAAACCCTATTTCATAGATTTCATAGACATTAGGGCTGGAAGGGACCTTGGAAGATCATCGAGTCCAGCCGCCCACCCAAAGGGCAGGAAGTCAGCTGGGGTCATAGGATTCCAGCAAGATAAGCATCCAATTTGCTCTTGAAGGTGTTCAATGTAGGTGCTTGAACCACCTCCGATGGCAGGTTGTTCCAGACCTCGGGGGCTCGGACAGTAAAGAAATTCTTCCTCATGTCCAGCCTGAAACAGTCTCACAGTACTTTATGACCATTCAACCTCATCATCCCTTGGGGCGCTCTGGGCAGCAAACGTTCCCCCAGATCCTGGTGGTCACCAGATCACCCCTGAGCCTGCGCTTTTCCAGGCTAAAGAGCCCCATGGCTCTCAGCCTCTTGCCATAAGGTCTGTTTTCCT
>NW_017728991.1:932681-932964 GCF_001723915.1 Gavialis gangeticus | reverse complement strand
TGTCCACATCATTAATGAAGATGTTGAACAATATGGGTCCAAGGACAGAGCCTTGGGGGACCACACTGGTCACAGGACACCATGATGAGTGACTTCCATCAATTACTACCCTCTGGGTCCGACCACAGAGCCAATTTTCCAGCTAGCGGATCATGGTGGATCCAAGGCCACAATTGGCCAGTTTCGCCAAGAAGTGATCACGGGAGACCAGATCAAAGGCTTCTTTGAAGTCAAGATATATGACATCAATCTCTTCTCCCTTGTCCAGGTGATAGGTCACCTG
>NW_017728991.1:913188-932597 GCF_001723915.1 Gavialis gangeticus | reverse complement strand
AGATTGGTCAAGCAAGACCTACCCGCAACAAACCCATGCTGGCTATCCCTTAGGATGCTGGCGTCGGCCAGTCCATTAAGGATGGCCTCTTTAATAAACTTTTCTAAGATCTTCCCCAGGATACAAGTCAGGCTGATGGGCCTATAGTTAGCCGGATCCACTTTCCTTCCTTTCTTGAAGATAGGCACCACACTGGCCTTCTTCCAGTCTTCAGGCACTACACCAGAGTGCCAGGAGCTCTCAAAGTCCCGTGCCAGGGGCTGGGCTATGATGCTCACCAGCTACTTGAGAACCCTGGGATGTAGATCATCAGGGCCAGCTGACTTGAAGGTATCCAGCTTCTCAAGGTGTTCCTTCACGAGGTCAGCATTAATGGAGGGCAGGGGATCTTCCTTACCCGGACCGCCTATCCCATAGCAGGCACAGGCATCCCATGGTACTGATGAAAGACTGACGCAAAGTACCCATTTAATAGATTGGCTTTTTCCTGGGCGTCAGTTGTCAGTTGCCCCATCTGGTTCAGCAGGGGTCCAATGTTGCCCTTGCTTTTCCTCCGGCTCCCCACATATCTGAAAAAGGACTTTTTATTATTCTTGATGCTCGAAGCTAGTTGGAATTCAGTTGCAGCCTTGGCTTTCCTGGTTTGCTCCCTGCAGGACTGGACCAGTGGAAAATAATCCTACTTGGAGGTGAATCCCATCCTCCATCCTTTGTAGGTCTTTCTTTTTAGCCTTAGGAGGTCTGCTAGGTCCCTGGAGAGCCAGGGGGGCTGCTGTGCCCTCTTGCTGCCTTTCCTCCAAGATGGAATAGACTTAGCTTGTGCATTGAGGATCATTCCCTTGAGGAGCAACCACTCTTCTTGAACTCCCCTCCCTTTGGGGTCACGGTCCCTTAGGGCCTGACTGACCAGCCTTCTGAGCTTATCAAAGTCGGCCTTCCTGAAGTCAAGGACTTCCATGTTGCTGACTGACTTGCCAGCTTTACGGCGGATGCTGAAGGTGATCAGCTCATGGTCGCTGTCACCCAGCTTCCCATTGATCACTAGGTCGCCGCTTAGGTCATCCCCAGTAGCCAGTACCAAGTCAAGCAGCGCTTTGCCTCTCGTTGGCCCATAGGCTTCTTGAGTCAGGTAGAGGTCATTTAGGAGAAAGTTTTTATTTGGGCCGCCTTTCAGATGAGTTGCTAAACCAAGGTCCTAACTGCTCAGCCAGGTGGAAAAAAAAATCCCAAGACACCCTTGGAAGATAGTCAAGAATCCCAGTGTCCTTTAGCCATGCTTTTCTAAACAAGAAAGGGGCTAACATCATGATGACGCACAAGCCAGTGATGAGCAGATAACTGGGGATTGTTTTTGCTTGAAGGAGCTACACTGCTAGCATCCACCTCAATGCTTTGAAAAACAGTAAGATCTTGAAAATAAAGAGACATTACAAACTCAAACGCTTGTATTCTAGTTGGTTGAAAGAGGAAGCTATAAAGGAACGATGTCTGTCTCCCTCCCACCGCAGCTCCTCAAAAAGGCAGTTATAGCCGAGCTGGATTCAGTGTTTTCAGCACACTCTGAACTGCGGCTACTGCCCTTGCCCCTTATCTCCCTCTGGAACAGCCATCCTGTCGAACACGAACATTTCCCCTTAACTGCCATGTTTCCACTGGGATTTAAGACAAGAGATCTTTCCACTCCTGGTACTTGGAAACATTTCTTCCTTCTGGAATACGTCTGCTTTCTTCTATCCCATGCATCTATGCAGCTCTTCACATAAGCACGTCTTTGCACCCAGACTTCACGTTCTCTTCAGTCTGTCCCTTCCCTCACTTCAGGGTCTGACTTGCTGCTCTTTTCTTTCTGCAAAGTCATTTCTGGTGCCCACATGTTATGCTTGGGTTACCCTGCCATGTTACTGTGGAGGGGCCTCTGAAACGCAACGATGTACCACACACAATTCGGGGGAAGTATCTATTATGCAGTTGTCTCCAGATCCCTTCCCTTAGCCCCACACACAAACCCTCATTTATTCTGGGGCTCAGTCACTGAAGAAATGAGACAAACTTTAAGCTTCATGCCGAGAAAAAGGAATGAGCTTTGTGTTCACGGAATGATACAACCAAAATAGTAATGTAGTGCAGGATGCTCAACTTCTAAGCATCTTCTAGCAGAAATTCTTATCACTAGTCCTCAGACGCACTACTCTTCAGCCTGTTACTATTACTCCTGTCCCCAAGATCACCCACTTGACTGACTATTCTTTGCCCCTGCACCTGGATAAATCCTTAACAGGAAAGGGTAAGTCTCCATCATGTAGCAAGGCTAACTGATGACAGTGGAAGACTCAGCAGTATTCCTGTGCAGTATTCAGGGGAGGCCCATGATGCCGGGATGTTTAGAAACTTAGGCCTTGGCTAAAATGACCAAGACCGTGTTCGCTCCTCATAATACCATGGGCGTTGTTACTGTCATAGATTTCACAGACGTTAGGGCTGGAAGGGACCTCAAAGATCATCGAGTCCAGCCCCCTGCCCCAGGGCAGGAAGTCAGCTAGGGTCAAGGGATCCCAGCAAGATAAGCATCCAAGCATTTCTTGAATGTTGAGATTCTTCATTTCTTGAAGCCTCTAATCATCTTCTGTCTGCACTTCTGTCTTAGGTCACTTACCACTGGATGCTCAGCCAGGAGGAAAGACTTTATTCTAGTTTGACTTTATTCTGAGTTGTCTTGGATTATCCATGGGGTGGGCTTTTGGAAGACTGAAAAGGAAATGGTCACATCTTGCAAAAAGGCTGGAGGGGTATCACCACTTTCATACCTATTAATGGTCTGTTAGATTATAAATTGCCTCCGTTAGACCAAAGGAGAAATTCTGGAAGACAGATGGGAGCAGGAAATGGAGACTCTCTTGGCATTACAGGACGTCTGGGCAGCTGCCCAGCAAAATGCCCCAAGTGACTAAGAAAACATAGCTAATGATCCCTTGAGCTCCTGCTTTGAGGCCAGAGGTACCTGTGGCTTATATGCTGGTGGCCTCAAAATAGAGTTAAAACTCAACCACGACAGAATACACTCTTAGGTGCTGCCAATCACATTTCAAACTAGGACAGGATCTCTTAAGATTGAGTCTCTGGACAAACTGCAAATCGAATGGGAAGGCAGGAAGGCTTGAGAGACCTAACTCTGGATTTTGAACACCTGAGTCAAGTACTGCTTGGTAGGAGGAGGCAGACAAAATGCTTAACACAGAACTTTAACTAACTAAAATCAGGAAGACAGACAAACCGGGATCACAAAGCAGGTGATCAGGAACATTCAGCATGGATTCACTAAGGGCAAGTCACATCTCACCAACCTCATGGCCATCTATGATGAGATGACTGGCTCTGTGGATGTGGGAAGAGCAGTGGATGGGACATACCTTGACTTTAGCAAAACTTTTGGTAGTGTCCCACAACATTCTTGCATTCAAGCTAAGGAAGTACAGGCTAGATGAGCGGACTGGAATGCGGATAGAAAACTGGCTAGATTGTCAGGTTCAAAGGAGAGTTATCAATGGCTTAATTTCTAGATGGCAGCTGGTATTCAATGGAGTCCCCCAGGGGTTGGTCCTGGGGCTGGTTTTGTTCAATACCTTCATCACAGACCTGGAAGATGGGATGCCGTGCACCCTCAGCAAGTCTGAAAATGACACTAAGCTGGGGGGGAGCAGTAGATAAACTGGAGGGTATGGCTAGGATTCAGAGAGACCTAGAAAAATTGGAGGATTGGGTCAAAAGAAATCTCATGAGGTTCAACAAGGACAAGTGCAAAGTCCTGCGCTTAGGAGGGAACAATCCCATACACCGGTGCAGGCTGGGGACGACAGGCTGGGCAGCAGCTCTGCAGAAAGGGACCTGGGGGCAACAGGGGACAAGAAGCTGAACAGGAGCCAGCAGCATGCCTTTGTTGCCAAGGAAGCCAACAGCCTCCTGGGCTGCACTGGAAGAAGCATTGCCAGCAGGTCCAGGGCAGTGATTCTTCTCCTCTTTGACACTGTTGAGGCCATATCTGGAGTCCTGTGTCCAATTTTGGGCCCCCCACTACAGAAAGGATGTGGATAAATTAGACAGAGTCCCATGGAAGGCAATGAAAATGGTCGGGGGCTGGAGGACATGACTTGGGAGGAGACGCTGAGGGAACTGGGCTGATTTAGTCTGGAGAAGAGAAGACTGAGGGGGAATCTAACAACAGCTTTCAACTCCCTGCAGAGGGGTTGCAAAGAGGATGGAGCTGGAAAAACTCTCACCAGGAGGGTGGTGAAGCACTGGAACAGGTTACCCAGAGAGGTGGTGGCATCTCCATCCTTGGAGGTTTTCAAGACCTGGGTAGACAAAGCCCTGGCTGGGATGATGAAGCTGGGGCTGGTCCTCCTTTGAGCAGGGGGTTGGACTCGATGTGACCTCCTGAGGTCCCTTCCAACCTGAATTTTCTTTGATTCCATAAAAAATTACTATAAACGCAACCCTCTCTGCTATGCATTTCTGCAAGCTTGAAAGGGGACTTTGGGTGGATTATGACAAGTTCATTGAAGAGAACTGTTTAATTCATAAACACGTACACATAGCTACAGGATTCCAATAGCCCCAAGAGAGTCATCTAATACGTAAAGCATCTCGGCACACTCCGTTACCCATTTAAGGTTCATTGCATAATAACTTTTTTACTTGCAGTTTTTTTCCTTCACCGTCCTACTTTTCCCCCTAGAAGAGAAGGCTGGTCAGAGCATTTTTTCATTTTTGTATTTAAAGTTTCTGAATTCACATTGAACTTCTTAACTCTCCATATACTGCTACGTTCTCTACAAAATGAAAACTGCAAACACTTAACGTGCAGCGATGACCATTTGGGTTCATTGTAAATATCTTTCATTCATTTCCTGACCAACTCAGTGATTATCTCCACATCTCCTATGTGGTAAGAGAGGAGGTGCAGCATTATGGCAATTCTTCCAGAGGCAGCAAAAAAAAACCCCATCCACCACAAGTGCACACATTGCTTCCTGCGCTCACACGTGTAACTCTTGGCCAAGAGGTTCAAGAATAACGAGTCTCAAATGGAACTTCAACATCTGTTTCTGGCACCTAAAAAATCAAAAGCTGATTAGCTGCTGTTTGCTCAGGAGTTGAATAGGACTTTCCCTGCAACGGCAGTTCTGGGCTAGGCACCAAAACATGTCTCTTTTGTGTTCCCACCAAATGGCCACCACTCCCAGGCCAGCTGGTGCCTAAGCCGCAGGGACAATTGAGCTCCTGATCTGACTGCAGACAAGGTAAGAGAAGGACACTGGGTAGGTAGGAGGAGGGTGGGAGGGACAAGGACTATGGGAGAGGGAGACTAGAACTGAAGGTTATTCCAGGATGAGCTGTACAAAGGAACAAAAGGGGACGGAGAAGAAAGAGAGGGTGGGTGGAAGAAGGAGGAGAACTGGGGATGGCTGCAGACAATGTGTCATTGTGTAAGTAAAAGGCTGTATAACAAGACATATGCAGAAGAACACTACATCAAGGTTACATAGACAACCTTAACTCCAGCATTTCTTGATTTTGAATGCTCAACTGCAACTCTAATCATGTTCTTTTCATGTATTTTCTGCAGGGAACTGCATGCTCAGGGGCAACCAGCACGGGTTCATCAGCGGCAGGTCCTGTCAGACCAACCTGGTGGCCTTTTACGACCAGGTCACTAAATCACTGGATGCAGGGGTGGCAGTGGATATAGTTTTCCTAGACTTCAGGAAGGCTTTTGATACTGTCTCTCACCCCATTCTCATTAGGAAGCTGGGGGACTGTGGCGTAGACACCCATACAGTCCAATGGGTCGCCAACTGGTTAGAGAGTCGCACCCAGAGGGTGGTAGTGGATGGGTCCTTCTCGACCTGGAAGGACGTGGGAAGTGGGGTCCCACAGGGCTCGGTCCTTGGGCCCGCCCTGTTCAACATCTTCATCAGTGATTTGGATGAGGGGGTGCAAAGCACCCTGTTCAAGTTTGCTGATGACACTAAGATGTGGGGGGATGTGGGCACAATAGAGGGGAGCAACAGGCTACAGTTGGACCTAGATAGGTTACAAGGATGGGCGGAGGAGAACAGGATGGGGTTTAACACGGACAAGTGTAAGGTGATGCACCTGGGGAGGAACAATCGGCACCACACATACAGGCTGGGGAACTCCCCTCTTGTCAGCACGGAGGTGGAAAAGGATCTGGGAGTCATTATTGACTCCAAGATGAACATGAGTCGGCAATGTGGGGAGGCGGCTAGGAAGGCCAACTGCACCTTGTCGTGCATCCACAGATGCATCTCGAGCAGGTCCAAGGAGGTGATCCTCCCCCTCTATGCGGCACTGGTCAGGCCGCAGCTGGAGTACTGCGTCCAGTTCTGGGCGCCGCACTTTAAGAGGGATGTGGACAGCATCGAGAGGGTCCAGAGGAGGGCCACTCGTATGATCAAGGGACAGCAGGGTAGGTCCTATGAGGAAAGGTTGCGGGACCTGAACCTGTTCAGCCTTCAAAAGAGAAGGCTGAGGGGGGATCTTGTGGCCTGTTATAAACTGGTTAGGGGGGATCAGCAGGCGCTGGGGGAGTCCCTGTTCCCCCGAGCGCCGCAAGGAGTGACCAGGAACAATGGTCACAAGCTGGCGGAGGGAAGGTTTAAGTTGGACATCAGGAGGCACTACTTCACAGTCAGGGCAGCTAGGGTCTGGAACCAGCTTCCAGGTGAGGTGGTGCAGGCTCCCACCCTGGGGGTTTTTAAGAGGAGGTTGGATGACCACCTTATTGGGGTCATTTGACCCCAATGCTCTTCCTCCCATGGCAGGGGGTCGGACTAGATGATCTGCTCAGGTCCCTTCCGACCCTAGAAACTATGAAACTATGAAACTATGTAATATGCATATCTCTGTTCTGCCCAGAGACCCCACTCAGTATCAGAGCCACAAAAGCCTGGGATCTGTACAAATGCACCAAGTGACACAGCCTGTTCTGAGAATCCCACAGGCCAAGGCTGATGAAAAGATCTCACTGACTGCACGGGGACTTGCATGAGGCTTTCCTTCCCAAACTGAATTTAACTTAGGATATGATCCAATAAGTGGGGTTGGAAAATACGAAAATTGAAGAGAGGTATAGGGAGAAAAAGGTAACAATAATGAGCACACAGAAGCCAGGACAAGCACAATAGAAATATCTAAGTAGCTCTGGGTTACTTAAACATTTTTGCATATAAATACACATAAACAATTGGATCTCTCTGAAATCCTTGGACAATTTCGTTGAAGGTCAGCGAAAAGCATCTGCACCAAGAAACATAAAAATAACTACCATCCCCTAATCCCTTACTATTGCAAATCAGAATATTCCAGGAGTTGATGATATAGCAGGTCAGGTTTTTTTTCAGGCACATGCATACATAGGTTTTCATAGGCAACAAATGTGAGCAGTTCAGTTTTTCAGTCCTCAATTTATTGGACCCGTCGCTGCTCTAAAGAGGAAACAACATTTTCTGAAATAAACAAATGTTCTGAGATATTAACTGCAACCAGATTTTGTGCCTTTAATATCCGCTATTTATGCAACCGACCATCTGAACAATAGCCAAAAACACTAAACTTAATGGAATAACACAGGATCTTAATTAAAAAGAAAAGCATCAAGATAAAAATCCAAGCTAATTATAAAACATACAGTGTAATTTTACATTGTTGCTGATTTGCCACCTGAAATAGCCTTTAGTTTAATTTTTACTTTATCTTCTGCATTGAGAACTAAAATTTAATACATAAGAAACTGCAGGCATTGTAGTTTGCTAAACAGAATGTATGAAAGTCTTCTGGGCCGAGTACTTTGAATAAAATTTAACAGTTCCCTTAGCGAACTAGTCCTCAGCAATATACAGCATCTACTCAAATCTAAGATAGCAAGGGAGGAACACTGGACTTGTAACCTGGAAAACTAAGTGTTTTCATAAGCAGACAACTTCCACCCTACACTATAAAAAGTAGACTAACACCAACAATGCTTGTGCTACTTGGACTTACAAGTTTTTGGCAATGAAAATACCAGAAAAATCAGAGGGACTGTCCTTTTTTGGGAGATAGCAAAGACTAATTTTTTCCCAAGCACCTACCTTGTTAACTTGTGTGTGATGAGCAAATACTCGGGATGAGCCAGTGTGTGCCTGGGCCCTTGCTACGTGCCCTGGACTTTTGTTCCAGTTTCACTAGAGGCCTGAGGGACCTGGTCCTTGGCCCACCTACCCGTCTGTGCTGCAATGGTGCTGTTGTATGGCATGTTCCTGCACTGCAGCAATTCCTCTGACTCCCAAATCCCACCACTGCACTGCCTTTCCCTGCTGTGCACACTGACCACTCTATCTCTGTTAAACAGAAGAGTGTAGCCAAGTGGTATAGCAAGTAGTAGCTTATTCTTGGAATATCCTCAAGTCACTTGAGGGCCCAGTTGGCACACAAGAAAAGAGAATGGGGGGTGGGGAATGCAGGGGAAAAGGGGGCTAAACCAACAAAGAGGGAAAGCAGGAAAAAGGAAGGCAGCAAGGCACCTTCCTAAATCTGCTCAAATCCAGACTCTAGGGAGAGAAGGGAATGAGAAAAAAGAATAGAAAACCCAACAGGATCAAATCTACAGACAGAAGAAGAAAACGAGGAACATGACAGACTGAGTCATGCACAGAGAGGGAAGGGAGATCTAAGGAGCACAGTAAACAAATTACAAGTCAGGGAAGGGCCCCATAAAAACCAGCCATTTGTCCCACCACCACACGTCTCTGCAGGTTTCAGCATCATGCTCTTCTTTGGCTAAGAACTTACAAACGCTGGTGCCATGACCAGAGTTGCTACTGCTTGTAAAAAGATGGGACGATGAAAGAACCCAAAATGCCTCTCTCTCAAATGTTAAGCTGTTGTATCAGACTGGGCTTTGCACAGAGAAATTGAGGGGGACGGAGTGGGGACAAGACTTTGCTGCCTGCGAGAACGTCCCCACAAAGTTCAGCACATGGTTTCAATGAAAAAAAAAATTGAAGTTAGCCATATATTGCAATAAAAGCCAAAGTATTGTGCCTGAGTCATCTGACTCTTGCTGGAAGTTAAAAAATGATTTAAATGACTTTGTGCTATGAAAATTAAAGAAACTAATCTGTTAAACCTGTGCTTTCTGGATGAGCTAATGCCTAAAGGAATGATCCAGTCAGACTCCTTCCTTCAAACACAATCCAGTTCCTCACAGGTGCTGTACCATGGCACGAAATGAAAGCATCCTCTTTACAGCATCATATTTACTACTCCAGTAAATGTAATGCTAATACAACTGGCAGTGAAAGGCGGCTTTTCATTAGAAACAAACTCCTGCATGTTTGTATGCAGTGAAATGGAAGCGACCAACCACAATTCCTTGGTGTACCAGTTTTAAATCATTTAGTTTAACATGTGTGTGTTTAATACAACAGCCAGAAACACTGACAGCATCTAAATTTGTACCCAGCTACCAGTCTACTGCATCTAAAATAAATGGGTCTGCTTCACCTTAGCATTTATCTCAGCAGTAAAGACTATTAGGGTACAAACTGATTCTATTAACGTTATCACTTAATTAGTACTTGCATTAAAAATGATTCTGACTATAATGGGAATGGCATACTGCGCCAGGAAGACTGGATGGGGGTGGCAAGACTATTTCCAAATCAATTTGCTTTTTCACTCCGTTTTCTAAACATTTATTTTCTCAGCCAGGAGCCTTGTAGAGGGCTCAAACCTGCTTCCCTGTAAGTAGATAGGAAGCCGGATCCGAAAGCATAGCAAGGATTTCAGAAAATCCAAGATCCTGGAAACGCAGCAGAGGCAGAAGTGAGCCCAAAGAAAATCTCTGCAATTCATGAAGGTCTCACCTCCAACTCTTGCTCCCTCTGTAGTGCAAATTGCTTGAATGACTTGACAATAAGGCCAGCATTGGAGCAGTCATAGACGAAAATAGAAGGACTGCCCATCCAAGTCTGCAGGTCATATATGGATAGTGGAATATACTGAGTATAGTTCTGTAAGAGGAAACAAAAAACACGGATCAGACATATGCAGAGAAGGAGAACTGACAGTAGAAGCTGTGCTTTTGATGCACTGAAATACAAGACAGGCATTTGGGAACTGCACAAGGAAAGCTGGCCTGTATTTCTACTCATCATTATACAGGGCAACCACATATTCCACACAAAAGCATAAATGCACAAAGAGATTTTATCACAGCTCCATCTGCTTTACTAAAAGTTAGTGCAAGTACTTAACCATTCTAAAGCCTGCTAAAAGCTGCTTTGAACTATGCTAAGGGTCTTAAATATGGACTATTAAATGCCAGATCATCTTCAGCATTTGCCATATTGATACCAGGCACAGGCAACAATTTATAAAAGCTTCAACTTTGGAAACAGGTTGGTCTTAAATTTAATTTAACATCAAATAACTTTTACCAGAAATGGTCTACATAACAGTATAGCTATTTAAGGCTAGATTGACCATCAGCAGCCACTCCTTATGTTAGCTTAATGTGACTTTACATGGGTTTACTGCAGCCTTTAAAACATCTTTTGATCAACTTTTACAATAATTAAAGCTAAACACCACAAAGCCTAGCTCAAACTAAACACCGCTGCCACAAATTCACTTTCTACAAGTGTAATGTGTTTGCTCTTTTTCATTAAAAATTGAAAGCATTTGAGTGACAAGAAGGATCAGAACTCAACCTTCTAACAGCACAGCCATTGCAACCTGAACCAAAGAGGCTATGCCCTCTCCATATAAAAGCGAGTTGGAAGAACTGAGAATGAAGCTTGATCCTTCACTTCTAAAAAAAAATCCCACCCGTCTCTACCACTTCAGCCTAGGACAGATATTAACTACTGCCTATAGGAAAACTTACATGTTCTTACCAAGCTGCAGCCAGAGGGCAACATGCTCTTACACACATATAGCATACAATCCTGCTGCCCTGAAATCCACAGCAAAAAACAATCCTGAACAGCAAAGGAATGACTGCTGGGTCCATAATTCCCATTTAAATTCAGTGAGATTTAAAATACCCATCACAAAAAAATAAGTTAACTTGTCCGGCGCTCAAATTTTCAAGGACATTTATCTATATGTAAAGTTTGAAGTGATCATAAGCCATTTATGAGATACAGTGAGACAAAAATGTTAAAAGTAATTTTAAAAATCCCCAAAGTTATTAATATCTCTAAAACCTTTTGAAGGATGTTCTTCAGACTTTGCAGATGCTCTTCTTTATCTTCAAAATAAATGTGAAAATTTTCAGACAAAACTAGTTTTCTAAGTATGAAGGCTTCTACTGAAATATGGTTGCAGTCTAAGCTAAGGTCTACTGCATCTTCACAAAACCATTCCCTAGGCCAGTGGCTCTCAAACTTTTTAGACTTCAAGCACCCCTGGACAGACTCACAGGACCCCTCAGAAAATGCCAGCTCTTCGTTTTCACTCATTTTTTGAAGACAGAAAAATAACAGAGCAGTTTTCCTGTTGCAAAGAACTCAGCAAGACCACAGCTATGGATTTCTATTTGAAATATTTGGACTTATCTTGTGAATCATGTTTGCAAACCAAGCATTGCTAACACTGTGTGGCACCCCTGAAAGGATCTCAGCACCCTGGGTGAGAATCACTGCCACGGGCAAACTGTTAAAAGTAAGTTATGTGGCAAAATCTGGTAAACATGAGAAAAAGCCAGACTGAGTTCGAGCTCTCCTCCCTGTTGATTCGTCCTGCATACTGAAAGGGGCAGGGGACCTCTTGAAAACAAGTATGAGCTAATATAATTTGAGATGAGATCATAATGCAAATGGACAAGAGGAAGAGTTGGGATTGCACAGGGAACTGGACATCTAACAATCCTACTTGACCTAACAACTTAAGCACGTTCTTGTTAACAGGTTTTTGTATAGAATCACCTGGAATTTATTTTCTTTAAAGGAAAAAGGTAAAACCAATTGTGTTACATTCAACAACTTCCACCTCACATATCAATGTGAACCCTGAATCTTCACCCTTACAAAAGAAATGTTTAACTCTTGAGCCAAAGGACTAACCACATCAGCTGGCAACAAGGGAAACTGTGAGGTCAAACAAGTCAGTAAAAACGTGGTCCACTCCTCCCCATAGGTCTTGGGGAGTCTGTGCAATGTTCTCCGATGAGGAAATGAACCCTTGAATAATTAGATCAGATCCAGGGGAGAACTGAATAGATGACAACCCAGTTCCTTTCCTCCCTCTCCTACCTATGAACTGATGAAATCCCCTCAGAGGATGTGGGGGTGGAAATAGGCAGCTGTGGCCACGTGCCAAATCCAAACAGCTGCCAAGTTTTGCACAGCTTCATGTGACACAGTATGCAGATGTACGAACACTTTGCCCATGACTACCGATTCCAGCAAGCTGTCAATTAACCCTCCACCAAGGAGCGACCAGGGTTGTTACAACATGGTGCGGGTATGACGGTGGAGAAATGAGGGGTGCAGAGGAGTGTCCAGACATGGTGCAGAGCAGGCACGTAAGTCCAGACTGGCTGACATGCCAACTGCTGCCCAGCTGGCACCACCAACGTGTGCATTAGTGGTGACATGAAGTCAGGATTGGCGCTGCCTAGAGGGCACCTGCTTAGGGTTTAGACGGGGAGACTCCAAAGGCAGGCCGATTTCTGCAGCTGAGCTGGGCTATGGACAGCTCTTCGTGGATCTTGCACCTGCTGAGTGTAAGACGTGCAGCCAGCTGGCCTAAAGCAATGAGCCACAGTAGACTCCAGCGGCCAGAAGCCACAACTGCAACTTCTGCTCACAACTCAACCGAATGCCCAATATTTCAGCTGAGCCAGGGCTCGCGGGGGACATAGAGAAAGGGCAGGACAGCTCTCCCCCCTTCACCACAGCTGATTTCAAGCACTCTCAGTAAAGTGCCTGCCAGTGCTGCTACAGGGAGAGCATTAGTCCGAAGTTTTAAAAGATTCATGTTTAGCGTTTTTGGCAGACCACCAAAAGTTTCCTGAGGAACACACCCAAGAGAAGGGAAATGGCAATTAGCAAAAGTTTCCTCTCAGCAAGACCTGAACACAATTTAATGGAACAAGAAAGACAAGGTTCTTTAGGAAAATGGGATATATCTTTTATTAGACCAACTAAATAGTTGGGAAAATTGTTCTTTGCGAGCTTTTGGGCAAAAACACCCTCCCCTCAGGCAAAGGGAGAGTCTGCTGGTGTTTGCGTGCTCTCCAGGATGGAATAAGTGATGGGTGCTTGTGTCTGAAAGCTTGCAAAGAACGTATTTCCAGCTATTTAGTTGGTCTAATAGAAGATATTAGGAAGACCCTTTTCTGCGTATGTCCTTAAACCAACATGGCTATAACCAACACCCCTGAACAATGGAACAAGAAAGGCACTTTTCTAACCTCTGCTGCACATGGGGAAGGGCTTGATCTTCTCACAGCTCACAAGCAACTTTTCCAACAGAAAGCAGTAAGCAGCTTAAACAGACAGATTTCCATCCTGCCCCCCTTATATTAAGCATCCAGCACTCCAGTTCCCATCAAGCCTTAGGTGAACTAAATTACATCACTGAACACTATTCAGGATCCTACAGTATAGTAACTCTAGAAGAGATTTAGAAGTAATTAAACAGTGATCAATGCAAAAACATGTTTTTAAAAACCAACACGAGTTTCTTGGAGGCTTGAAGCCAAGTCAGGAATGATGAATGTGTGCATTACTGCTGGGGGAGCTGCATATGCTTCGTGTGCTACCAAAGGGCTCGGTTACATAACGCTAGCTTCTGCCTGTGCATGCTTCCCATGTGTCAGTTTAAAAAAAGGTAAAAGCAACCAAACCAAAAATAAACTAAAATTCTCACAAATAATTTTCCTTCCAGTGTGGTGCAATTCCTCTTCCCACTCCATATCAGAGATGAGACTGTTGGAAGATTAGATCTTATCAAGCCCAAAATGCTTCTCCAGAAGGTTCCTTTTCTACTTGGATTTTACAGCCTCCTGGATCACTCAGTTAAAATCAGGAAAGGAGTCCTGTAGGGGCATCTTATGGGAGCTCATCCCCAGGTATTTCCAGGCATGTCATTATCTCCCCAACTCCCTGATTAGGGGACACCGTGTTTATGAAGCTGCAAAACAAAATTAAAAGCACTGCAAAGCCTTCAAAGGCTGGCCTGGAGGAGCACAACATTTTATCATGCTGCAGTGAACTGTTGTGCTGCGGCAAAATAAAAACTACCACAATTGGAAATATTTACAGATGTTTCTACAAAGGCTCTGCTTCCTCCTGCAAAGTTAGGGAGCCAAAACATTTTTCTGGAGGAAGCAATCCTAGGGAAAGCCATGGTGAGAGAGAAGACACCTTCCAGATGCTCCCAGACACCCTAGCCCAGGGCACTGAGGAAAGAGGGACTAAGCATAATTGTCTTCTTTTCCTAGTAAGTGCAGAGAGAAAACCAGGTTTCCATTCAGAAGAAAAGATGAACAAAGATGGGTTTCAGATTATTTATTTATTACTTTCCTCTTTATCTGTCAAGCTAGATTAAGCATCAAAAAACTAGGCTGGCTTCATAAGTCAGCCCTGAAAGATTAAGCTAACCACAAAGGCATTTATCCCATGGCAAGCACAACATAACAAGAGCTATGAAAAATTAAACCAGAGGAATGTGTGTATGGAGGGACGCAGGCTTGTTTTTGAAAATCAAGTTAATTTAACAATTAGCTGTTTAAGAGTCTTCTCCGAATTGTGCTGCCTTCTCCGGGTTCAGGCCGATCCCCCAGGGGATTTGAACTCTGTTTAACAAAACAAAGCAACTGAGATTTGGCTTTCTGGCTGAAGTGAATCAGTCTGAAATAATACTTCCTGAAGCTTTTATCCTTTAATCTACATATCAGAATATATATAATGCTTAATCTCTTATAAATATAGCCGTGCCATAAAATGAAGAGTTCTTGGAGTCACAGAGCCATTGCAAATTTAGTGGTCTCCTAAAGGACAAGGAAATAATTTGTGAGTCTCTGGCAGAGAGCTGCAATTCTACAGGCAAAAATAAAGGGCAGAATTGGAACACCGCTAGTCAAGGGCATCCCGGGGACACACAACGGTCTGTCAGTCCCATTGCCAGTGATTGTACCAACTAGATTTCAATCAACTGCATAAGTGAACCACTGGGAGATCTTATTTTTCAGAATAAGATTGAATAATTTAGCACACAAGGCTGATATTTCCCTTAGAAATCCAGAGCCTAGACCTTGCTGCAGGATCAGTTGTGGTGTGGACAGATCACTGGGGCACTTTCAAAACATCTCTTTTAAGTTTAGGGGATAATTATTAGCCATACATTTTTGGATGGCCATTCTCCACCACCACAATAAGGCCTTCGTTTGCAGTCTCTGCATCTTTGCCACTTCATGTGGTGGCCTCCTAAAATATTTTTGAGCTCTTAAATTATCTTTGCTGCAAAAGGGAAAATGTTTCAGAGCAATACACTCTTGCTTCCTTGCTCTGTGTACACCTTCCAAGTTAACATTCCCAGCTGTCAACTAAGCAATTGCTGCCTTCCTATGACACCTGAAGACTAGGAGCAAATGATATATTTTTCCACCAAAAAAAAGCATGCTCTGGGAAGCATCAGTTCATTATACAGAATCATACTGAAATCTAGCAAGCGATAACTCAAGAAAGAAAAAGATAAGAAACCTGGAAGGTGACAAGGGGAGACGGAGAATGCAATCAAAGCCTGAAAGTCAAGGCTGACAGAACCAAGTGGTGCGTTTATGAGGCCCATCTCCCTCTCCATGGGTGATTTTCTAACTTCCCATTCTCCAGCGTCCCCCAGCATTTCCCTCGTATCTCCTCCTCCCTGCATTCCCTAACCTTCAGGCCTCATGATGATCACTAATCTTGGCAAAAGGGGAAGACTGGATCGCTCCAACAAGCTTCCTGCAAGGTGTCACTCTCAAAACAGAGTCTTTCCATCCAAAACCACTCACGGGCTGTAACAGCCTCTACAGTACAACACCAGGATCAGCCTCCCCTATAATAACAGAAAGCACCACCCCATGAGGCACTGCTCTGGCCCTTATTTTACAGACATGGTCTTTGAAACAGTTTAAGATCGTACAACCTGCCTGTAGCAGAAGGAAAAGACAGCTGTACAGGACTTGGCAACTGTGAGGGTGCAGAATGAGGTACCTAACGTGCTGGGGAGCTGGATTTGTGGTGGTACCTAGGGATACGCAGAGCAAAATAAAATCAAATGGGATCACGCTCAGCAGCAGGGGAACTCAGGACAAGAATGGTCCGGCACCAGCGTGGTTTGTGGGGTTTTCAGAAAAAAGGAAGCCAGGGTTGGCATTTTGGGGGAGCTGGTGGAGGGGGCACCTGCGACCTGTCCGGTGTGTGTGGGTTGGGTGTGCAGAAATGATGCAGAGCTGGGGAAAAAACCTGGAGTCAGTGCAAAGCCCTCTCGCTTTGGGGTCTCTCCCCTTGTTGCTGCCATCACCTCCCTCCTACAGCTCCCATTTGCTCCTTCCCCATTGATCCAGCAGGAGAGCAGAGACGGAGGTCTTGGTTGCCTGCTCAACATGTACCAGAGCAACTGCTGGCAGCCGTGAGCCACTACCGAGTTGTTCATGCAGCCCGACACGACGTTCTCTGGCGGCTGCAGGAATGGGCAAGCATCAGCCCGTGCATGTCCCACAAAACCTGGGCTGTCTGGAAAGCCAAAAGGCTGCTCACGCATATGGTGCTTCGTATGAAACAGAGAGGAATCAATGCGGTGGGAGAAGCCACCAAGCCACCAGACTCAGAGCAGCAGCTTCGTTTTAAGGGAGGAAAAATTCAATACGGAGACTGAAAGTGCTGGCACATGCGAACATTTGGAGAGGGTTGTCAAATTACGTAATGTTCTTTTATCCTTTGGACCCTCGGCTGGATTCAATAAATACCCCACAACTTTGGCCATGTAGCCATTATAAGAGAGACATTTTCACGCATCATTTGGCAAAGGCCAGCAGCATTATAACGTGAATTTTAGGAATTTCACAAGGGTTTCTATGCCAGGGGCCCATTTCAAGCCTGACAGACAGAGTTAAACATCATCAGCCCAAAAGGATCAGCCGTACTACTCTATGATCCTCTATGATTAAGCTTTATTAGCTTTTACCAGGTCCTAAAACTCATGGTTTTAGATCTTATCTCTAAAAAGTGCTATTTTCCCCATTTGTACTGTATTTTTCTAAAATCCTTCTCTGGATAAGGCAAGTCATCTAGAGCTCTTCCCTTTGATGAAGGAGACAGTATTTGGTAACATACAGAGAAAATGCTATTAATTTTCAATCCCCTAACCTTTCTTCTTCTTTTTTTTTTGTTTGTTTTTTAATACAGGTCAATTTTTTCTACATAGCCTGGGCCATAAATCAGAAGAGGCCTCTCCTCCTAATCGCCAGTGGCGTCCTCATCAGAATACACCAGCTGATACTGCAAGCACATTGGCATATGCCCAACAAGTTCTTAATAATGCATTTGGCACAATACACAAACTTCACTGAGCCGTAATTTCCTTCTCTTGCATGTGTAACACATTTTGCCCAGTGTTATTTCTGTCTTATTTATTACCCACTGGCTGTTAAGTAAGAAGAAGGTCACTGTTATTTGTTCTTAAACACCAAATTCAGCTTTAAAATGAGTCATTAAAATGGTGGGCTGAATGCTAATCAATCCTCCAATGTACACGCACTGGAATCAAATGCTGTTTTCCTGCACCTTCTTCCCCACCCTTCCCCCCCACACTGTTTTACAATCACGATTGAATTCTTCTCCAACTGTCAAAATAACATAGAGCAAATGTGAGAAACAAAACTGCACTTTAGTTCTTGGCTCAGTAAAACCCCAAAAAACAAAACAGAAGCAAATTGTATAATAATGGGTGCAAGTTCTCCAAGAGTCAGATGCTGCTTCCAGCTGCTGGCAAGAAATCTCAACTGCAACTGCAGCAAGCCTGCAAATAAATATTGGAATAAGACCCTCTTCTCTACTATTCACTTGGCATAGGTGCTAAATGCATTATTGAGAGACACAAAGTACATTTCCTTACATAATTGGTCAGAGCTATAAAGTCCACTGTAACTGGGGAAAACACTTCTGTATTAGTAGGTGATGCAAAAGCAATGAAAATGCCCAGTTGTGCCTGTCTTACTGTAAGTGCGACAAAAGCCTGGAAGACAAGAGATGCCTACTATATTGTACCCACAGGCACCACAATTCTTGATCCATTTAAAGTGGGAGTTGAAAACATTCTTTTGTTTTTCCTCATGTATTATACTGTCATGGCATAAAAAGTGCCTATTCACATGTAAATTCCACTTTGAGAGGTTTACAGTGGAGCCTGTAACACAAGGCAGTGAAGCCAAGCCTGAGAGGAGAGCTCCATCCTTAGCGCTGCGTCTGACGGGAGCTGGTGTGCTAATCTGAAAGGAAAAAGTCACTCAGAAATAGCACCTTTCATTGTTCTGTAATGATCCCTCTAATCATTTCAGGAGCAGCATGACTGAGGACCAGGAAGAAGATGCATCTAGCCCTTCTGGGCAGAAGGATAAGATGTTTGCTCTAGCAGAAAACTTCAAAAGGTCAAGAAAGAAACAGAACAGAAATCAGGTTTGGGAACAAATATTCATGAGGCCATTTTAAATCCTGAAAATTCACTTGTTCCCTCATAAGCACCAAGAGATTCCATTCTGCAGGGATAAGTATTCACCTACTGGTTTTTAACTGTGTGTCTAGATGACGCACCTTGTTGAAGACCCAGATCTCCCCATTCACCGTTGGCCTGGGCACCCCGTGCCCATTGTAGTGGAAAAGGACCCTCTCTTCCTTGGCGTTTCGACGCAGGGATGTACACAGTTTCTTAACTTCGTCCACAGTGGGATCAAGGCTCTGCTTGTACCGGGCCTGCACAGAAAAAAAGCAAATGAGCAGCTTAATTGTACGCACATATGTGTTTGAGACGCAGCGCAGCATGTTGTATGCACACCTGTCTGCAATACAAGTACATACAGGCATACTCATGACACACTCCTGATAAACTCTCCCTGACTACCACCTGCCCCGTGCACGCGTGTCCAGGGCTTACTTCTAACTTCCCAAGCGTCTCAACAGTTTCAAACATGTATACTCTTTTCTTAAAAAAATACCAGTCTGCCACAAAAGAGTTTTCTCCTTTTTCCCATTGCACAATTCCCCCCCCACTTAAATTACAATGCCTGAAGCTCAGACTGGACAATGTTCACTCCCACAATACTGACAAATTTAAGGTCAGATAGTCTGAAACCCTTG
>NW_017728991.1:902371-908188 GCF_001723915.1 Gavialis gangeticus | reverse complement strand
GAAAAATTTAAAAATTAGCTTAATTAGCTCTTTTGCAATATTGGATACCTTGAGGAGTAGCCACTGAAGCTTTCCACCATCTGAAAGGTGACACGCAGCTTTTGCTTCCAGACCTGAGTCACCCCAAGGTATCCAATATTGCAAAAGAGCTAATTAAGCTAATTTTTAAATTTTTCTCTAATAAACTGTCCTCCCCTCTGAGATGTGGAGGGCATCTCTCTCTCTCTCTCTCTCTCTCTCTCTCTCTCTCATCTAAAGGACATAAAAATAGCCCCAATGAAATTAGTAAAGACTAAAACAACTGATCTCAAACATTTTTCAGCTCAGACCTACAGCTCCTGCCACGTTTCTTCCTGGTGTCACAAATGCTGGATTGCAGGAACGAGCCTGTAACAACCCCCTGACTGGTTTGGGGCACGAGGCTCAGGGGAGACAAGAGGGAGTAATGGGCTACAGTCGTGAGGGCCAACTTTTTGGCAGGCATGCCACAAATTAGCCTCCACCCGCCCCGAATACCACTCTAGTTCCCTTCCGCTGCTCAGGCTTCTGCTCCGTTTCAAGCTCCCTGCCTGATCTGCTGCTCTGCTTTCTGCTCCCTGCCCTATCTGCTTTGCTGCCTGTCACCTCCCTGATCTGCCACGTGCCCCACACAAGCTTCTCATGTCCCAGGATGGCCACCCCGGGGTGCTCAGTGCAAGCAGAAAGTGCTGATATCTGAGGACACCCTCGACAGCCAAGGGAGCTTCTCCCTTCTCCCTCGCTGGCATCGCACTTGGCCCCATGGGCAGTGCTGCCTTAAGGTTGGGAAGAAAAGGAAACCACAGTGAGGTGCACGGAGGCAGAATTGAACAGGGACATAGAAGCAATCAAACTGCCTTTTCCTTCACTCCCTTTGCTCCTGCTGGATCCTGCTGGTCTTAGAGTTGCTGCTTGTGAGCAATGCAGACAGTAAAGCAGGTATCTTAAAACACGTGATAAAAACCTTTACACTTCACAACCCCCTTGTGCATTCTCTGCATGGCCATATGCCACGCACAGAGCATAACTTTCACATTGAGAAACCTCCAGAGATGCAACAAAGCCATTTTCCCCTCTGCAAAATGGCTAAGTATAACACACAAGTACCAGGGTGGAGCTGGAGGGAAGAGAGACCAAGCCTACCACTGCAGCAATTGGAGCAAAAAGATAGTGCGAGATTTAAATGGGTTTGTAGGGAAAAGTGAGCTCCTGGCACAGGTCACAAAAATAAGTGAACTGTGGCAATAAATCAGTCAAAACAGAACATACATACGATTTCTGTAATAAACTGTGGGTTTCCACATCACCATTGCTCATTAATATCAACAGCTCTGCAGAGTTAAAAATGTTAGTGCATCTCCAGAAGTGGTCTTCTCCTTCATCCCCTTTCTAGTGTTCACTGTGGAACAACATCAGAAAACTGCTAAATTATGGTATGGTGCCTCTAAAGGCAACATCGTGGCCAGCAGTAATTGAGACAGGTGAAAAGAGCTTGCTGAACAGAGAACAGAACAGCTGGCACGGTCATCCAGGCCTGGCTATTTTATTCACCGCTGGGCAATTTGAAATGCAGGCCACAGTGAAGGGTCCAATGGAGCTGGCCTGCTAACGGTGAGCAATCAGCTTACTCCGTATTCCAGGCGCTCCAGGGTTACTGAAGGAGCTATATGTGCTAAGGCTTTATCATTACCTTTATTCAAGCTCTTAACATTTACAATTGTATTTCGTAGTCTGGTGTCCAACAAGCAGCATGTTGAACACATTGCACAGAGGAGTCTCTGCTTTCTGATGGTCTCGTTCCAGAGAGAAAAGCATGCAGCCAAAACCACGCACTGCACCCTGGGAGTCCAATGTTCACACAACATTGTCACAAGGGCGGCAAGCCGACCCAGACGAGTAGCTGCTTTCCCTTTCCTCTCAGGAAATGAGAGCCTGAAGATCTGCAGAGCTCTGACTCTGGACACCACATCTCATCCCTACCTACAAAATGTTAGAAAGGTGCAAACCCTAGAGCTGGCCAGTCCAGGGCAGTGCATGTCTGCAGGGACAAAAACACCAGGGCTTCAACAGCATGCTTGCTCAATGCTGAGCAATGGTAGAAATAATCATGATTTTAATCCAACAAATCCTCACCACCGCACAAACGTTTAAAACCAGAGAGATGCTTACGCCATAAAGCCCAAGCAAAGGCTCTCAAGATCTCAGAGTGGAAGTTAGTGTCCTTCTGCAGCTCAAAGGTGCATTGCTGAAGCAAAGCTGGGTGACAAAAAATACTTTCTAATTGCCTTTTGAACGGGAAGTCTCTCCCCCTCACTCCCGAGTCCACAGAGGAAGAGCTACACTTCCAGTGGCCTGCGGGAGGGAAGCGGCTGTGCTGCAATGAAGGAGAACTGAACAGATGAATGGAACAGTTTCGAACACGCACAAGAAAAACGGTCCACTTTGCACTGCACACTCTGAGCACTTTGGCACTCTGCAGACACCCAAATCTTTTTTAGGTATTGTAAGTGGGCCCGACATCTCTCGGCATAATGTTTTAAGTCACTTTTTGCACCTCTAAGCACAACAGTAAAAGGTTAAAAAGAACTCAAGGCTCAGCTTTGTGCAGTACTCAGTCAGCACACAACATTTCCAGCCACTGCTCCAAAAGGGTGCCTTATCACCCCCTCCAGACAGGTTTAAGAGGGCATGACAAGTTGGTGGAGCAGGCACACCAGAAAAGAGGCTAAAGAAGGGAAGCTGACGGGTTTCCCTCCCATGCTCTTGGGGAGCTTCCCAGGAGGCAGAGACAAGAGCACGTGAATCTCAGCAGTGTTTTCTCCTTGCTCCCTATCCCTCCCCCTGCCCCTTCCCCTCCCACAGAAAGGTGCTGATTTGCAAAATGTGCATCTTAAATAACTTCCTGCTGGCACCTTTGGAAGACACTATAAGCAGAGCCCTCGAGTGTTGAGTAATTCTTCAATTCCCACCTTTTTCCCTGAAGGAAGAACTCATTGGAATACCCCTCACGTCCTTTTAGCATAAATATTAAATACCAGTCAAAATTAATGGAGGTGAACGCATACTTTAAAACAAAAGCCTGCATATCTACAGATCTGAGCGGTAAACATATAATTTCCACATTTATACACACAGGACTGCAGAAGAAAGCGAGGGGAGGAAAGCAGAGCCTGGAAATGAGCTGATAAACGCCGACCTGTCAGCCAAGGGCTATTAGCCATCAGCCTGCTCAGCAGCATTCAGCTGCTCACTATCACCAACGTCTCGACGAGCTTTGCCCAAGACGGGGAAATAGCTAGTTCGCCACTTGCTTTTACTAAATCAGGCGTTCTCAACGTGGGTGCCACAGTCCTTTGGGGGGTGCTGAGAGAAATGCAGATGCCGACTTGTCCCTGCCTGGTGGTCCCCCACTCCCACCGCCTTGCCCCTCCGTGGGGATGCAAGTACTGGAATCCAAACATTTGGTTTTGAAATTGGGTGCTGCTTAATTCACAGAAGTTATAGAGGCTAGCCTCGAGTCCAATGAGGAGTGCCTCGAGTCCTCGAAGGTTGAGACCCAGCAAGCCACATCTCCAAGGTCTTTGTCAGTGGCATGGAAGAGAATCCAAACAGCAAGAACTCAGCAGTTTGGCTGGGATGATGGAGCTGGGGCTGGTCCACCTTGAGCAGCAGGTTGGACTAGATGTGACCTCCTGAGATCCCTCCCCACCCTCATTTTCTATGATCCTACGAACTATGTGGAAAAATCAGAGGTTTTTTTACTGTTTCACAAGCAGGTGGGTGCATTCTTCCCCTCTCCACAAGAACCACAGCAGGAACATTGGTAGAAAGGGGGGGAAGGAAGGAGTGCGCAGTGAAAACACCCACTTGGATTTTGCACCAATGGTTATTTTAACCTGATGCTACATTGCCAAAGTTAGCCCTCTAACATAACCCACAGGCGTGAGGTATTGACAGGTAGCACGCTGTACTAGCAGGGAATCAGCATGGTCCTCCAGACCAAAAAAACTGGCACTCACCGAGTAAGACTGAGCCTCCAAGTTTCATTTCCTTTCAAAAGGAATCAAAACTCATGGAAGAGGTGATATCTTTTACTAGACCAACTAGATAATTTCTTTCCTTTCCAAGGAATGTCCTCCTGCACTGTGACACCTTCTTAATAAAAACAAAGATGTCCTTATTTCTGTCATCTTGGGTCTGCTGCCTATAACCTTATTCTTCTCTCCTGGAAAACAAACTTTCCAACTCCGGTAGAAAGCCAGAGAGACTGAAGTGTGGCTCCTGTTTAAGTTAGCCAACAATAGCTGAATTATTTCATAGCAGATCTTCGTTTCTATGCAAGTAAAAGCTGACTTTGGAGAATACTAGATCACAAGAGAACACTCTTGAGAATGAGTTTCATGACCAAAATATCTTTTTACATCTTTTAAAACAATATCAGTGATAGGACCTATACAAATGTTTAGGAGACTTTTGACAATTAGTTATTGCTGGGTGGGAACTGAAAGAGATTCAGGCCACTGAGTAAATTCAAAGCTACATATCACGAATGATACTATGCAAGGACACTCGTGGCACAAGCACAGAAGTGTCAGTGCTGGAAAGAAAGGTGCCACTGAGGCATCACTGGTATGTCTAGGTCCAGTACGAAGATGCAGAACACTCTGTACAAGGTCTTCAGCAAAATGCACAAAAGCTAATGCCAGGTGGCTTCAAAATGTCTCAAGAGCTTCCCTTTAAATGAGATGGAGATGATGAGGATCTAAAGATGAAATCTACTGCATATAGGCCTCTCAGGTGCTTCACCCTCATCATCTCTGTATCCAATGCTAAGGACTTTAGGTAGATCAGGATGCAAGTCGGTCAAAGACTGCAATTGTTCTTTGGAAAGTAATTTGGATTCATTAAGGTGTGCAGCCCACTTGCTTCTGCATCCAGCCCTTCCCATTTTTAAGCGTTCATGGCTCAGAGAATCAGAACAGCATGGCTTGTTCCACACTCGGGCCAGCACGCTTGCTGCACCGTTCTCTCAAGCTTGCAGCTGACAAATCTCCAGCCATTGTCGTCTTCTCCAAAAGATTTGTCAAGGGCACTGGATGTACAAAATCATAATGCCTTTGGTTTTGTTAAGATTAAGTAGACAGAACTGCGGCATTACGCACTAACCCATGAGCTGTCCTTCCTTCCAGGTACTGGAACAATCCGCCCATGTTGACCAGCTCTAAAATAATACAGTCAATCTTCTAACAAGGCTGACATCCAAATTAACCTTGTGTCTAGGAGCATTCACTGATTCCAGCATGTTCCCACCACTTCTGACTGTGGGAAGAAGACCCATTCTTCTTTGAATTCATCGTTCTGTTTGCAAACGTCCTTTTGTCCTGTTAAAGATATTTACTGTTAATCTGTTTCTAACTGTGTATTTCTCATCCTTGTATTGAGGGACTGCTGAGAACAATGATTTCTCATCTCTCCATGCAGCATTTTCCTTTCCTCTCTTATTAATCCTTTCTTAACCAGTTCTTTTCCATCACACGACTTTCCCCACTACATACTTTCAAGCACTGTGAGACAATATGGCCACCCACCCCTAAGCTGTAAACAATTATCTGAAAAGCTTCTTTTAGGCTTTAGTTCTGCAGTCTCTCCTCAGATGATGGGGAGATATAGAGATCGATACAGATATATCTATATATCTATATCTATAAAGAGGGAGAAAGAGAGAAATCTACTTATATAGATAGATTTAGATACATAGCTTAATCAATCGATTCATATTGTCGGGGGGGGGGGGGGGGG
>NW_017728991.1:901263-902226 GCF_001723915.1 Gavialis gangeticus | reverse complement strand
GGGGGGGGGGGAGGTGCATGCGTGTGCGTGTGTCTCCTTAATTTTTCTATTTGATTTTGGGCCACTGATTATTACAGCACCCAGGACATTGCTGGCCTCTCTTGCCTTTCATTAGAGATTGATGGAAGTTTTCTTTGGCCCTTGGCTAGAGAGGAGCCTTTGCCTCTTGTCGCAGTTATCAGTCTGGATGCTAGGTCCTTTGCAGATGACACCCAGCTGTATTCATTGCTCGCAGCTGATGCTGCAATTGTAGGCTAAAAGCTGTCAAAATGCCTGGCTGACGCATGCTGATGGACAAGCATGAAATTGCTGATGGTGATGTCGGTTGGCTTTCTGGTGTGAATCTGATTTTCTGATCACCTTAGTGACTCACTCAAGAGCTCCTGTCAAGAGCAATAACCTTGGGGAGTCCTGATCTGAACTGTCTTGATGTTTCTATTCATGCAATCTCAACTACAACTTTTGCTTATTTCTGGAATATTGCCACCCTACAGTATGCAGAGTCTCACACCGAGATAACCGTACATCATCATTTGACCAGGTCTTATTTACTGTAACTGATTAGCTGCAGATTCAATTTAAAAACAAATTGAAATGCAGGAAGCTGTTTAAGTTTCAAAACCAAACAGAATCTATATGCGGACCTAAGCGCTACTAACATATTTTAAAGCAGAAATTGAAAACCAGTCTCTTCCTCACTCTACATAAAAACCAACTATTCTAGAGCTCTGCATTTCATTTGCTGCAGCTCAAGACAGGCAAAGCCCCTAAAGCAGCATAAGAGATGCAGAACCCTGCAGAGTATTAAACAAGGTTTTGCATTCTCCATGCCAACCTACATCTAATTTCTATGGAAAAGTTCTTTGATTCCATGCCTTTCAGTACCAGAGCCTGGAAAAGCCAGGACTATTTCTTTTAAATAATTTTTTTTCATAGTTTCATAGTTGGTAGGGTCAGAAGGGA
>NW_017728991.1:896847-900463 GCF_001723915.1 Gavialis gangeticus | reverse complement strand
ATCTAGTTGTAGCCTGTCCCTCTCTTCTAGCGTGCTCACCTACTATGGGAAGAAAATTAATGCATTCTCTATACTGGGCTATTTATTTTGCAATTCACATACCGATCAATTATTTACACTGCTTAAAAATATTAATTATAATGAAATTGTTAAAAAGATACCATTGTATTGTTAATTTTAAGTTGTTCCACAACTCTTAGTTAAGTGTTTTACAGATTCCTGCATTGACGAGGTCACTAGAAGAAAGTAGAGGTTTGGCAGCTAGGGCCTCTGGCACCCAAAAAGGCCTGGAAAGCAGTTTTGGACTGCAGACTAAATGCACTCACTTGCTGTCCCTTCTAGAATGCTTCATACTGACCTGGTTCAAACTGAGATTGAATTCAGCAATTCTCAGTCTCAGAGTTAACATCTCATTGACAGTAAACACTTCAGACTTGTTTTGTGCTGCTTTCAAACTCAGGAAGAAAACACTACATTTGACCTACTCTCATTTTAACCTGTCCAAGTTCATTTCCAAAACCATGAGAGTTAAGTGCATTTTTTTAAGAAATGAAAGCTTGCACTATAGAAAGCTCAGATGAATTCATCTCCAAGTGGGGGAAAATTGTTTTAAAAAAAAGTTCACAGCATTCCCAAAACTGTCCCTGGTACCATTTCTACCTAGGAGAACTTTTGCAATCTTTGCAATCTCCAATGCCTGATGAAGGGTGCCTGTGCCCAAAACCTTGCAAACAAAGAAATATTTTCAAAAGTTTAGTTGATCTAATAAAAGATATCACCTCTGCCACAAGTTTTGATTCCTTGTACCTGATAAACACAGGTACATAGCATCTCAAAGCCAACTTTCTTTAATGGTATACATCTGGCAATTCCTTTGAAAAAAAATGTTACTAATAACATTGGAAATCTTACATAAAAGCTTGAATATTTACCATTTCAACATTTCAGGCACCCACACTTCATCTCCAACCCAGTTCACACATACAAGCTAATTTTCCTGTGCTTCTGGTGAGTGCCAGAGTGCCTGCCCTTATGACAAGCCAAAGGCATTCATAGCCAGCCGGCCAGCATTCAAAATAGAGACCCTTCTTGTCTGAGAAACCAGAGGCCTGTTTATCCTCCAGCATAAATAATTTACAAATGCAAACATATTAGCTGCCATTCCCCTTCAGTCACAAGCTGTACTGCCAGTGAAAATGAGAAAAATGAAGGATCAAGCAACTGCAGAAATGAATGGATTTAAACCTATAAATATATACAGCACCCAGAGCCTCAGAAGCTTTCGAGAGCAGCATTAGCAACTGGCAGGAGTGAAAAAGTTGTATGGACAGCTTTAATGGTTATCTTAAATTAACTTTTGATTCATACAATGTAATATAAGCTTAAGGTACATATACCATTTCAAAATGTATTTCATTACATACTAGACGTGAATCTTGTTTGACAAAGCTACCGAAACCACTCAATGCTCTGAAACCCAATGTCCCCTTGCTAAGCTCATAGTCCAAAGTAAGCAGTCTTTCCAGCGAGCACTGATGACCAACAGACTCAGGCACCACTGGACGGCAGAACTGAAACCACCCCACCTGGCCCTGCAAATGCATCAGGACCACCCGACTGCCACAGGGTAAAAGGCAACTAAAAGATCTGAAAGAATTATCCTAGATTGTCTCAGCACATCTTTACACCATCCTAGATGGCCTCTACACCATCCTAAATAGTCTCAGCACATCTCTACACCACCCTAGAGGTGATCTACATGATCCTAGATGGTCTCAGCACATCTCTACACCACACAACCCAGACCCAGAGTGAAAGACATAGGAGGGCTCCAGATATTGCTCACAATGGCCCCTGAACAGTGCAGGTGCAGCCATTTTGAAATTCAGTGTTTGACATCCAAAAAGGCGGCACCACGCATTCACCCATTCCCCACGTATGCAACCGGGAGAGGGTTTCTTGCCCTATGGATCTCTATAACCCTGCCTGATCTGTTCTTGGACACAGTGTTTACAGCAAACGTTTGAACCCTGACATGACAACGAGATCTCAGGATTGGCCCTCCTTGACTTTCAATCTTAAATATTACGTGCAAGGTTTAGAAGGCAGAAAGTCCTTTCAGACTGAGGTTCTCTCAGTCTAAAATACAGAGTGAAGCTAACACCCTGGAGAGAAGGAACCAGATCCAGGCTAACCTAGACAGGTTGGGGAAGTGGGCAGAGAGCAACAGGATGCAATTCAATAAGGACAAGTGCAAGGTGCTGCACCTAGGGAGAAAGAACTGCCATCATACCTACAGGCTGGGGGGGACCTTCTCAGCTCCACTGAGGCAGAAAGAGATCTTGGAGTCACGGGTGACTCCAGGATGAACATGAGTCACCAGTGTGACGAAGTAGTCAGCAGAACCAATCACACCTTGTCATGTATCTGTAGGTGCTTCACAAACAGGTCCTGGGAGGTGATTCTCCCTCTCTACACAGCACTGGTCAGGCCACAGCTGGAGTACTGTGTCCAGTTCTGGATGCCACAGTTCAAGCAGGATGCGGACAACCCGGAGAGGGTCCAAAGAAGGGCCACTTGTCTGATTAGAGGCCTGCAGGGCAGGCCCTATGAGGAAAGGCTAAGGGACCTCAAACTCTTCAGCCTCTCCAAGAGAAGGCTGAGAGGGGACCTTGTGGCGGCGTACAAATTCACAAGGGGAGAGCAACACGAAGTAGGCAACGATCTGTTCACCAGGGCACCCCCTGGAACAACAAGGAACAATGGCCATAAGCTACTAGAGAGAAGGTTTAGGCTGGACATTAGAAAAAAGCTCTTCATGGTCAGGGTTGCCAGGATCTGGAATGGACTTCCCAGGGAGGTGGTGCTCGCCCCATCCTTGGGGGTCTTCAAGAGGAGACTGGACAGGCACCTGGCTGGGATCACATGACCCCAGGTTTGGAGACCCTTTTCTTGCCTGCCGGGGCAGGGGGTCGGACTTGATGGCCCACTGAGGTCCCTTCCGACCCTTGAATCGATGAATCTATCATTGTTTTAGATATGGGGGTAGCAGAGGATGGTTATACTCCTCAATTTATGCACCCCTCTTAATATTAGAATCTTCTTTCATAAGAAAATAAAGCAACAGAGGGAGGAGGCTGCAGGAAGACGAGGAGATGCCATCCGAGCAAGACAGGTGACAAAGGCAAGGAATGCTAAGGTAAGGAACAGGGGTCCAGGCAGTCTCCCTAAATGGGGGGTGGCACACACAGTCTTGCAAGGCCTTAAATGCCTATATACCAATGCTCACAGTATAGAGAATAAACAGGAGGAACTTGCCCTCAGAATAGCTAGTTCAAACCCAGATGTCATAGGGCTAACAGAAACGTGGTGGGATTTGTCCCATGACTGGGCAGTTAGCATTAGGGGCTATAGGCTCTATAGGCAGGATAGAGAAGGAAGGAAAGGTGGGGTGTGGCGCTCTATGTCAAGGAGCAATACACATCCTCTGCCAGCAGAATGGGGTCAGAGGAAGGGCAGGCTGAAGTGCTCTGGGTCAAGATTCAAGGGGGGCGTGGGGAGAGCGATTTGACAGTGGGGGTCTACTACAGACCCCCCAACCAAGGGGAGGAGCTGA